>NC_132997.1:39560603-39870325 GCF_048564905.1 Vicugna pacos | reverse complement strand
TCCTGGTGGAGACCACAGCCTCTCGGAGTGAAAAGAGCGGAGGAGCAGGGCTGGCTGGAGGGTCCAAGCTATGGGGTCAGAGTCCGGGCCTCCATCCCCTTTGGTGCGGGTGACCCAGGCAGTGGAAGCCAGTTCCCACCTCGGCCTCTGTCTCCACCGCCCTGCTCTGTCCAGCCCTCCCTGAAAGACCCAGCAACTCCTGTCTCTCCAGTGAGGCGCTGTGCCAAGCGCAGCTCACCTGCTCAGACTCCCTCTCCGGGTGGGGGGGGCCGCCACACACTGGGGTCCCCTTGTCTCTGTGCGGCCCAAGCCCCCCGCAGACTCCGCCCGCACAGTGTTGGTCAGCTCTGCCGGCTGCAAGGACTGCAGTTTATCTGAGGAGAGGGAGAGGCAGGACCTGCAGCCGCGCACCAGGGCTCGGGGATGGGATGGATAGTGGGGCCGCGAGGCCTGGAAGTTCTGGTCAGACTCCAGCTGGCTTGGCCGGCTCAGGGGACCAGGCAAAGCTGAACAACCGGGCCTGGCGCAGATGCAGTGGGAATGGGTGGTTCTGAAGACTCCCAGGCAGCCCTTGAGGGGACCCAAGAGAGACGGCCTCCAGCCCCTGGAATCATGGCCCCCACCTCCTGGCCTCTGAGCACCCCTCGCCTCGTCTTCTACTCCACAGCCTTCAACTTTATGGTGCCGGGGACCCCCTTGGAGTTCTGGGCTGCCTATGGAGAGAGCCCTTTTCCAGAGTGTTTTCGATGCACAGAATAAAACAGACGCCCCACCAGAAACTAACACAACATTGTAAAACAGCTATATGTCAATTAACAACAAATAAACAACAACAAAAAAACACAGAGTTACAAAGGAAACCAATCAGTGAAATATTGTTACCAAAATGTTAAATAATAAATCTGCGATGGAGAACATGTGTGTTTTCTAACAAGTCAGGAGCAAGACCGGGTTGGGGCTTCAAGCAGGGCCGTAGTTTTGAAGCAGTGATGAGCAAGGCCAGTGCTGCGCCTTGCCTGCAGCGACTCTGCCGCCATAGAAAGGGAGCCGCGATCTCCACTGGTGACAAAGTCACGGGTAATGCTAATGTGGGGTTTTGTCCACGTTCATAATGACGGGAAATGCTAAACTTCAGCTAGAGGTTAGGGTGAACATCAGTATCTTTTTTTCCTCGCCCAAGCTCATGGATGCCCTGAAGTCCACCTGTGGACCCAGGCTGAGAACCCTGCCTCTCCCCCTGGCCCCCACACCTCAAAGCTTCTGCTTGTCACGGGCTCCTCTCCTGTGCCCCTCTGCCCCTCCGCATCAGGTTCTGGACCCCCTCCGCCATCCCCTTCCTCACTTTTCAGCGGTTAGGACAGGCTGGCAGAGATCTGAATCCAGACCTTGCCCTGAACGGTTGCAGGCTGGAGAGTTTGCAAAGCAGCGGCAGCAGGGAGAGCAGACGGAGCAGGGAGCCAAGGGGACCTGCTGTGGGTGGGAGGCGTGGGACTCACCGCGTGTCCAGGTGTATGCGTAGGTGGCACTGGAGTAAAGGTATGGGTCGGTGCCCACACCTTTTTTTTTTTTTTTTCCGCTGGGCAAGGATAGTGACTTTATTCGGAAAGCTGGCCAACCGACAGGATGGCAGACTAATGTCTTGGAGAACCATCCTACTCCAGTCAGAACACAGTCTCCTTTTATACAGAAAAACAGGGGAGGCGGTGTGGATGGTTGTTGCAAACTTCTTGCCACAGGAAGCCTTTGTTCCTGCAGCTGTCCATGTGAGTCAGGCCCTGGTGTCCCTGTAAACCTCCAACAAACAAAGGCTATTTTCTGTTTTGCAACCTGCCATCTCTACATCAGTGTACAAGTGCTAACATCCCAGAACGGGCTCTCCTGTACATTTCAGACTAAAGGCAACACTGTTTTACAAAAGGTGCAGAGCTAGCAAGACTAAGCCTGGAAAACAAGGCACAGTGGTGAAAGCCACAGGAACAGATCCAACATGGAGTCCAATTTGTTCTTTTCCGTTACAGAGGGACACGGTGACAGCCTCCTGGCGATTGGCCGGAGGCGTGGCCTGCTGAGAGCAGCCTGGTGATTGGCCGGACAGGACGCAGGGGTCACAGGGAGGCATTATGATGCACCACGGGTGGTTATAAAAGCCAGCGCCGCTGCCAAGGTGAGCCATAGCAGAGATGGCCTTTCTGGTTCTCCTGCTACTTGTGGCCACGTCCTCGACCGCCTTCTCCACACCCACCTCTGACACACTCCATGCCCATTCCTCTTGCCCCAGGCCCCTCACCCACACCGAGCACCCTACTCCAACGCTAGGGTCCACCTTCGGGCCCCTCTGCGGGCCAGCAAGCCCGCGTACCCGCAGCCGGCGCCCCGTGTACCGGCATGGGCTGGCCTGGCTCCTCTCCTGGTTCCAGCCCCATGGTGGGGGATCGGGCTCCAACAGGAGCACAGCGAACCCCTGCCCATCCTGGGACTGTCCCTCCCAGGCCTCTGCTGTCCCAACACTGCTTTACACCAGCCAGCCGAGTGACCACGGAGAGACACTGGACAGAGGGCAGCCGCTGACTCCTGTGCCGCACTCCCCAGGACCTCCTCCAACTGAGCCACGGGTATCCGGCCCCAAGCCTCATGTGGACGCAGGGCGAGTCATCCTTTGCCTCTGGCCATCGGCACCTCTGCCGGTCCCGGGTCAGCTGGCAGGAAGAGGCTGCTACACCTTGGATGAGGAAGACATCCTGCCGGTCCTCACGCGTGCCATCCCCTACCTTGGCCCTGGCTCCCTTGGCCCTGGTTCCCTCCCTGACTCTCAGCCCCAACCTCCTCCACGAAGGGAAGAACGGGTACCACCAGTCCAGCCTGCCCTACAGCCAGCCAGCCAGACCGGAGCCCAAGACACAGACCGGAAACAGAAACCTGGACCCAAAGGCCGTCCTGTCCCTGACGCGGACTGGAAACATCCCAGGCCACCAGCCCAGGCCAGGCTCGACATACCGCTGCTGTGTCCGGAGCAGTCGTGTCGGTGGTGGTCCAAGGAGGCGACGGCGGGCTTTGGCAAGGGCAGGCACTCCAACGTCACCATTTCGGTGCCCGGGACCCTTGAGAGCGTGGTCCTCCTCCTTATGGGTCACTGGGCCGAGGCGCCGGCAGGCCCCTGGGCTGGGGCCACATTCCACCTACCGTCCTGGTTCCATAACACCTGCGGGGTCATCTTTGTACTCAGAGTCATCTTGGGGAGGAGAAAGGTGCCAGCAGAACAGGAGTCCCGGGTCGTGGCAGGGAGGGAGGGGCGTGGGCACATTCCATCAGAGCCCCTGGCCCTGAGGATGGAGGAGTCCTTGGCTGAGCTCCAGAGGCTGCTGGAGAGGAATTATGAGCTGGAGTGGGAAGTGGAGGCCTTGCAGCAGCAGGAGTGGTGGTGCAAGCAGGAGGCTGAGGTCAATGAGATCAAAAGGGCCTTGGAGGGTTTGCTCCACGAGGTGTTTTAACTCTCCCCTCGTGTAGGGGGGGGTGAGTTGGGGGGAAGGGGGTGGGGGGCATGGGAGGAGAGCTTCCCATGTATGTGGATTGTCAATAAATAATGTGTTGGAATGCAAAACGTGTCCACGAGTGATGGGGGCCCCGGGAACCGCATCGCACGGAGTCCTCACACCCTTCAGCGGGCTGGTGTCCACTAGGCAGGTGCCTCCGTGGTTGTGAACTACAGAGCCAGCATCATGACACCCTGCCCGACCTCCTGGTGCCAGCGCTGAGCGGGGTGCCTTTGGATGAAGAGAAACCAGGTGGAAGGTTTGCTCCCGGTGTTTCTCCAAAGACTGCTTCCGGCCTGAGGCAGCCAGTCAGTCGCAAAACTTAGGTTTCCACCTGACGTTCTGGCTCTGCCCTCCAGCCACGGCGGCAGTGCCCCTCCACCCCTGCATGGGGCAGGCCTCGGATGATCGATCACGGGGGAGGGACCAGAGGCAGGAGCTCTACTCTCTGCTGCTGGGTGGGGGCACGGGGAGAGGGGGCACAGACAGCTGGCCGTGCGCTCAGAGCCACAGAAGCCCTACAGGACTGGGGGCAGACTTGCTCTGGCTGCTGTAGGTTGGAGGAGCGGGGCTGGCTGGACAGAGCAAGGCAGAGCAGCTTTCAGGTGGGAACTGGGAGACCAGAGGGTGCTGGCAGACGTGGAGGGAAGTGGCTGCTTCCAAGAGGCGGGGCTGAGAATCGGTGATTAGTAGGGCACTGAGGGACTGCGGGGTGACGGCTCAGGTGGGGTGGGATCCATCTCCCAGGAGCCACCCCAGCAGAGTCCCCTCTCACGTCCTCGACCGGATGGCGTTTTTTAGAAGTTCCGGTGCCTAGGCCGCACCACAGGCTAACTGAACCAGAGTCTCTGGGGGTGGCCTGCAGGTGTCATAGTTTGTTAAACTCCCCAGGGACTCCAGTGAACCTTGGGGCCTTGGCGTGGAGGCAGAGGACAGAGCAGTGGGCGGGAAGAGAGAGGAGAGAGGCTCCAGAGGGTGGGCAGAGGGACACCTGTGTGCCGACAGGGAGCTCGGCCCAGAGCCTGAACTGGCCCCCAAACAGGGAAGACGGGACAGGAGAGGGGACTGGGGCTCCCTGAAGTTTTCTGGCGAGTTTGAGAACCCTAATGCGGGGGGTGTCAGCCATCACCAGCCCCTAACTTTGGCTGCCGGAAACTGCTAGCAGCTTCTAGAATGAGCTGGTCTTCCAAGAGGAGAGGACGAGCACTCTCCCTACCAGCCCACGGCCCTGCAAATAACTCAGCCCTGCAGCCCCCGAAGGCGGGGACGCTGGGGTCTCTGGACGCTGTGGGGCCAGCCATGCTGGGCTGGAAGCAGCCATTCACGCCAGCTCACTTCCCCTCTTTGGGAAAAGGGCTGAGGCCCGCAGACATGCCTTACCTCCTGCTGCCCGTCTGCTCCCTCCCAGAGGGTCTGGGTAGGGCTCACTCTGCCACAAAATGGCCCATGACAAGAACCGCTTAGACCCCAGAGGGAAAAGGGAAGGCTCGCTAACCTGCCTAAGCCTCAGCAACCAGGTGACAGAGAAGAGGCCAACACTGCTGAAACCTGCCGTGTTCCACACACCGTGCCCGGTGCTCCAAGTCCCTTGTCAGATTTAAGCATTGCATCCAACCGGGCTGGCGTTGCTCTCTCCATTTGATAGATAAGAAAGGAGGCTCAGAGGGCAAGAGTCGCCCGAGTTCACGTGGCTCCACACGGTGGGGCAGGCCTGGCTGGCCCCAGTGTCCTCTGGGCATGGCACAGACATTTGTGCTGTGCAGAATTTGCAGCCCCAGGCAAGGCAGCCCCTGCGAGCCTGGGACCCCGACCCTGGGGGAGGCAGGTTAGCACGCTCTGCGTACTTTCTTCTGAATGAAGCAGGTTTTAGTTCCTGACTCTGTGGGTGAGGAACCTGAGTCTCAAAGATGCTCCTTGTCAATTCCTAGATTCTTACCACAGAGATGAGCAAAGCTGGGCTGATGGGAGAGGGAATTCACAGTGTTTACAGCTTTGGGATTCTGCTGGCAAAGCTGACATGTCACATCAAAAGAGAGGCCAATTCATGGATAAAGAAGATGTGAGATACAGACAGACAGACAGACAGACAGACAGACAGACACACACACACACACACACACACACACACACACACACACACACACACTGGAATACTACTCAGCCACAAAAAAGAATACAATAATGTCATTTGCAGCAACATGGATGACCTAGAGATTATCAAATGCATGAAGTCAGTGAACTAGAGAAAGACAAATATCATATGAATCTTAAAAAATGGCACAAAAGGACTTGGACTTACTAAGCAGAAACAGACTCACAGACATAGAAAAGAAATTTATGCTTACCAACGGCAAAAGGAGGGGAGGGTTAAATTAAGAGTTTGGGATTAGCAGATACAAAGCACTATGTATAAAATAGATAAACAGCAAGGTCCTACTATATAGAATAGCTTGTAATAACCTATAATGAAAAAAACATGAACAAGAACACATGTATGTATAACTGAATCACTGTGCTGTGCACCAGAAACAAAACACTGTAAATCAACTATACTTCAATTTTAAAAAAAGACAAAGGCAAATCAAATGCAAGATTCAGAAATCTCCCAATGCCACTCGTGCAACACTCAGATAAACGAGGGCTTGTGGGGTGGTCCCTGGGAAGAGACTCACACAGACATCATATGCCAGAATTGCTCTTCACTGAGAACATCTCTGTGTTTCGTGTAGATTTCCATCCTGCCCCGTGTATCTTCATACCTGTGTTCTCTGGGCAGCCAGAAATTGCTCTGGGTTGTCATAAAGCAAAGTGGGTATCTTCTTCCACCCTAAATTTCATTTTTTAAAATCCAGTAGCAAGTTCTTGCTTTTGATGGGCTGCTGGATATGCCCAAAGGATGCGAAATCTGGACCACCCACTTGGGTTTTTTTACACCCACATGCCCCTCTGGATATGTAATTAGTTCTCTAGTTAAAAGTTCGTTCTTTTGGCTAAAGCTCTAAACTGCTCTTAGAAACAATGATCAGTACATATATGTAAACTGCAAAAAATATGTGCAGTATATTGTATGTATGTATTTGCATGCAATATATTGTATATGTGCCGTAAATTGTAACAGTGCTACCTAATATAACTGAAAAATGGGGGGAAAAAGTTCGTTCTTTCGGCCTTACTCATGTTTTCCTTGACTTTCTGTTTCCAAGTCCTCCCTTGCACCTCTTAACCGGTCCTGACTCCCCCAACAGAAGCCTCCAGCTGATGGGGGGTGGGGGTGCTTTCTGAGGGGTGACTGTATTGTCTCCCTCCTAATTACACAGCAGGCTTGCCTGGGGCAGCCTCATGACTGAGGCCAGCCCGGGGTGTGGCACACTGTAGTTTGCTGAATGCATGGTGGCATTCGGATGGGTATGAAGTTGGAAACCCACAGAGAGGACTCACTGAGACAACACACATGAACCAGGCAGGGGGGACACCTCTGAGTGCCCCCGGTCAGGACCCCAGGCCAGGAATGTGGACACCAAGAGGTGTCAAGCCCAGGAGCCACCACGGTGCTCCTGTGGGAACAGGAAACTGTGCCCCGTGCTGCGCAGACTCTGCCCCCAGATCTCCCCGCCCCACCTCCCGCATTGTGGCTAGCACAGGCTGTGCAGGAGGGCAACGGGGGGGGGGCACCCCAGAAGGGGAGTATGGGAGGAAAGAGCAACAGAGAGAGAGGTTGGCCACAGAGACATTAACAGGGCCACTGGGCCAACCGGCTGGCTCTGGAAGGGCAGATGCACACTGGTCGGGGGAGGAAGGGGTGCATGGATGGAACTTCTAAGCCCAGAGCAGGTAAGAGGGCAGAGGTATGCCTGCTGCTGTATGACACAGACAGCAGGAAAGCAAGGGTTTTCTGAGTTTCTGCATTTATGGCTCCTCCTTCAGCCATGGGGAGGAGGGAGGGCTCTGTTCTGACAGGGTTTGCCTGCAACCCAGCAGATTCCAGGTAAGGGAGGACCCAGGTGAGCTGCTGGCCAGGTGCCTACAGGAACATGTTCATTGAGACATTTAATAGTCTCCTAGCAAATCTCCGGGGAGTTTCCCAAGAGTCTCTGGGTAACCAGATAGCCCTTGCCAGCCCCGGGATGAGGAAACTGATTCCCAGGAGCAGACAGGATGGGAGTGGCATGGGAATGCCATTACAGTGCTGCTCGCTAGGCCAGGCCAGGCTGGAGGGCAGGAAGACCTGCCTCCCCAGACCATGGGTGCTGCGGCCAGAACTACAGAAATGCAGGGACCATGGACTTTTCTTCCAATGGCTTTCAGGACTTCTCTACAAAGGACAGGAATTCTGGGGCTCAGAAGACCCATAAGCAAAGTCGCCATCAGGGGCCTGTGGACAGTGTCCATGATGCTGGTTGAGGCCAGTCCCCCAACAAGTGTGGTTTTGTGCCTGCTGAGGGCCGCCTGCTGAGATGCTTCTAACTCCTGCCTGATCTAACATCAAACATCCACCCTGCCGCCCTGGCCCCCCAGCTGTGCCGACACCCAGGCTTGCTTTCTTCTTTTGTTGTATGTATATATTCTACTGACGTATAGTCAGTTTACAATGTTGTGTCAATTTCTGGTGTACAGCGCAATGCTTCAGTCATACGTGAACATACATATATTCGTTTTCATATTCTTTTTCACCATATGTTACTACAAGGTATTGAATATAGTTCCCTGTGCTCTACAGTATGAACTTGTTTATCTATTTTATATATAGTAGTTAGTATCTGCAAATCTGGAGCTCCCTATTCATCCCTTCCCACCCTCTTTCCCCCCTTGTAACCATAAGTTTGTTTCTATTTCTGTGAGTCTGTTTCTCTTTTGTAAACAAATTCATTTGTCTTTTTTTTAGATCCACATATAAGTGATAAAACATGGTATTTTTCTTTCTCTTATCTGGCTTCCTTCACTTAGAATGACAATCTCCAGGTCATCTATGTTGCTGCAAATGAGATTATTTTATTCCTTTTTATGGATGAGTAGTATTCCACAGTATAAATATACCACAATTTCTTTATCCAGTCATCTGTCATTGGACATTTAGGTTGTTTCCATGTCTTGCTACTGTAAATAGTGCTGCTATGAACATTGGGGTGCATGTGTCTTTTGGAATTAAGGTTCCCTCTAGATATAAGCCCAGGAGAGGGATTGCTGGATCACATGGTAAGTCTGTTTTTTTAATTTATTTATTTTCTAACTTTTTTTTTATTGAGTTATAATCATTTTACAATATTGTATCAAATTCCAGTGTAGAGCACAATTTTTCAGTTATACATGAACATACATGTATTCATTGTCACATTTTTTTTTGCTACGAGCTACCAAGATCTTGTATATATTTCCCTGTGCTATACAGTATAATCTTGTTTATCTATTCTACATATGCTTGTCAGTATCTACAAATTTTGAACTCCCAGTCTATCCCTTCCCACCGCATCCCCTTGGCAACCACAAATTTGTATTCTATGTCTATGAGTCTGTTTCTGTTTTTTATGTATGTTCTTTTTTTTTTTTTTTTAGATTCCACATATGAGCGATCTCATATGATATTTTCCTTTCTCTTTCTGGCTTACTTCATTTAAAATGACATTCTCCAGGAACATCTATGTTGCTGCAAATGGCATTATGTTGTCAGTTTTTATGGCTGATAGTATTCCATTGTATAAATATACCACATCTTCTTTATCCAGTCATCTGTTGATGGACATTTAGGATGTTTCCACATCTTGGCTATTGTAAATAGTGCTGCTATGACCATTAGGGTGCAGGTGTCATTCTGAAGTAGGATTCCTTCTGGATATATGCCCAGGAGCGGGATTCCTGGGTCATATGGTAAGTCTATTCCTAGTCTTTTGAGGAATTTCCATACTGTTTTCCATGATGACTACACCAAACTACATTCCCACTAACAGTGCAGGCGGGTTCCCTTTTCTCCATACCCTCCCCAGCATTTCTCGTTTGAGATACTCAGGCTTTCTATGCCAGCCCAGGGCAGCTCTCAGTCCTTCCCCTTTCCATGCCCCTGGTGCTCCCCCATGGGAGGGGCTTCAAAAGCTTTTCCCACCTCCAGCCACACCAGCAAAGCGTGAAGAGCCGGCCGTGAGTCAGTGCGGAGCTGTGGGCGAGGGCTCCAGGTACCGCAGTGCACACTTAGCTGCTTCAGAGCTCCCTGGCGCGGCAAGTGGGATGGTGGGGGGTGAGTGTGATTGCTCATAAAGTCCCAGGTCAGGCTGAGCAGAGGTTGGCTCAGGCTGGTCCAGGGGAACCCTGGAGACGGGCCAGGTAGAGAGCTGGTACCACTGCCCACACACGAGCAGCCCCTGGGGTGGGGTGAGAAAATAAAAAAGCTAGAACATCCATAGGTGAACTGGGGCGGCTGACCTCCCAGCCGGCAGTGGGAGAGGAGGGGACCCACACTGTCTGCTGGCTACGGGGGCCGGTGGGGGCGGCATGGAGGCATAACGCACATGGGCTCCAGGACCCCTCCCTGCTCTGCTCTCTCAAGCCCCACTCCCTCTGGCTTCCAGGTAGGTCTGGCCGTTGCGAGGCTCCTGAGAAGGACAGGAAACCAGAGGGGAGAGGGGTGAGGGGTGGGCATTCCCACCTCAAATTCTACTCTTCGCAGCGCCTCTGCTGGTGACCACGTCCCTCCCGAGGCTTCAGCTCTCTCTGCCGCTCCCTGTTGGACAGCCCTAACCCCTGGAATCCCACCTTCCACCTCTTGTCCTCCCAGCCTCGGGTATGGCAGTGCGTCCTACTGTGGCTGATTTCTGGATGCCTCAGTGTCCCCTCAGATCGCCTTCCACCACTTGTGACCAGTCCCTAAGCCCTCTAGAAGGTCTAGATCAGCATCTTTCCCTCTGAATGTGTGACGGATCACCTGATTCGATAGGTCTTGAGTGTTTCTAACAAGCTCCAGGTGAGAGTGATGCGGTCAGCCCTTGGACCACACTTTGAGAAGCGAGGACCAGGGAGATCTTTATTTTCCTGAAACAATGTGCCAGGCACTCTGCTGGGCAGTAGGTCACAGCAGTGAACCAATCAGACCTGCTTGCAGTCCAGAGAGGGAGACAGACCCAATCAGATGACCATCACTGTAATTGACACCACTGGTTGGTAAGTGCTCCAAGGGATGGACAGGAGGCTGTGAACACTGGGTGCTCAGGATGGCTTCCTTGACACCGTGATGAGGCGGTTTGAGCTGAAATCCAGAGAAGGGGCAGGGGAAGGTTTCAGGGCAGTACGTGAGCAGGGACTGGGTGACCACAGAATGGTGTGTCATCTGTGGCCTGAGAGGAGGCCAGCCTGGCCAGAGCGCAGTGAGGACTCCCCCTCGAGTAGGCCAGAAGCTCAGGTCACCAGACACTGAGCTGGCTCCTCCTCCCCCACCAGGAGGGTCTGCACCTGGACTTGACTCTCCCTGCCGCGGTCAGACCTCCCCTTCCCCCACAGCCTGACTCCAGCTTCCAGAAAGGTCTCCAGGTGCTGGCAGCTGGCACTGTCAGACACCTCCCTGCTCTGCTGGCAGCCACACCCAGACTGTCTGGCGCCCGAGCCTGGCTGCTCTTCCCTGATACAAGGTCGTCGTGGCTGCATTAACACGGGGGCAGCAGCAGGGGGTGCAGGTCCATGCCCAGGCACACAGTCCGCTGCAGGGGCCGCCTGGCCCGTGCACACAGACACACAACGTGCCGCTTCCTACTTACCTTCAGTGGTTCAGTTTCCGCTACAAAACCCCCTTCGTATCTCTGGGTGATATTGTAGTGTTTGCCTTCACCCTCTGGCCACATTTGGGCTTTGTCGATAAACGGAAGCCATCAAAGGGTTAACCATGACAGAGTCTGTGTTTCCAAAAGCTTTGCCTTTCAGGTACATCTTGAAGAATGGCTGACAGGAGTCAGGCAGCAGAAAGGGGGAAACCATGGAGAGAGGAGTTGCGTGTGGGTATGGCAGCTCGGCTATCAGCTCAGGGGTCCCTAGGGCCACAGAAGCACCAGGAGCCAGTGGCTGTCACTGAGCGCTGAGGCCAGCCTGCTCTCAGCACTGGGAGAGGAAGTCTGCCAGGCCGGCCTCTGAGGGCGTGGGCGCTGGGAGGTCTTGGAGGACCCCCCAGATCCATTTGTCCCTGCGCCGAGCCTCTTCCCCAGCCCCCTACCCCCCCCTCCACGGTGAGCCTGTGAGCCAGAGACCCGCCACGGAAGGGCCTCGGGAGGCCGTGGGGCTGAGCCGTGAGCTGCTTTGGTGCCTGTTGGGAAATGCGCTCCCCGCTCTGAGTGGGGGTGCTCCCACCCCAGCCCAAACCTGGGGCTGTCGCGGAGCTGTTGAAGACTCAGGGACTGTGGAGGAGGAGATGGCACCTGTCTCCACTCCAGGTCTCCTCAAATCTTGACACGGTGCCTCAGGACACGGCACCCACGTGGGACGTTCCTGGAAGCTGAGCAGACCCCCTGGAAAGGGCGGCGTGCGCAGCCTCCATCCTCGCCAGCTCCGAGGCTCTGCCTTCTGCTCCCACTGCCTCCTCCAAGAGGCAGGTGTGGACTGGGGTCCCCTCCGCCTCTGACACTTCCCTCAGTCGAGGCCTGCAGCCCTGGGTGAGCTCCCATGTCTCTACCAGCTTTGCGGAGGCTTTTTTGATTTTTTTTTTATCTTTATACTTCAATGAAAAAGTTTATTATCAAACAACAAAGAAGAAATGCCTTGTGATCTGATCTCCCCCTGATTGTTCTCTGTCCTGGGGCATCCACTGAGCTCCATTTCTGACACGGGTGACCCGTCCTGGTGGTGGGATGGTTGTGAAGATGTGACGGGTCACGTGAGCAGACATGAGGGTCGGGCGCCCCGTGAAAAGGCTGAGGCTGGGCTCCGCAGACAGCCCTGGGGGTCCTGGGGGTCCTGGGGGCAGGAGAGTCTTCCTGAGGAGCTCATGGAAGGAGAGCCTGGCCAGAGGGGAGGATGAAGACGAGGAGCCAGAGCCCGGTAGTCTGCCCTGAAATACACACGGACACACAAATTCACACGGACACACACTCTCATACTCACTCGCACGGACACACACACTCACACACATTCACACATGCGTGCCGCCATCATCAGGGACCTGTGTCTGAGGGAGCCGGGGGCACCGAGTGACGGGGCATATGTACTCCCAGCTCTGCTACTTAAAGGTGGGAACGGACCTGTGACTGTGAGTCGCCATAACTGTGACACTCTCTCCTGTGTGCGTCACTGGACACAGAGCAGCACCAACCGCAGGAACAGCTTTGGGCTTGGTCCACGCCAGACACAGGAGCAGGCAACCGGCAGACCAGGAAGGGGTGCTGAGGATGGAGGGAAGCTGGGAGACTGGACACAGCTAACGTCCTGAGCCCTCCGCGCCCTGGACATCTCTGTGGCCTTGAGAAAGAACCCCCCCCATCTCAGGATGAACCCTCCTTCGGGGCCGAGAGTCCCGCCGGGCCCGGCCCAGGAGCCCAGCTGCATGGCCACCCCAGCCTCCCCCAGCAGGTGGGACAGCTCCCGGAGCAGCGCCTCCAGCCTGGACCACCCTCTGCCCATCAGCCCCACGGTAAGCCTGGGGCCAGCGTGTGTGTGCAGAGCCTTCCCTCCCCAACCCTGGTGCCCTTCCCGGGGACACACAGGGGCTTTGACAGGGAAGTAGAAAAGACCCGAGCAGTGCTGTGGGACCCTGGGCATGTTGCTGGACCTCGCTGAGCCGGTCCTACACAAAGAGGCCAGTAGAGGAGATCGTGGCAAGTCTTCCTTCCCTGCGGAGAGCATTCGAGGAACAGAAGGGCCAGCCTTGTTGGACAAGGGTAGAATGGGCCAGGCCTGCCCTTGGCTGCATCCACTTCTAAGGGCGGTAGGATGCCTGCCGAAGCCTTCCAGAGAGGAAGGCATACCCTAGGCCTCTGGATTTGTCCCAGCCCAGAATGAGGTGTTGCATGCCTTCTGCTGCCTCCAGCATTCTAGCCAGGGCCCACGGTTAACTGGAGAGGGATGATGGTACCCTCAGGACTATGGGATGCTGGCCTAGGTTCTGGACAGGATGGGAAGCTTCAGGAGCTGTAGGAGCCAGGGCAGGACAGAAATTAAACCCCTTGCTTCCCTGGAAAGGAACTGGGAGAGGAGAGGTCTTTAAAGCCCTTTGTACTGGCCTCATAGGATTGTGACCTCCCTGCAGTGACCCAGGAGTCCTGAGTTTCCTTTTTAGAGGATCATTCTTTCCCTCACTCTCACGCCAGGCAACGAGGTCAGCCCTGCAGTTATGTAGCCGGGGGAAGACAACCTCCTTCTTTGAAGTCTGGTGGGTGTGGGACTCCTGAGGGGAGGGGCTCCACCCCACCCCACCTCCCTGGGTTCAAGGCGACTGGAAGACCGCTGCTGTCTGGGGCACTTGGGAGGGGGCACATAGAGAAGAGAGGAACCCACCCAGGAAATGGCTCTGCCTTCTTCCCAAGGAGAAATAGAGTCACTCCAGCCACGTCCCTGCTAGCCAAACATGTGTCTGTCCGTCCCACCAACCTCCAACAGGTGATCTGAGCACATTCCTGGAAGCCTCTGGGCCATAGTATAGGAGCTTGGCTTGGCTTTAGGGAGACCTGTGTTTACCCTGCAGCTCAGCCACTTGCCAGCTGTGTGGGCAAGTGTCTTTGCCACTCTGAGCCCGCCCCACTGGGGCGGTTTCTTCCCTGCTCTCCTGGGAACCCTAACCCTCCCTTCTCAGGACTGTCTGAAGGTGACAGGGTCACGTGATGCCCTTGTTTCTCTGTCTCTCCACAGGCCGCCAGGGCTCAGGCTGCTGCCTGGGTCCCCTTCCCCACGGTTGATGTTCCAGACCACGCCCACTACACCCTGGGCACTGTGATCCTGCTGGTGGGGCTCACGGGGATGCTGGGCAACCTGACGGTCATCTATACCTTCTGCAGGTGTCTGGTCGGCAGGGTGGGGCCTGGGCACTGAGGGCAGCCAGCCATGCAGAGACAGGGCAGAATGCAGGGCAGGAATGCCAGTGCCAGTTCTGCCAGGGCACATTGAGCCTGGGCGGGGAGGCCAGGGCCAGTGGCCTCAGGCTCAGGCCTCTGTCTGCAAACCCAGGGAAGGGGCCAAAAAGTAGTCCAGGGAAGCTTGAGTGGCACATGCCATCTGGGCCCCAGGCACGCCCTCTGTGTAGGGCGAGTGTCCCGACGACACGCGTCTCTGCATGTTCTGCCCTGCTCTCAGCTCCCCTCCACCGTCACCTGCCCCAGTGGGCAACCTCCCTCTGCCTCAAAGAGCAGCCCTGGTGCCAGGGTCCTGAGTCCTCAAGCCCTTCAGCAGCCAGCCCTGGTCACCACCCCCGGCTTCCTTCCTTACCTGCCCCGTGCGCAGGCTGAATGGCTGAGACAGGCAGGTGGAGAAGCGAGCCCCTGGGTCCACCACCTATTAGCTGAAATGCCTTTGGGCAACTTACTGATCCTCTCTGAGTCCACTTTTCTTGTCTGCAAAATGGAGATGTGATTTACTTCCTGGAGTCATTGTGATGATTAAGTAAGTTTTTGTGAGTGCGGTGCCCAGCAAATGAGTGAATCCTGGCTGTGCCACTTAATGAGTCTTGTGATCTGGGACAAGACACTTCACGGGTGGGAGCCCCAGTGTTCTTATCTGGAAAATGGAGTAGGGGCAGGGTTGATGTGAAGACGGATGATTACAGGAGATGAGGTTTGTGGAAGTACCTGGCCCATAGGGCACAATTGTCAGCTCCTCTCCCCTTTGCCAGCCCCGAGGGTGAGGACTGCAGAGACACTGGGAGGAGGGGGACAAGGGAGGCAAGAGTTGCTGTCTTGAAGGGTCTCCCCTCTCAGCCCACACTACCAGGCTCCAGCGCTGTTTGGCTGGTACTAGCTGAGCAGTGGGATGGGTCTGTGGTCCAGCAGCTCTTGCTTGTGTGCGCATGCGTGCGTGTGCACTTGTATTTGAGCCAGAAGAGCCTCCTGACAACTTCTGACCCCTCACAGGAGCAGAGGCCTCAGGACACCTGCCAACATGTTCATTATCAACCTCGCAGTCAGCGACTTCCTCATGTCCTTCACCCAGGCCCCCGTCTTCTTCGCCAGCAGCCTCTATAAGCAGTGGCTCTTTGGGGAAGCAGGTAGACACTCAGGGAGCCCTTTGGCTGGAAGGAGGAGGAGGGTTGGGGCAGGGGATGTCCACAGTGGCGGGGAGCCCAGGTGAGAAGGTGATTTGTTCTACCTGGGCAAAGAGTGGGCAGCCACGCCCAATCTCATGAGTCAGCAGAGGGAACACTCCACTTCCACTCCTGAGGCTTCCGCCAGCCTCTGGCCGACGTGGTGAGCGGGCAGGGCAGACAGGAGTTCAGACTTACTTTCCCTGAGAGGCGAGGGCAGGAGCTGAGCAAGGCCATCCCCGGACCCTCCCTCCCCTGGGGTATCTGATGGGCTCCCTGCCAAGGACTGAGATCAGGGAGCTGTGCCCACAGGCTGTGAATTCTATGCCTTCTGTGGGGCTCTCTTTGGCATCACCTCCATGATTACCCTGACGGCCATCGCCCTGGACCGCTACCTGGTGATCACGCGCCCACTGGCCACCGTCGGGATGGTGTCCAAGAGGCGGGCGGCACTTGTCCTGCTGGGCGTCTGGCTCTATGCCCTGGCTTGGAGTCTGCCACCCTTCTTTGGCTGGAGTAAGTGGGCTCAGGGAATCGGGGAAAGGAAGGTAGGCTGGGAGGGGCACGTTCAAGGGGCAAGTAGGTGGACTTGGGTCAACCAACTGGCATGGGGGCCAAGGGACTGTCTAAGCCTCCAAGCAAATGGATATTCAAGGGGCACAACTGTCAGCAGGGGGAAGCGTGGCTGTATTATCAGCAGTCAGTCCCTTCCCCCAATACCGAGGGGAAGACCATGTGGTTCCTGGCCGGTGGGGACACGTGCATCTGATGTGGAGTTTGCATTGAGTCAGACAGGCAGGGGTTGGGGTGTGGGGCCTCAGCAGGAAGGAGGCTTAGCAGCAAGGCATCTACCTGTCTGGGGCAGGACCGGGAGGCTGGCTGAAGTCTGCGGGAGTAAGAGTCTGGGGCTGCAGTGAGGTCTTTCTCCCTAACTGGCAAGACTGGGCAGCAGTGGACTTTGCCAGCTGTCTCCTGCTAGAACAGCCTGGAAAACTCTGCTCCACGTGCCTTGGCTTCCTCACTCCACTGAGCAGGGCTGGGGCCGGGGCCAGCGTTTGAGACTCAGACCCCACATCCAAAGCCTCTGCTGGATGAGGAGCCCGAGCCAGCGCCGCCCTGAAGGCCGAGCACCCGCCCCTGGTTCCCAGGTGCCTACGTGCCCGAGGGGCTGCTGACCTCCTGCTCCTGGGACTACATGAGCTTCACGCCGTCAGTGCGCGCCTACACCATGCTGCTCTTCTGCTTCGTGTTCTTCCTGCCCCTGCTCGTCATCGTCTACTGCTACATCTTCATCTTCAAGGCCATCCGGGAGACAGGCCGGTAAGCCCCGGGCATGAAGGAGGGGCTCGGAGGGAGGGGGGCCATGCCCCTTCTTCCGGGCTGCCCGCGGCTCACATCTGTGCCCTCCCCCAGGGCACTCCCGGCCCCAGGTGGGCAAAGACCAGCTGAGCACCTGTGCTTGGTGGGGAGGTGCCTTCAGACCAGGACAGCCCTGCAGCTTAGAGGAGTCTCAGGAGACAGGGCCTTCTGAAGCGGGGGCCGTTAGGCTTGGTCAAGGGATCTGGGGGGCAGAGAAGACACACAGGCAGAATCACTGGGAGGCAGCTTAGGCTGGATGTAATGGAGAACTTTCTGGGAGTCAGGGCTGCCTGCACTGAAAGGGATGGCTAGGTCCAAGAAGGCTCCCTGACCGTAGCCGTGACCCTGGCAGTCACTGCAACCCGAATGCGGTCAGACCCAGACTCTGCACGCTTCCTAGATCTCTCCAGACATTCAGGGCCTGCGAGGGCGGTGGTGAGTGCCCCCGGCAACGGCAGCGGCTGCAAAATGAATGGAAAATGGCCAAGATCGAGCTGCTGGTCATCCTTCTCTTTGTGCTCTCCTGGGCCCCCTACTCCACTGTGGCCCTGCTGGGCTTTGCTGGGTGAGCGGTGACGAAGGGGCTGGGGCAGGGGTTGAAGGGGTGGAAGAAGGGTGAGGAGACCCTGAGGCAGTCTCCCCTCCCAGCCCAAGCCCAAGCCAGCCATCCTCACATGCTAGGTCCAGCCCCTCAGCCTGTTCTCCACCTGCTGTGAGATGCCCCTCCTGAGCTCCCAGAGGCACCAGGAGACGTGCTGGGGGATCTCTGGGCCCTGCTGGATTTGGCCTGAGGGCCTGCCTGCGGGGCTACCAGGTCCACCAGACCTCTTGGGGATATGCAGCTCTCCCTGAGGTTCTGGTTCCTTCTTCACCCGGCCTGCGGGCACATAGCCGGGGAGCTACTCACCTCCTACCTTCTAGTCCCGTGTGGCTAGAGTCTGCAGTAGCACGGACGTAGACCAGGCTTCAGAAGCACTTTGACACAGTGAGACCTGTGAATCCTTGCCAGAGTTTGGGTGTGATGGGCACACTCCTCCTTGTGCAAGGATGGCCTGTTCCCTTCTTGGGCTCTCCTGTGAAGTTACTTTCAGAGAGCCAGGGGAGAGGTGGGCCTCAGGGTTGGGGCGGGGCTTGGGAAGAGCTGCGCAGAGGGCCAGAGTCATTGGGGATAGGGAGGGCTTCTTGCCAGCAGCACAGGCTCCGAGGGACAGTGGGACCTGGCGAAACCCCCTAGCCTGGCACATCTTCTCAGCACCGCTCCATCAGTTGCTCCCTGGGATCCCGCTGACCTCAGATCGGAATTCTCCCTGGCCTTGCAGACCCCACCCTGGGGGTGACTTGGTCGTGCTGGTTTGGGCCAGGCTGGGCTGTGCCCTGAGAGGGCTTGGTTGGCCTAGAGGAAGAAGGTTCCTGAGACAGTGGGTGGGCTGTGGAGTCTCCAGGGAGGGCCAGCTGGCAGGGGGCCCACGGCTGCTCTGTCCTAGGTACGCACATGTCCTGACGCCCTACATGAACTCGGTGCCAGCTGTCATCGCCAAGGCCTCTGCCATCTACAACCCCATCATTTACGCCATCACTCACCCCAAGTACAGGTGTGGCCCTCCTCCAGGACCCTGCCCCAGCTCCCCGGGCCCACCCTCACGGCATGGAGAGCCTGGGCCTATAAATGGGGGCAGAGGCCAGCCATCTTTCCTGTCTCTTGTATATGCATTGGGTGGGGAACTCCAGCCACTGAGAGCAGCCAGCGACACTGGGTGGGGTGTGGAGCTGGTGTGACCCTCTGCTGCCCCAGCTTCCCAGAGGCTCAGCTTCGAGAGACATCAGAGCTCCCTGGGCAGCATCCAATCCTAACTGGGATTTTCAGAGCTGAGACCAAAAGGCAGCTATGATTGGCTAATCACCTGTGCTGCCAGCTACAAAAGGAGGCCGCCAGACAGTGACAGGCTAGAGAGAGTCCCGCTCTGCCTCAGGGGCCCTGAAAGTGGCCCGGGGGTGGTTCTGGCCCAGAGCGCTCTCTGCTGATAGAATCCCAGCGCGGCTGGCCTCTTCTACCAGGGGGCCTGCAGGGCTTCCATTCGCCTGGTGGTGTCAGGAACTCCCTGAGGCCAGCTGCAGGCTTGGCCCGTCCAGCTCAGGAGCGTTCCTGGTCCTCATTTACAGAGGTGTGGCTTGGGCCAGCCACTTGAGGGCTGAAACCGAGCATCAGGCTGAACCTGCCACCCTACAGCTCTCCCTCCATGCCCAGGACCCAGCATCTGTCTATCCATCCCCAACCCTGTGAGCCTGTCAGTCTCCTTCACCCCAGCACTTGTCTGTATGTTCCCCCTAATCCCAGTGTCTGAATGTCCTCAATTCCCCAGTGGCTCTTTGTTCACTCCCATTAGCCCAGTGTCAGTCTGTCCCTCCACCCCTATCTATGCAGTCTGTCTGTCCGTCCCTCTAACCCGAGGTGCCGTCTCTGCAGAATGGCCATCGCTCAGCACCTGCCCTGCCTGGGGGTGCTGCTGGGCGTGTCGGGTCAGCGCACTGGCCCGTATACCAGCTACCGCTCCACCCACCGCTCCACACTGAGCAGCCAGGCCTCGGACCTCAGCTGGATCTCCGGACGGAGGCGTCAGGCGTCCCTGGGTTCCGAGAGCGAGGTGGTAAGGAGGCTGGGCCCTCACTGGCTGGCACCTCGCCATTCTTTCCTCAACCAGGCCAGCCTTAGGCCTCTGGGTGGGGCTGCTTCTGAGACTCGGACCCTCAGAAACCTGGGACGCTGGCAGGAAAAGCCCTCACCACTGCCCCATGTCCTTGCCATACATCATGCTCCCTGACAGGCAGGGGAACTGGGGCCCTGTTCGGCCAACAGAGGCAACAGTTCGGCCCAAGGTCACCCAGCAGCAGAGCCAGGACTGAACATGGCTCTTCCAACTCCAGGCCACTTCTCTTCCATGCTGGCAACTATCCCAGGGCCTTAGAGCCTCAGATCGAAAAGACTAGCATCTCTGGCCCTAGATGGGCCTCTAGAGAAACAGGCAAGAGCCAGCTCAGGGCCCTCTGTCCATAGCATTAAGCCCCCTCCTCTTGGGAGCCTTGAGGATCTCACGAGGTAGAGTGAAAGGAGCGTTCGCCCTGGAGCTGGGGACTTGTGTTCAAATCTGAGTTCAAGTCCTTACCGTGCGAGCTTGGACAGGTCAGTCACCCTCTCTGAGCCTCTATAAAGTAAAAACTGCCATCTCTACATCCAAGACTAGATAGAGTGTCCACGGATGGGCGCTAGCCCCACAGTTGTGGTCAGCCATGGGAGCTACCAGTCCGCCAGCCCCTCCTTGGTGCCTAGAGCTGTGATGTCCCCTGATGTCCCCAGGAGAGTTCCCTGTGCCTTGGGCTTCTGACCCAGCTCCTCCATCATTGTGCCTCCAGAGTCCACTGTGGGCCTCACCAAGAGCTTCCGCTGACCCCTTCCCACTGCCTGCATCCCTGGGGGTCTCGGTTGAGGGGCTGAGAGAGGAGTGGTCAGAGGACCTATCCCTGAACCACTGTAGCAAATGACATCAAGGCGTGAATCTTAGCCATTAAGAGAGACCCTCGTGAACCATACCCATCCTGTACACTTAAGCAAGCACACAAGCCCCCAAGTGCCTGTGCACACACATGCACGCGTGCGCGTGTACACACACACACACACACCCCCTAGCACATGCACTCACAGTTTGCAAGGGTTTGGTGACCAGCAACCCTGCAAACAGTGTCATGGGCCTCACCCCCATGAATATCTGTAGGAAGGATGGAGAAAGGCCTGATCCAGGAGAGGGCAGAAGCAGGACTGTGGAATGTCCCCCTCAACTCACAGGGACTCTCCCACTCCCCCCAGGGCTGGACGGACACGGAGGCCACTGCTGCTTGGGGGGCTGCCCATCAAGTGAGTGGGTGGTCCCCCTGCGGTCAGGGCCTGGAGGATGTGGAAGCCAAGGGCCCTCCCAGGCCCCAGGGACAGGAAGCAGAGGCTCTCGGGAAGGTAACTGGACCCAGCACCCGCCAATCTGTAAAGGGGTGGGGACAAGGAGCAAGTAGCCCAGGGAGTGGTCAGGAAAGGCGGGGGTCTTGTTCTCAGTGTCAAGGCCAACACCCTCTGGGAATTGCCCCCTCCCTGGACCTCCCAGCTTTCCTTGCCCACCTGGGGGTCCTGGGGGTCTCTGGGACACCAAGATGTTCTGAGCAGGCCTGAGTCTGAATGCACCCGAGTGTGACTGTGTCTGAGAGCATCTGTGTGTGATTGTGTGACCTTGACTGTGCAGGTACATCGCAGGTGGTGACTCTGCTGTGCTGTGACGAATGTCCAGCGTGGGTGTAAGTGTGTGTGAGTGACCACGTGCCCGGCACATGCTCTCTGTCACTGTGACACCCCAGGGCATGGGATTGTCTGCTCTGAGCTGAGCATGTGACCGAGTGTGAGCGGCAGGTACCTCTCTGTGTCATTGGAAGTAGGACATACCTGGAGGGGGCGGAGCTGCGAACCGTGTATGTGCTCGCCACGAATGCCCTGAGATTAGGGTGTTGCCCAGAATACTTGCAGCTATTAAAAGAAAGCCAGCTGTCAGCCCAAGTGCCTATGGAACGGAATGTCGATGGTGATTAGAGAAGGCCAGATTCTGGAACGCTGGAAATGCCGTGTGCACAGGCCCAGAGGCTGCCCTTCCCCCTCAGCTGACAGCTCCCCACCCTGCCCCTCCACTCACACCCACACAGCACCCCCAGCTCCCGGGCTTTCTCGGGCTTCCCCAGCAAGACCAAGACCAGAGGCACTTTCCTGCCTTCCTTCCCCAAGGCTGCTCCCCTGCCTGTCCCCGAGAGGGGGAGCCCTGGGTGGGCTGCTCCCTACCGTTGCAGGGCCCCTGCCTCTATCAGCGTTCCCATCCCAGGGAGCACCACTCCCCAGAAAGGACTCCCTCCCCAGCCCTGGGCCCGGGCACTGTGCATGACCACAGAGGCCAGTGCAGAGGCCGGCAGCATCCCCCAGGCTGGCGGGCGAGGCAGTGATGAGAGGCACTGTGGGCTGGGGTGGGGCACCGGGCAGAGAGGGACAGCACATCAGCCGTCACCTAACACGTGTGATAAGCGCCACCATCGAGGTATCAGCACACAGGGTGCTGAAAGCAGGGGCAAGGCCCCAAGGGCTCCCAGGAAAGGTGGAGGTAAATCAGGGATTGCCAGGCAGGATGGGGCCGGGGGGGTGGGGTTTGGCTGGTCCAGGCTGGGAAACAGCCTGTCCAAACACAGCGGGGCACAGGGGAGCTCGGCATGTTCTGGAACAGAATGTCTCTCTGTGACCCCGGGAGCAATCAAGGGACCCTGGGAGCAGTCAAGGGACCCTGGGAGCTGGCGGTAGGGATGTAGAAGGATAGAGGGGCCGGAGGTGGTGGGAGCCATAGGGAGGCCCAACCAGGTGCTGGCCTGAAGGTCTCCTTCCAGACCCTTGGAGGGCTTAGCGGCGCACTGAGGTGGGCTGGGTCAGCTTGGCAGAGTTGCCGGGCCTCTCTGCAGTGGCTGGGGAAGGACAGGTTGAGTGGAAGGAGCTGGCAGAGAAGAGGGGAGAAGCCAGTAGGACAGGCAAGGAGTGAGGCATTTAAGGCAGCAGGGAGAGAGGAGACGCCTGCGCGTGCGGACAAGGGGTGGAGGGAAGTGGAGAACTGGATGCTGGGGGTGAGGAGAGCTCAGTCTGGCCCCCAGGAGTCTGAGAGCCTGGGGACATCCCAGGGGGCTATCCCACAGGCCACACTGCTGGAGAAGGTCCATCACCCATCCAGGACAAAACCCGGTCCCTCCACGTAACCTCCCTTCAGCACGCGGTACCCCAGACACAGAGGGTCACTGGGAGACTATTCCCAGGGGACATTCCTTGGCTAAGCAGATGTATGCTGTTTGCTTTCAGACCAAGGGGCTGCTCCCCAGCCTGGACCCCAGGATGTAGCGTGCCCATCAGCTCTGCCTTCCTCCTGGGACATGTCCAGCCCCCTCAGGTCCCCCTCACACACACTGACCCAGGATTACCCTGTGGGCCTGGGGGCTTTGGAAGTGGCCTTGTCACCCACGCTGTGCTGGATTCATGGCCACATCCCACACGTCCCTGCTCTGCAAAGCGGTCTGCACCCCACTTCTCAGCTCAACAGGCTGCACCCCAGGCTCAGTCTGAAGAGTGGACACCCTCCCATTGCCTGCAGTCGTCCGCCTCTCCTCAAATGCTGTGTGCTGCCATTGTCCAAGTGGTGACAACGGCGATGGCTCCGGAGGACACAACCAGCTGCTTATGAGCTGCCCCTGCGCCCGGGCTGGGCATTTCCCTGGCACGGGAAGGGCGGCACTGCTTCTCCCGCAGCCAAAGCCCAGCGCAGACCTTTACACACTGGAAACTGCTACTCAGCCCTGGCTTTCCCCTCAGTGCACGGTTCCCACCACCGCCCGCCCTCTTGTGCCATGTGCGTTTGGGGCACACGCTCCTGTGTGTATGTATTTGCTTGCACACCAAGCACAGGCATGCACACATGGCGCCTGTGGCTTGTTTCAAATCAGTGGTCTGAGTTCATCCCAGGGCTGTGTGGCTCTGGCGGGGTGTGGAGAAATAAAAAGCAGAGAAGGTCTCCTTGGATAGGCACTATCTCTTCCTGTTGGTGCCGCGATGGGAGAGAGACCCCAGGCCTGGCCTCTGACCCCAGCAGCCTCTCTTCCTCCTCCCCCTCGGTCTCCCACCTTGTGAATTTCACTCCCCAAACCCCCACCTCAAACTGCAGGGAGCAGACTGGAGGAGGGGCAAAGGCCAGGCTTGCCCCCATCCCTGCTCCCCAAGGAGCTGCTCTTCTTGGGAAGCGGCTCACGCCCAGCCTGTGAGCACCAGCTGCTCTCTGGCTGGCTTCAGTTCTCCCAGGGGAGGCAGATGAGGGAGGCTGGCCTTTCTCTTTAAGAGCATTCTTCCGGCTACCCCTCCCTTTCCCCAGAGGCAGCCTCAGGCATCAGATGGTTGCCTGTGTCCAGAGAAAGAGCCTGCAGCTCCAGGTACAGCCTAGCCCGGGGCTCCCCGACCGTGTGCCTTTCCCCACACCGGTCATGCCCTGCTGCCGGGTCCTCTCCAGCCTGGCAGGACAGATGGCCCCTACCCCCAGGAAAAGGGGTAAAGCCAAGGATGGATTGGATGGGGCCTGAGGAAGGGGCAGGGGACGGGATGGGGGAGGTCGGGGTGCTGGCCATGAGCTGCTGGCCTCCTGGGCCAGGGCCAGGCAGCGAGGACAGCTGGGCTCCTGACACAGGGCAGAGGAGGTGGTGAAGTGGGGGAGAGAACACAGGTCCCCCCCTGGCCTCTTCCACTTGATAGTTCTGTGGCCTTGGGCAGGTTACCAAATGCCCCTGTGAAGTGGGGACTCCTTGCCATGCGGGTTGTATGCGCTAGGCCCAGGGCGTGAGGCGGGGTGCTGGCAGCTGCGAAATTACTCACACCCAGGCCCGCATGAGTCTTCAGGGCCCAGCTCAGGCCAGAGTCTTCCAGGAGGGCCGAGAACAGCCCGGTTGCCTTCCCTGAGCCTCAGTTTCCCCAACAGGGAACCAGAGTGGGCCTTGAGCTACCTCCAGACCACACAGGGCCTGAGATCTCTTCTGAGGAAAGGTCCAAAGACCACCCTGGCAGGAATCCCCAGGGGCCTAGGCCCCTACTCGGAACACACTGTCTCTGGGTTATGGGCTGAACACACCACACACATTTTCCCTTCCCTGCCCCTTCTGGCCCCTTGTCCCAGCAGCTGAGCAAATGGCCTCTCCTCCCCTCCTCCCTGCCCCCTGCCATTCCGGCGCAAAGGGCATGGGGGCCTGGTGTGCGACACTGGCAGCTGGAGCTTTCCATGCTGCTGTCAAGTTTTCCGGAGCACAAATGAGACAGGAGAGCCAGGAATAACTGCTGGGCCCCCGGAGGGTCTGGAGGGTATGGGCCGGCCCCAGATCTGTTTTCAGACCCTGTGCTGAGGGTGCAGGCAGGGCCCCCCGCCACAGCCAGGTTTGGGCATCCGGAGGCGCCTGTAGCCACTGGGAGCCCATTATCTGGCATGAGTTCCCATAGGAATAAGCTCAGGCTCCAGTGTGGCCTGGGTTTACTACCTGTGTGACCTTAGGAAAGTCACTCAACCTCTCTGAGCCTTGGTTCCTGTGGGACAAGTAGCAGCCTCTCAGGATCTGAGGGGATTACGGTGTGAGGGGCCTGGAGCTGAGCTGGACCAGGTCCAGAGCTGCTTCTCTTGTGATCGTTTTGTGGCTGGACAACCCTGGGCCAGTTACCAAGCTCCTGAGCTGACACTCTGTCCGGACAAGAGGGAGGCTCAGCTGGGTCCTAGCCACCACCAGGGCTCCGCACTAGATAAGGCACAACTTCAAGGTCCTCGCCAGGGAACACAGGGCATCAAAGACCCAAGTCACAAAGCCCCTGGCCGAGGGAGCTCAGCCACGGTCTTCCGGGCAAGGAGGTGGGTACAGCCAGGCGGAGAGCGGGGCTGGGCAGAGTCTAGGCTCTTCAGAGGGTGGAGGGAGCAAGGAGAGGAGAGCAGGGAGGGGAGAGCATTATCACTAACCTGTAAATTGCCCACAGCCTGGTACCCACGGGGGCGGGGTATGCTGGGAGAAGGGTGTGTGCGTCTGTCCATCCATCCTCCCTGAGGTTCTTGGAAAGATGAGCACGCTTTCCTGGTCTACGGGCTGGAACTAGACCCAACTAGATACTGTTAGCCACAGGCCCCTGGTTTGGGCCACAGCCGTTGCCCACCTGAGCTGCCTGGCCTATTAGAATGTGAAACAGGGAGAAGCGGCTGGTGTTTTGAGCAGAGGAGGAAAGGCCAGGCAGGCAGGTGGGCAGAAAGTACAGTGCCTTCCTTTCTAAGCCCTACCCTGGGAGGGTGGGCTCAGGGTATCCCCAAGCCTGGAGTATCTCCCTGGGAGTTGACAGCTGCTTTTGGGAGACAGCACTCCTAGAGGGCAGGTGGCAGGCAGGTGGATAGTTGATGGACAGACCACTGACCTTGGCTGCCCTGCTGTCGGGGCTGGGAGCTGGGCTGCACTGGAAACTGGTCTCCAGCACCCACTCCTTCCCAGATCTCAGCTAACAGCCTCCGTCTCGCTCTGCCTCCCTGGGCCTCACACTGGCTGGCTTCATGGGGCTGGGCCTTCCTCACCTGCCTGAGCCCTGGCCACTCACCTGCAGCTGCCCTCCTGCCTGTCTCACGTCTTGTTCTCCATGCTCACCTGAAAGGGCCATGAATCCTGCAGTGTCTGTGATCAGGGAGTAGCACTGTCTGATGGGGATGTCACAGATCTTTGGTGACTGTCTGAGTAACTCCCTTGCCCAACTGGTGACACCGAAGTCCAGAGAAGCTAGAAGCTGCTCGAGAAGAAGCTGTCTGTGAGAAGGGACTTTGTTTTAACCACTGCTGTGTCCCTGGCACCCAGATCAGTACCTAAGACACAGTAGGTGCTCAGGCAACACTTGTTAAGTAAAAGGACTTTTCCATAAGTCCAGCAGAGGCAGGGCTGAAGGCCCCAAGGCTCAGGACAGACTGAAATGTTCCAGGGCAAAGACGATCCCTGCCTGGTGGGGTGAGGCTGAGGCTGAGCTCCGGCAGGGCTGGTGCGGGCACGAGGGGGCAGGCTGAGGCCCGGGGCTGTCACTGGAGGGTGATGGATAGGCGGGGGTATCTGGGCCTCTGCCCACCTGGAAGCAGGGAGACAGCGGAGACTTGCCTTGGGCCTGGGGGTGGGGCGGCGAGGGCGGTGGGAAGGCACAGGTGGGCAAGCCAGGCAAGGCCTGAAGGGTGCTTGGCAGAGGGGCAGGGAGACAGTGCCTCCCCTGGAGGCACAGACCTGGCTGGGGAACCTGATGTGGACACTGGGGGGAACTTCAGAAGGAACGCCCCCCTCAGAGGTGCTGTGGGAGCCCCACAACAGCCACAGGGGCCACACTCCTCTGAGACGGGCGCTGGCCTAGCTCCAGCGCAGGGAAACGCCTTGTCCTCCATCCTCCTGCTGCAAGTCTGCCTCATTCTACCCCGAGAACCAGACCCACTGCCCTGGACACAGGGTCCCAGATACTAAAAAGACACCCAGAGCCTCGCATACTCCATCTGGTGACACGGTGACACACGAGCAGTGAGCCCCAGTGGACACACCCCCACCCCAGCCCCAAGACCCTCCATAGCTCCCAAGCCCCGCAGTTGCAGGTCTTCTCCCTGCATCAGGCAGGACCATCCACCCTCACTCTCCTGGGTCCACCAGCCTCCTACACTCGGGACGCAGCCCAGATCTCCCCCAGCCCCACCGCCCTCAGGACCTCCTTCTGCTGCTCCCTGCCCCATCCCTGCGGGTGGAAATTAGCCCCCTGGCCCAGTGGCACCCAGGATAGCCAATTACCTCATCCAGGGTCTATGCGCCACCTGGCCCCAGCCAGCCCAGGGCTTAAATTGCAGCACAGAGGCCTTAAGCTAGACAGCAGGAAGAATGCCCTCACTGCGGGCAGGGGGTATATTGGGTTGTGCTAGAGCCAATGACTAGGGGGGACTTTTAAAAATAGAACCCAAAGCTCAGGCCGTGCATCAGGGGGTGGGCATAATGGCCTCTCAGCTCCTTTCAGGGGCACGCCCCGAAGCACCAAGGCCGTGGAACAAGCTGGACTGGGTGCTGGGCCCTTCCCAAGGCTAGGAGCCTCTTGATAAGTCCTCTGGTGGGCCACTGACACCCTGGGCTCGGGCATCCCAGGCTCAGGGATGCTGGCCAGGCAGCCCTCCGGACACTCAGCCCTGCCCTCCCAGCTGGGCTGTGGGGTTTCCTGCTGGGGTGATCAAGTCCTTCTGCATCAGGAACTTCTTCCCTAAGAGGATGCAGAGCTCTCTGGAGGAAGCCTATTTCCACCGCAGCTATGACCCGCTTTTCACAGTGGGCCGATAGATTCTCAGGCGTCCTGGCCTGAGCCTTTGCAATAGGGAAGTGGCAAATTGCGGTGGGGGGACTGGCAAAGGCAGGGCCTGCTCCTTCTCAGCAGGGGCTGGCATCCCCGGGCATATGCACTGTGAGCCTGAGCGTGGAGTTCAGGCAGGCAGGGCTGGGACTGGCTTCTCACTTCAGAGCCGGGCAAACTGAGATTCAAACTTGCTCACGAACTCCTGAGTCCTCGGTAACCCCTAACTCCCATGCCTCTGGTGAGGGACTGGTAGAAAAGCATGGAGTGGGGCCCATCCCCTGTCCGCTGCAGGCACTGGGCTGCAGCTCCCCCTGTGAGGAGGCCGGCCACCTGCAGTCTGGGTAGTGACTCCCGGACCCACCCTACCCCGCCCACCAGCCCCACAGCAACAACCTGGGAGCAGTAGCAGCCCCTCAGGTCCTCCCTTCGGTGGGTCTCAGTCTAAGGACCCACAGAGAAGTGGGTTCAGGAGAGAGACTCAGAGGGTGGAGGGGAAATGCCTTTATTTATCCTGGACAGGTGCGGCTGGGCCTGCAACGTGAGCTGCCCTCTCACCCCCACCCTCTCCAACCCCAGCCGGTTCTCCAGGAAGTGGGGGAGGGGTGGCAGCAGCTCCAAACGCCCCGCCCCCACCCCGTGGGAGCAGCTAGGCCAGAGGCTGGGGCCGTGGTCTGGGACGTTGTCCCAGTGCATGTTGTGGCCCCTGGCAGTATGACCAAAGCCTACGCTTTTGTTTGGCTCTGCTGCTCTCAGCTGTGTGACCTTAGAAAAGTCAGTTCACCTGTCCAGCCTCAGTTTTTTTGGTCTTTGACATTTGTAAACAACAGACTCTGCATTCTAGATTCTGTTGACCTAATGGAAGATACATATGGTATCCCTGAGGGTCACCACTCTCACAGGCACCAGCGCTGCTGGGTCAGGTCACTGAAGCAAGTGCAAAGTATGTCTTCCCAAACTCCAGCTGGGGCCCCATCTAACCTTGGTCCTCTCAGTCTGCGACAATCGTCACAGCAACGTCTCTCAAGGGGAAAATGATGTGAGTCTGACGTGGCTTGTTCCTGGGAAGTCCCTGCCAGCTCCTAACGCTCACGCCCTCTTCTCGAAGGCTGGCAGGCTCTTTCCCAGGGTCAAAGTCAGACTTGGAGTCTCATCCAGCTCCAGGCTACATGCACCTGTGTCGTGATCCCCACTCCTCTCACTGGACCACTGCAGAAGTGTGAGGTCATCTCTGGAGAGTGAGCTCTGGGTCAGGAGACCACGTGCACAGCCGCTCAGTGCTGCCTCTGCCCCCCGTCCTAAATGGACCTACCAATGCCCTTTGCAACTGAAGGATGGTTCTCTGTCCAGACGATCGCGGGGCAAAGCAGAGCTGCTCCCTCGTCTTTCTCCTTCCGCAGACACCAGCGGTTCTAGGAGCAAGTGGATCTGTGCAGCCCTTGTTCTTTTTTTCCAATCCAGGGTTCAAGGACCTTTGCTGTCCTCCACTTGTCTCAACACCCTATTTCCAATAGAGTCACATTACCGGCTGAGATTTCAAATTATGAATGGGGGTGCACAATTAAGGGCATAATATTCAGTAAATATTAAATAAATTATGTCAGTAGTTCAAGATTTCCCACAAAGAAAACACCAGGCACAGATGTTACCATGCCAAATACTCAAGGAGCCGATTAATGTGACTATGTTCAAAGTCTTTCCAAACGAAAGTAAAACACTCCTGAATTCATCTTATAAGGCTGGTTTTACCTAATATCAAAATCAGAGAAGGACAGCACAAAAATAAAAAATTACAGGAGAGCCTCTCTCATGATTATTGGTAAAACAATGCTGAACTAATAGTAAGCTCAATCCAGCAGTGTTAGAAAAAAATTATTGTGGTCAATTGTATTTATTTATAAAAATGTATAATTGATTTTACATGCATTCCTTCAATTAACCATATTAAAAATTGGAGTCATGGAGAAAAATATATATCCTCACTATATATTCAGAAAAAGAATTTAGATAAATTCAACATTCATTCATAATTTGTAGAAAACCACAAACAGTAGGGAAACATTCTAATCTAGATAAAGGATTTATTAACAAAGCCTTCGATAAGTATTATTCTTAATGGTTACATGTAGGGAGTGTTCGCTTTAAAATCAAGAATGCCTTCATCAAACATCCCAGTCAACATTTCATTGGAGAGCTAGTCAGCACAATGCTTTGGGGCTTTTGTTTTTTATTTTTATGGAAACCTAAAGGATTCTACAGATCAATTTTTAGAATAAGAGAGCTTAGCCAGTTGAGTGAATATATCAATAAATAAATACATTTTTTCACATTGCCAATAAACAGTTTAGAAACTTTATTTTAAAAATGAGACATCAAATCACAGGAAATTATATAAAAATATGACAATACCAAGTGTCATGAAGGATGTGAAGTCAGGAAAACCTAATAGGCTGTTGGGAGAAATGCACCATATTTCTCAATTCCAAAATATCCTTTATTGAAGATATTCCATTATTTTAAATATCACTCCCCCCAAAAAACTGCTAACGCAGTATTTTTTATCACTTATAATTTTGGAATATATTTAAAAGGTCTATTTTGGACTTACTAGACAAGAATTTTTAGCAAGTATCACTCTTGTGCATACAAAAATGAAGAAAATTAAACAAAATAAATGGGTTAAGATATTTCTAAAAACTTCTTACACCCACAGTCTGAGTTTTTGAATCACTTTGACTCAGGGGAGCATAATAAAACGATTCTTTTGTTGCCGTTCAGCTTGGAGTGGTCTGTTACACAGCAGAGGGTAACTGTCGTGTCTCTCATTCACAACGGACTTTGACATCCTTGCAGGACCTGCTTTCTTTTCTAGAGCCTTCCGTGCACTGGGTCACACCGATGACCACTGCAACACTCTAGACTCCCAGTTCCTTGACATCCTCCCCAACAGTGACATCCTCATCCAAGCCACCTCAGCTGCCCTCTTTCAGTTGGCAAAAAGGCAGGGTCTCTCCAGGGTTTGAGGGCCACCTGAGAGGGTTTGGGATGAGGAATAGACAGAGGCCTCGTCCTCCCACCCCTCCAACGATCCTTTCACGCTCCCCAGGATTGTCAACAGGTAAGACGCTGAGCAGAGCTGCAGGTCACAGGGTCACCATGCCAACCTTCCTGTCCATCAAAAAGGACATAACAGGGAATTCTGCCTCCTTGGGGCAGAGGGAAGGGCCACACTGAAAGTGAGGCCATCGCCAAGCTTGCTTCTTCCACCCCCAGGGCAGGGACAACTTGGTCAAAGGGCTGGAGGGACTGAGGGCCCTGGGACTGGGCAGAGGCAGCAGAGGCCGCCTCCTGAGGTGGCCTGAGTGGCCAGCATTCAGTGGGGCCTCAGGAGCGGCCAAAAAAATGGGGAGCGGTAGGCCCAGGATGCTGGGACCCACGCTTTTCCTGCTGCTGCCTCCAATGCTGAGCGCGGGGAGCCTCCGGCAGAGCGGTCCAAGCTGGAAAGACCTGCCCCACCTCAGTCTGGACTAGGGGAACCTCTACCGCCACCTCAGCTAGAACGCAGGAAACTTCCAACACCTCGACGGCCCAAGTGCCAGGGCCTGGAAGAGCCGGGCACAAGATTCCTGCCAGAGCTCATATGACCTCTACTTCGTCTTGGTTTGAAGGGACTTGGCTTAAAGGGACATAGCTTCTGTGAGGGGAGAGGGAGGAGTGGCCTCGGTCAGATCCAAGGAATAGACCTCTGTGGCCTCCTGGTCCTAAGACAGAAGGAATGTCCCAGCCATTTATTGCCTGGGACTTTTCCTTTTGGCAAGGGAAAAGGGCCACCAGTTCCCAGACGGCTCTCAACTTGGCTTGGATCTATGAACCACATGCCTCTTAAACAGCTGGAGAGGCAGGCGATTGCTAGGAGCTGCCTTCTTAGCACTTGTGAGAAGCTCACTTTAGATTTTGGGTTGTGGTTTTTTTTGTTTTGTTTTGTTTTGAACCAAATGACCCTGATTCTCACTGGGCCCCAGAGAGATTACTGTGTTTTCTTGGGTGTTCTCTTAATGTCACTGCTTAAAATGTCCTTTGCTTTGCTGGTTCTGAGTTTTGCTTCTTTGTTGGATAACTTGGACACCCATGGTACAATTTGTTGCACTTTCAGTACAGTTTGGTCTGTCTGCGTGTGGCCCTGGGACAGCTGGGCTGTGCGTGAGGCTCCTTCTGGCCCTCAGAGAAGGAAAGGGAGGGGAGTGGGTCCTCAGGCTGGAGAGCTTGGTTCCATTTTCCACTCCTCTGTGGGGCTGAGGATAAGTTTTACTTATTCGGTAGTAGCAGTGGTATGACTCCCAGTATCAGTCAGGCACTTTACAGTTCCCAAAGCCCTTTACTGCACATGTGTCATTCTCAAAACAGTCCTGGGGTATAAGGCAGGGAAAGTATTTGCATATGCAATCTCCTGGAAAGAGGGCTGGGCTCCCAGAGGTTGGGTGAAGTGTGTGCTGAACACTAAGAACACTGGACAGCTGAAGGAAGTAGGTTCCACTTCCCTATTTTAGGGTGATGAGACTGTGGCTGGGAGTATTAAATGATTTGCTCAATGTCAATCAAAGTTAGTTTGCAGTAAAATACTAAATACTGGGAGGGTGCTCCCCTTTCCTCTCCTCCAAGGACGGTGTGAGGTAGGGGGGACTAGAAAGGCACCAGAGAAATGGCTTTTTGAGCTGGGTTATCCCTACTGACCACCCCTTACCTCCTTTGGTTTCTGAAATGCCAGGAGGCATCGCTGATCCCTCTGACCACAGCTGGCGCGGATGTAGCTCAGAGTGCAGGGTATGAGTCTTGCCACGAAGGCTGAGAGGGCAGCAGGGAAGGGAGTCCCCGCTACCCCCATTCAGGCTCCAGGACTGACTGCTCCACAGACCCCGCCCCCACCTAGTATTGCCCATGAAACGATATTAAGTCTGCTAATCCATGAATATATAACGTTCGCTGATGAAAATTCAATTAACAATCAAGCAAAGTAGAAAAATTAGAGAATTTTATTCTAGCGACGCTGAGGATTATATACCCAGAGACAGACTTCTCCACATCCTGGCCAACATTTGTTACTTGTAGTCTTTTTGGTGATAGGTGCGAGGTGATGTCTCACTGTGGTTTTGATTTGCATTTCTCTGATGATTGATGATGTTGAATATCTTTTTATGTCCCTATTGGCCATCTGTATCTCTTCTTTGGAGAAATGTCTATTCAGATCTTCTGCCCATTGTTTAATTGGAATGTTTGGTGTTTTTCTTTTTATATTAAGTTGTTTGAGCTGTTTATATATTTTGGGTATTAACCGCTTATCAGTCACATCATTCGCAAATATTTTGTCCCATTCAGTAGGTTGTGTTTTCATTTTGTAGATGGTTTCCTTTGCTGTGCAAAAACTTTAAAGTTTAATTAGGTCCCATTTGTTTATTTTTTTGCTTTTTTTCCCCCTTTGCCCTAGGAGACAGATCCAAAAAATATTGCTACAATTTATGTCAAAGCGTGTTCTGCCTAAATTCTCCTCTATGAGTTCTGTGGTTTCCAGTCTTACATTTAGGTCTTTAATCCATTTTGAGTTTGTTTTTGTATGTGGTGTGAGAAAATGTTCTCATTTCATTCTTTAATAGGTAGCTGTCCAGTTTTCCCAGCGCCACTTACTGAATAGACTGTCTTTTCTCCATTGTATATTCTTGCCTCTTTTGTCATAGATTAAGTGACCATAGGAGTGTGGTCTCTTAATGTGTTCTTTTATTTTTTATAAAGATCTTAATGTGCTCTTAAATTCAGTTTGCTAATATTTTGCGGAGAATTGTTGTGTCTATTCATCAGGGATATTGGTCTATAGTCTCCTTTTCTTGCAGTGTCCTGACCTGAGTTTTGCATCATGGTGATGCTGGCCTCCTAGAATGAGTTTGCAAGTGTTCCCTCTTCAATTATTTGGAAAAGTTTCAGAAGGATTGGCATTAATTCTTCTTTAAATATTGGTGAATTCACCAGTGAAGCTGTCCGATCCTAGAATTTTCTGCACTGGAAGGTTTTCGACTACTGATTCAATCTATTTACTCATTATTGGTCTGTCCAGGTTTTCTATTTTTTCCTGATTAAGTCTTGTTAAGTTGTGTGTTTCTACAATTTTTTCCATTTCTTCTAGGTTGTCCAGTTTTGGCATTTTGCTGTTCATATATACTCTTATGATTTCTGTGGTCTGAGTGGTAATGTCTCCTATTTCATTTATAATTTTATTGATTTGGGTCCTTTCCCTTTTTCTCTTTTTTAGTGTAGCTGTAAGTTTGTCCGTTTGTTTATCTTTTCATAGAACCAACTCTTAGTTTTATTAATCTTTTTCATTGTTCTCCTGTTCTCAATTCCATTTACTTCTGCTCTAATCTTTATTCTTTCCTTTCTTCTGCTAACTCTGGGCTCATATTGTTCTTCTTTCTCTAGTTCCTCGAGGCTTAGAGGTAGGTTATTTATTTGAAATCTCTTTTATCATTGTAAACTTTTGTCTCAGAATTGCTTTAGTGGCATCCCATAAGTTTTGATACATTGTATTTCTATTTTGAGTAGTTTCAAGATATTTTTAATTTACCACTTGATTTCTTCTTTGATGCATTCATTGTCCAAAAGTGTGTTGTTTCATTTCCACATATGTAGATTTTTCAGTTTTCCCTCTTGCTAATTTCTTGTTTCATGCCATTGTAGTTGAAAAGATACTTGGTATGATTTTAGTCTTTTTAAATTTGCGAAGACTTATTTTGTTTGCTATCATATGATCTCTTCTGGAAAGCAATCTGTATAGACTTAAGAAGCATATGCATTCTGCTGCAATTGGACGGAATACTCGGTACATGTTTATTGAGTTCATTTGATCATAGGACGGTGCAATTCCAACATTTCCTTGTTGATTTTCTGTCTGGATGATCTATCCATTATCCAATAGTTATTGAAGTCACCTACTATTATGGTATTGTGATCTTTCCCCATTTCAGATCTGTTAGTATTTGCTCAATATATTTTGGTGCTCAGATGTTGGGTACATATTTATATATGATTGTTGTATCTCCTTGTTGCATTGACCTCTTTCATTCTTGTTACTGTTTTTGGATTGAAGTCTATTTTTCCTAAGTATGGCTACCCAATTTCTCTTGGTTTCCTTTGCATGGAATATCTTCTTCCATCCTTTCACTTTGAAACTACATGTGTCTTTAAGGCTGAGTGAGTCCCTTGTAGGCACATATAATTTGGTCTTATTTTTTTATCCAGCCAGTCACTCTGTGTCTTTTGTTTGGTGAATTCAACCCATTTATATTTAAAGTGATTATTGATACGTAAGGACTTAACTAATGTCATCTTACTGATTGCTTTCTGAGTTATTTTTATATTTCAATTATATCTTTTCCCCTCTGTTTCTGCTTATCTTTGTAGATTGGTGTTCCATAGTAATATATTTTGTTTCTTCTTTCAGCCTTGTTTGTTTGTTCATTGATTCCATGGGAAAATCAGGGCTTAGAACTTCCAAGTCTGCCCTTTTGTGGACCTCAATCTGCTACTAGTTTTTGTTTATAATTTCATTTTTACATTTATCAAGAAAACACTTGAACATACATTTAAAGTAAAACAATTTTACAAAGTTGACAACAAAAAAACTGAAAGCTCCTGCCCCATTCCTGCCCAATCTGATTCTTCTCTCCAGATTACACCCACTTTCAAATCCTCCAGATTATCTTCTGGTATGATGACCATGCTTTTAATACCATGCTTACACTGACTGCTATTTCTTGCTATTTGAGGTTGCACGTTCTCTATTCACTACTTACTATAGGGAAAGATAATTTAGTTTTCTTGTAGCTCAGCTCCCCTACATGATTCTGCCTCACCCATTTCCATTCTTCCAGCAGAGTTATATCACTTGGATGTTTTGGCTTCATGTTTTAATGGTAGAGATGTCCTGAAATGCCTGGTGATCCTTAACTCTCCATTCTCATTTAACAGTGGGGCACTGAATCATGATTGGAGCTCTGTGTACCAGAAGCCCACATGGTCGCCCTTGTTCCATACTGCTTCCTTCTTAGCGACCTGTAGTGGTTTTCCCATGACCCATGAGCACTCATGTTCTTCCATGTTCCAGAATCTTGACTTTCCTTCAAAATAATCACAAACTGGAAACTTACCCAGAGTAAGTGAGTTGGTTGAAGACTCTTGTTTCCTGTAAATCTTCTTTGGAAGATCCTTTCACTTAGAGGGAAAGCAGAGGAGAGTAGTAATGAGAAGGAAAGTTTAAAGTGTTACCATTAGTAAAGAAAGGAATTGTCTTGCACTTTAGCATGGAAGCTTCTGAAAGAAAGTTTATATTGTAGGTCTGTTGTCAGAGTCTAGTGTTTGCTACCCAGCAATTGTTGAACACAGATAGCCATGTCACACACGGCTGCCTAGTGCAATGTGTAGGGTATGGGTTTTGAGGTTAGATCTGGGTTCAAATTCATGCTAGCTATGGAAGTATGATAAGTTCCATGACTTGTAAAAGCCTCAGCTTGCTTATCTGTAAAATGGGAACAATGCTGACATCCTGGGGTTATTCTGGAATTGGAAATCATGTTTGTAAAATGCCTGGTACATATGCCTCAGTGAATGATAATCTTGATAATGTTAGAAGAATCTACCCTTAGTTTCATCACTGTCTGTTGACAAATTTAGATGCAGCCTAGAGGAGGCAGAAGGAATGGTAGGCAGGACCAACTAAGAGACTTTTGTTGGAACGTAGTGCCAAAGAGCCCTGACACCACCACCACCCACACACACACACACACCCACACACACACACTTTAAAAGGGCAGGAGAGGAGCAGACAGCTGGGAAAGGCTTGTTCCCAAGGGGAACTGAGGGACTAGAGGAGTCATATCAGAATCACTGGAGGCTTTTCCAACCAGTGTATCCTACATCATTTCCTGTGTGACAGCTCCACTGAGTCTGATCAACCATCCTGGTTTGCCACCAGAAGTCCCTCACCCTTCAATGTTCCTCAGTCCCAAGCGCACACGTCTGGTTGGTCACCCTTCCCACATTCATAATGACAAAGTCACCACCAGGGTGACCCACTGTGGTTGCTAAGGGAGTGTGGCAGCTTGCAGCTATGTAGGGTGGGGAGGAGTTGCTAAAATGTCTGTTGAAAGCTGGGGAGGCAGAAATTCTGCCCACACAATGGATGCACCTCACCCCTCTAACTCAGGTCTTTTCATTTTCAGGTCAGGCAGTGTGGACAACTTCTGGATAGCCATTTACAACCTCATGGAGGATTTGGTCGGGAAGTTCAAAAAGTACGGTTTCTCCAAGTTGCATGGTGTTTCCCCTGCCAGGCAGAGTACACGGTTGTTTAGACTCAGTGGGCATAGGGGACTCCCCCGTATCAGGGAGGTATTCTGAAGCAGAAAAAAAGGACAGAGCACACTGGTTCCATCAGGTCTCAGCAGCCTTCTTGGCTCCTGCCTGGGAGTCCGGCCATATTGTAGGGAACACAATCTGCCCTGGAGGACCTCACAGATTAGAAAACAGGCAAATCAGTGACACAGTGACTAAGCACCAGGTTAAATGGTGCCAAGGGCCAAAAGAAAAGGACAAAGTTATTTATTAATAAGGCAAATTGAAGGAAAAAGCAAGAATTCTTTAAAAAAAATCAGGGATGGCTTTTTAAGGGATGTGGAATTTTGAACTGGGTATTGAAGGATGGGAAAAGACAGGGTAACAGGAACCATCAAGACTTCTTGTGCAGTGAGTGGTCTATTTGGCTGGAGGACAGGGTTAACTCAGAGGAAAGCTGGGAGATGAGGCTGGACAGGACAGACTTGGTCCCAGGCCACCAAGGCTCATAATGCCAAGTCAGGGGGCTTGGATTTCCTGCTGTGAACAATATGAAGCTATAAACAATTCTTGGGCAGGGGTCTGACATGGTCACACTTGTGTGCCAGGAAGGAAAGTTTAATATTGTTGGTAAGTGTTATAACAAGAGCAAGGAGGAGTGGAAAGTTTACCTAGGAACCACTGTAGCAATTTAGCTAAAATATGATGAGGGTCAATGGACCACAAGACAGTGGCCTGGGAGAACATAGGGAGGGGTGTATACGAATAGCTGCCAAGAAGGAGAATAACTTTTCTGAGATGAGAGGAGACAAGGCAGGGAAGGCTGTAAAGAAGGGAAGATGAGTGAAGGTACAAAGAATTTTACAGACCAGGAGAGGCCAGTTGGGAAGTCCTCATGCAAGAGTGCATAGGTGTCTATCTCCTGGTGTGTGCAGTGTGCAAGTGCATGTGTGTGTGTTCGTGTGTGTCTGAGAGACAGAGTGAGATGCTTTGTGGGGCACTGGAGTATGAGGTTGGAGAAGGATGCCATCCTGGCACTCTCTTCCAAGAAGGCCCACATCTCCACAGGCCTCCTTCACCAGGATTCCTAAAATCCTTCATGAAAGTTACAGGAACTTCCAGGGTTTAGGAAATGGACAGCAAAGCAGAAGAGTTGGGGTGGAGAGTAGAGTGATGGGCATGCACCTCCTTCCTGGCTACTCACTGGCTTCATTTTGAGCCTGTGTCATTATCTCACGAGCATGTGCTTCCTCCCCAGCCCTAGGCTGCAGATGTCCTTCATCACCTACTCCACACGTGGCCACATCCTCATGAATCTCACCTCAGACAAGTAAGTGATGCTTTAATCCCCTGAGGTAGGCATGGTGGTCCAGGTCCAGGGAAACCCAGGGAGCTGAGGGTTTCCACTGGGTGCAGGCTGGGCTGTCCTGGGCTCCCCTCAGGGCCCATCCTGACCCCAGCCTGAGAGCCCTGGCTCCCACTGACCCCCGACTGGGTGGGCATTGGCAGGCACCTGTGCTGCTAGGCCATCTCCTCCCCCTCTATGCCCTGCCCTCCACCTGTCCTGTGTCCCCTGAGTGCTATTCCCTTTTCTTAGAACAGGCTGGCTCTGAGGACTCCTGGGATCTGCTGGAGCAGATGTGTGAGCCCTTTATGAACACTGGCCTGTACTGGGCACCTGCTGTTTGTGTCCTTCTCTGCTCTGGGCTAGTGGGGGAAGTGGGGAGGCAGATTCAGAACCAGGAGGCTGGGTTAGGGGTTGTCAAAGTGCTGGGGGCTTCAGTGGATGGAAGCTGGGTCCCTTGGTGGGTCTGAGACGAGGTAGCTCATGAGTGTGGTTCTGAACACCAGGCTGGGCTGGGGTGCAGGAGGGAGGCATGTGGTGCCGGAGGGAGCCAAGCATCCTAGGTGAGACATAGGTGGACAGCAGTGGGCTCAAAGGCCTGGAGATGGGAAGATATGGAGCTCCTGAGTAGCTGTGAGGTTGAGAGTCTCATGATGCAAGTGACTGGATCCCAGTTCAGTGGGTGAAATACCAAAGAGAGTTTGAGGACATCACGGACTGAATGCGTCCAGGATTTGCGGCGCAGAGCCACGTTCAGCACCTTGGAGAGAAGCTCAGACCAGAAGAGGAGCCCAACAGCAAGGCTGCAGGGGAGGGGACGTGGTGGTGCCAGCGCACGGAGACAGCACTCCTCAGGCCTGGCTCCCAAGAGAAGCAGGGGCAGGGCTGGCCCCTCAGTAAGCTGGGGGACGGTGTGGTTCTGTGTGTCCCTGTGGCCTGCATTTCAGAGAGAGAGACCTGAGTGAGTCTGAGGTGGAAGAAAACAAGTCAGTGAGGAGCTGTCAGGCAGGAGGCAGGAGGCAGAGGCAGCAGGGGGCTGGGCGTGGGCCTCTGGTGGAGGAGCTGCCCATGGGGAAGAGGGGACCACGGCCTCCTCCAAGGTAGGGGTTCAGAACCTGAACCAAGGGAGCTGTGGGGAGGCCCTTGAGAGTCTCCCAGGTCCTCTCTGGAGAGTGAAGGTGGGGACACATTCCTCAAGGGAAGGTGTCAGAGTAGGGGTGGGGCTCAGGGGAACGGAAAAGACGTGAAGCTGTCTGTGATGGGTGATATATTACAAAGCGAACGGCTTGATGAGGGCATAAGCAGCCTGGTGTCCTCTCCACCTGCAGAGCTGGGAGTGGGGATTGGGGTGCAGGGGGAAGCGCAAGAAAAAGGCCCGCTCAGGCAAGAGTGAAGCTGGCCGAGCTGAGTCCCAGGCCAGAGACTGTGACATTCGAAGTGCGGTCGACAAAGCAGACATCTTCCCACAGGTGCCAAGAAGAGGGGCGGGTGTTTGTGCTGAGGTGGGCAAAGCTGGGTTTGGCCTCCACTGGCCCTGGGTCTCAGGCTCCTGTGCTCCTGGGTTGGGTCAGGCTGGGCAGGACCTAGGGCCCTGGGATATCACCACAACTTGGCATCTCTTCGGCCCAGAGTGAGAGCCCCTTAATCTTGCTGTGATAGCTCAGTCCTCACACTGGATCAGCCTGATCTAATCCCCCACCTCATGTGTCCCAGCCCATCCCTCACCATCTGCTTTAATACAGGCCGACAGCCCATCCTGGTGAGCCTGAGGTCGCTGCTCTCCTCCTGCGTGGACCGCCCTCAGGCCTCTTTTCCAGCACATGAAGTCCAGGAGCCCCAGCACTCTAATGAAGCGGCCTGGCCACTTCCTTAACACGGATCTCAAGGGGAAGTGGCTTGGAGGGACCAAGTGGACTCAGGGGTCCGTGGCAGGGGCTGATGGGAAAGGGCGGGGTGTCAGCAGGATGCCTTTTTCCAAACTCAGCCTTGTCTGTTGGAGGACCATGTGCCCTCACCAGAGACATTGTGAGCACTGGATTCCCAGGTGCACGGCCCTGGGTGACGCCCTCTCACCACGGAGAGTCAAGGCAGGGCCCTTGCTGAGTCCCTGAGATCTCCCTTCCTGAGACAGGGGTGAGCACGTTGGAAGCCAGACCCTTCCCATGGGACCAGCAAAGTAGCTTCCATCACGCCCACCAGACAGGGGGCAGAGGAGTCCTGAGCGGCCAATTCCTAGCGCTGCCTCTTGGAGCGAGGTCCTCGCCCTCTCTGTGTTGCCACTTCCTCCTCTGAGCAGTGAGGATGAAACCACCCCCAGGAAGCTTTCTGAGAACCAGATGGTTCTTATTAGATATGAGGTGCTTGACCTACAGTTGGGCTGCATGAGACAGAAAAGGGAAAATACAGGGGCCACGAGGAGACAGGGATCAGCTGAGGGAACAAAGGCCTTGATGTCCCCCTGGCTGCCCACACCTGTGTCCACCCAGTTCCAGCTCCACCTCCTTTCCCTTCAGCTTCCGCCCTCGGGTTGACTCTCGTCCTGTGACTCAGTCTCCGCCAGTGGGAAAGGCTGTGCTCGGCCCTGAACCCTCAGCACCTGGACTGCAGGGTGTGGCTCTTGTCAGGAGAGACACATGGGTTGCAGGGAAAGGCAGGCAGCTGGGTGGGGGCTGCTGTCCAAGCGCCTTGACCTCGAGTCCTGAATGGCAGACCCCACAGAGCCTGCAGGAAAGGCCGCAGGCGCCACCCGGGCCGGAGCCCAGCTCCTGCCTTTGCTCACCTGAAAGGCTGGTCCTCGTCCAGGGAGGTCGCTGGAGAGGCCTTTCAGGGCCAAGGCTGTGCCATCTGGTCATAGTGAGGGTTCACCAGGAAGAGCTCTGAGCCGCTCTCAGCCTCCTCATCTGTCAGGTGGGTCCTGGGCCTCGGCCCCTTCTCCCTCCAGGCGCTCTGGATGGCGGATGCTGGGGTCGGGGGGGCCTCTCCCCAGGGAGGGGTGTGGGGAGCAGCGCTGTGGGCCTGGCAGCCTGAGGCGGGGCCCTCCAGTGCCTTGCTGACCAGCTCCCTGCTTCTGCAGACAGGAAGGCTGCCAGCCTGATGTTCACTGTGGCCGCTGGACCACTCCTGCCAACACCTTTATGGGAACCCAAGAGCCAGGTGAGTCCAGTCCATCATCACCAGCTTTGTGCTCCGTGTGCTTGTGTGTTTTATTCTCAAAGCCTTTCTTTCTCTTAGGCTAACAGGGCTCGGAATATGAAGGCCAAGGTTTACTGTCTGGGTGTAAAAGACTATCAGAGAGACCAGGTAATTCAGAACAGGTAAACCAGCTGGGGAAAGCTTTCAAAGGCAGCTGTCCCAGGGTCACCCCGAGGAAGGCCCTCTGCCCACCCCAGTGTTCAGACAGCAGACAGCCCCTGCAGATGAGCAACGAGTGTTGTGCAGACCTACACACAGAGGTGTGGGCGGGGGGCTTCCCGGTCTCTAATGATGGGCTGCTGGCAGATGCCAGGAGGTGGCCCTTGGAGTCTAACATGGCAGGAGGCAGGAGCCTGTCTCCTGGGATGGGACCTGCTGGGTCCTCAACGCCTGGCTGTGGGCCAAGCCACCTCCTCTCCCTTGTAGCTGGGTCAGATTGTTACAGGGGAGGCCCAACTGGATGAGACGCCCGAACCGCTGACGATGAAGGCTTTCTTACGTCGGTGAGTGTGGGCTGAATGTGAGAAGGGGGACAGGGTGGTTTCTCACCGTGGCCACGCCTGTCACTCTCCCTGACCCTGCCACCATCCCTGTGTTCCAGCTGGTGGGAAATTCCTGTAAGGGAGGTATGGGTAGAGACACATTCCATGCCTGTGTGGGAGGTACGTGCTGGGGTCACTGTCCTAGGCAGGATGGTGCTCGGGTATGTGTGGTGTGAATGTGCCTGAGTGTGCCTGCTTGTGTGAGTGTGGTGTGAGTGTGTGGGGGGTTGGTATTGTGTTGTGATTAGTGTGTACGAGAGTTTGTGTATTTGTGTGTGTGTGTGTGTGTGCCTGAGGAGTTTTTACAGAAATGTGTCAGATATGTCATTGTGCCCTGAGTATGAAATTAAAGGTATGTTTATGTGAGGTGCGTCTGCTGGGGGTTGTGGTGTGAATATGTGCGTAACTACCATTTCTTCCGTTTTAATTAAGATACACTTGAAATACGGCTGTGTATAAATTTAAGGTAAACCAGGCAATGACTTGACATACATTTACTGGGAAATAATTACCCCTGTAAGTTTCCTGTAATTACTTTTTTAAAACTCAAAACCAAAAGTTTAATTAAGAAATAAGAAAAGATAGTTTTTAAACCCTGAACATAACACTAGCAAATAAAATCCAACAACATATAAAAAAGACAATACATCGAGACTAATTAAGGATTCACCCTATAAATCCAAGTCTGATTCAATATTTAATTTATCAATGTAAATTACCACAGCAGCAAATGGAGAAGGGAAACATGATTGTCTTAACAGATGAAGAAAAGCATTGGACACAGTTCGATCCCAGCATCATACTAGGAACACGGCCTGACAAAGGCATCACGCGAATACTCACAGCCAGCGTTACACCCAGCGGTTAGATGGGGAAGGCCTCTCCCTGAGGTCTGGAACTGGACAAGGCTGCCCTCTCTCCCCTGGGAGGGTCCCCGCATCAGTGCGGTGAGGACCCTGTGCAGGTCCTTTTCTGACAGGAGCCCTCTCTCTGGAGTGAGCGCTGTGTGTGCCGGCTCGTGTGTCCACATCACTGGGGTTTGTGCCACTGAGGCGGGGGACGAATACACGCTTCCACAGGGACCAGCACTCATCTAGATGCAGCTGGACATGTGTCCCTGGGACACACACAGGCCTATCAAGCCCCATAGAGGATGCCAGTTGTCACCTATGCCCTTGGATGGCCCAGCCGAGATGACAGGTGCCCGCTGCACCCTCTCTGCCTGCGTGGCCCAGCAGCGCTGCTCTGACTTTTAAAACTGCTGCACAGCGTGACAGTCCCTTGGAGGGAAAGCTCAGAGCAGGAGTCTGGACCCCAGTAAAGTCAGAGCTGTTCCCAGGGTGTTACTCTGAATAAGTCAGTGGGCCGGTGTGAGGAGGCTGGGAGGGGGTGAGCAGGAGGCACTCGGCCCCCTCGGCCTCTCAGGCTCCCTCCTGGGCTGGGCAGAGGCCTCTGCTGGCCTCCCTGCCTCCAGGCCTGTGCTCCAGCCCATCCTGTGCCCAGGGCCCGAGGGACTGAGAGAGCCACTTCCCTAACCCAGCCTGACCGGGGAGCCTGAGGCCCCCTAGCCAGACGGCCGGGCCCCCCAAGGTCCAGCCTCTGCTCTAAGCCCACCTGCTGCAAAACCTTCCTCAGCGTTACAGGGTCCAGCCCACCCAGCCTCTGAGACTTTACCCTTTCTGGGTCAGCTGGCCCCTCTGGCTTCCCACAGCCCTGTCTGCGCTCTCATTAGTCATGTGTCACCCGCTGTGAACTATGACTCCTGCTGGCTTGTGTCTGTGGCTTTATTTTATCATTTAGTTCTGTTTATCTTCCAACCACTTGTTATGGAAATGTTTTAAGTTTACAGCTAAGTTAAAACAACTCACAATGTAAACACTTACATCCAGTACCTGGATTCTACAACTAATCTCTGACCATGTTTTATTTCCTCTCTGTCTCTTCATCAATCCACCTTATTTTCTTTTTGATGCATTTAAGAGTAAATTACAGTCATTGGCTACCTCACTCCCAAACCCCTCATTCTGCAAATCTTTACATGAGGAATGATTTTTGCTGAGTTCTCTTTTCAAATCCAGCAAACTTTAGTGTATCATTTGATGAGCTCTGACGCGACACCTATGTAACCCAAAAACCCATGAAGACTCAGAACACTAGAGTTGTCCCCAGAAAGTCCCCTCAGATCCCTTCCCAGGCAATCCCTGCCCCTCCCCACCGGAGCAGCTACTCTCTGATTCCTTCCTCCACAGGTTAGTTTGCTGCTTTAGAGCATCTGCTCAGTGACTCACGTGGGATGGATGCGGTGTCTGGCCTGGGGCACTCGGCTCCGTGGTTTGGGGACTCATCCTTCATGTGTGGTTTGGGGTTTGGGTTTGCTCAGGGCTTTCACCCCAGGAAGCAGGTTGGAGGCAACCCTGGCCACTCTAGTTCCTGTGTGTGACCAGACCCAGTGAGTGTCTGCAAAGCAGCCCAGCAGGTGGGGCACAGCGGTGGGGCCCACAGTAGGATGCAGTGCAGAGCATGGCGTCCCTCTGAGGTCCAGCGTCCAGGTCTGACCTTTGGATGTTGTCCTTGCAGATGATGGTCAATATGAGTTGATGATTTCCAGAAAAGGGTTTAATAACTCAAAGAACAAGGATGAAGTTATTTGTAGGTTCAAGTTCAAAGACAAGTAATTCTTTGGTAAGTAGCCCACTTGGTTACTTCCCACACTTCCCACATCGCGCTTCGTCCCCTCAGCCAGCTCAGCCTTTAAAGCCCGTGCTGACCATTCACTGTGGACACTGTGAGGACACAGGCAGTGTGGACAAGTGGAAGGAGGGACCTGGCTAGGAAGCCTGGCCACCTCTCCCTTCATATCAATCCCCCAGTAAATCTAGAGCATCTTCGACCAGCACTTACCTCTGCAGAGGCTGGGTTTGGGGTCCTGGGCCTCCCTCATTGCTGTACTCCCTTAAACTTTCTCAGCTCTCACTTCCCTTGAGAGGCAAGGACATGAATCGCACGAGTCTGCTGGTGGGGTGTGGAGGCAGCCCCAGGGCCCTGAGTCCGTGTCAGGTGCGCTGGTAGCCCTCCCAGGAGGGTGTGGTCACCTTGGATTGAGAGAAGATGCCAACTGCCGGGCCTGGGCCCTGGAATCCTGGCTCAGGCCCATGTTACATGTGTGACCTTGACCTAATGAGTGTTCTGGGTCAGCCTCTACTATCTGTACTATAAAACGGGGCCAATATGACAGGTGCACTAAGCACTCTCATGTATGTAAAGCTACTGCTTGGAAATACTCAGGCATCAGGTGTCCCTCCACGATGCGTGCGTGGCCTGAGGAAGCACGCGGCTGGGGCAGCAGATGTGCCCTCAGCGCTGAGGTGGGGGTGACCCCCCTCAGGGTGCCTGGGGACAGTGGGACTTTCTGCTTCCCCCTCAGCTCTCCCAGTGAGCCCCCTGATACAGTCATTTAATATGATTAGATCATATTCAGTGAATTCCCATTCCAAGGCCATCTGGTCAACTCAGACAGATTCCTCTCCCCCAGCACACTTCTGGGCCATCTCTCTTTCTGCCATGGGCACATAGAATGGGCAGGACTCTGCCACTGCCACACTCCCCCACCACACAGTGTGTAGATGGCCTCAGGGAGTTAGATGCCCCTTGGTTTATACTTTCTCAGGAGTGGTTAGGGACTGAGTAACTCATTTGCATGGAGAGCTAATGTTAATTGAGCACCTACTACATCAGGCCATATGCTGTGTTACTGTCCCAATTAATTCTCAAAAGAGACTTACTGCTGTTCTTTTGCATGGAACTGGAAGCAGAGTCAGGGGCAGTTGAAGAGCTTGTCCAAGGTCACAGGCTGGTTCAGGAAGAGCTGGAAAGTAGGCAGAGGTGATGTGATTGCCCGTCTGGGCCTTCGACCTTACTGAGCTGACAGTTCTTGAAGGTGGGGCACAACCTCTCCTTCAGGAAATGTGCTTCCTCTGTGCTTGGCAGCCATACTGCTCTCCCACCCCGGACATCTCCAGTGTTTCTATCTGAGCTGGACCAGGACCGGGGCTCACGTGGGAGAGCCCATCCCACAGTCTGAGCTCCTCTGCTGACCACCCCGCTGCACCTGGCGGGAGACTGGCCGGAAGCGGCCAAGCAGGGCTGTTTATTGCCAAGAGCTCTGATGCCCCACTGAGGATTGATTTGGCTCCTTTTAATTACATTTTCCGCTGATTAAAATGTATGGTAAAACATTTTAGAAAATATAGAGAAGCACAAAAAAGAAAAAATTTTAAATTAATGTTTCTATATGTTTTATGTTGTCTGACTTTAGTGTGTGATGCTTTATCTAATTTAAGAAGTTTTTTGATGTGCCATTTGAATGAAGTATTCAGTTAATCAGTTAACATTGATTTGAAAACTCGTTTTCAGTCAACCATGCTCTTCTGGGCCTTGGTATGGGGGGTACCTGCCATCACCTCACTTTCTGTGCTCTGGACCATTAACACCCCACTAAAAAGTTAATTTATACAAATCGTGAGGTTTTATTTCACTTAATTCCTACCATCCTTCTTCTCAGATGCAAAGCCTTTCCCTTAACCATACTTGGTGACTAGTTTTCATTATCATTCCTCATGAAAGACTAATACTGTTCAAAACTTCATAGCTCATCTGACAATTGAAAGAGGTCCCAAAAGCTTTCCACATGGAAATGAGCCATTTGTAGAGAATAGCCCTGACCTGTGGCAAGAAAGATAAAAACGATTTTTTTAATTATTAGAGATTGTTCATTATAAAAATGATACACAGGGAGCAGGTATAGCTCAGTGGTAGAGTATGTGCTTAGCATGCACAGGGTCCTGGGTTCAATCTTTAGTACCTCAGATAGATAGATAGAGAAAGAAAGAAAGAAACCTAATTACCCCCCTAAAAGCCAGAGATTTATTTTCAATGGAAAAGAATCTCTGTCTATATATATATACTTATGTATATGTATAACTGAATCGCTTTGCTGTGCACCTGAAACCAACATTGTAAACCAATTACACTTCAATAAAAAATGAAAATTAAAGAAAGATATGAAAAGCAGGAAAGCAGGAAAATACTAAAGAGTAAAGAATAAAACATCACCCCAAGTCTCAAACCCATAAGTGCCTGTAATATGTCAAATACAGTTTAGTAAACCTCATTTTCCTTGAAAGACAGACCAAAAATTGCAGTGGAGTTAAAGACACTACTGAGCATCACACAGACGTTTCTTCATGAGACAAAATAGTCCCCCCGCCGACGTCGCAAAAAACCCTAAAGTTACAATGAGTCTACAAAACCAATAACAGATTAGGGCTCTAAGTGGAGAATCTTTAGTTTGATTATAATCTGTGTGTTTTTAAAATTTAAGTGTCCAGGTCTATTTTTGAAAAAAATTTAAAGAACGACATTTAAAACTACCTTCACTCTTAGGGAGATTCTCCCGGGGTTTGGCACTGAGTATGGCCCCTCCTGCAGAGCTTCCTCCCCCTCTGATCACAGCCCAGTGGGTGCAGCCGCAGGAGAGACCTGGCCTTTGCTCCTACAGGGGGACACGTGCAGACCCGCATCTGTCCACTGGGGGGCGGCAGGCGCCCAGCCGAGGTTCTGGCCTCCTGGAAGTGGCGGCTTAGCTCCTAGGACCCAGGGAAGCCCGGGTCATGAAGAAGGCCAGGGAAAGAATTGTCCTCCCAAATCACCGATGTCGGAAGTGGTGTGACCCTGGGGGTTAGGACCATTGGTCCTAACTTTCAGAGGAGTCGGGGACCCGGGGAAGCTGGAGCAGGGTGGGGAGGGCACTGGCAGGAAAGCAGCCAGGCAGAGCAGCCGGGCCTCCCTTCTCTCCTTACAGCAGGGACGCAGCGAGTTAGGGCTCAGGACAGAGAAGGCTCCACAGCTGCCTGCTGTGAACTGTCTGAGCCCCGTGAGTGCGCCTCCCAGCTCCCCCAAATAACAGAACACGCACACAGAGGCCCCGCCCCCTCCTCAGGCTCCCTGGTGACAGTAAATGGCACCCCCACCCCCAGGCGCTCAGGTTGCTCACCTGCACGTTATCCTGGATCCCCCTTGGCCCCCACCCCCACATCCAGTCCCCCCGCAGGTCCTGCTGCCTCTGTGTCCAAACACACCCGGACCTGCAGCCCCTCCACAGACTCACTGCACTTAGAGCAAAGCCCCATCCCCTTCCCGGGGCCCCCGAGGCGCTGCCCCCCCACCTCTTTCCCCTCAACCAGCTCAGCTGGGTATACCTCAGGTCTTGGTCACACAGCCAGAAGCCCTCTCCTCGGGGACTTTCCCTGGCTGTCCCCTCAGCTGGCCCCAGCTCCAGGACCACCGCCTCAGAGAGAGCTCATCTTGCTGGGAATTTTAAATAATACACGAAAGTAGCCAAAGTCGTGCAGCGCACTGGGAGCCGCCTCCACCTCCCTCAGTGACGGTTAACCTCGGCCAGCCTGGCTTTACTGACCCCTCACCGTTAGTTTGAAGCAAATCCCAGGCATTACACCATTTCCTGTATAAATATTTCACTTACTTTTAAAGAAAAATTGTCTCTAAAATACAGGACAGGTCACCTGTTCATAAACGGCTGTCCCTTCCCTTGTGTGTTGATGTCACAGCACTTTACACTTCAGCATTTGTTTGTTCATTGTTTGTTACTTCGTTGTCTGTCTCCCTCCCCCGGTCCCTCCGGTGTCAGGCCCTGGAGAGCAGGGTGTCTGCCTGTCTTGTCCCCACTAAAGCCCGGAGCCCTGCACAGTGCCTGGTGCACGGGAGGTGTCAGAACAGGGCAGAGAAGGGAAGCTGCTTCTGCCAAAATGTGAGCTCTGCTCGCCAAGGGCAGGCAGAAGGGGAGGGACGGATGGACGGACAAGTCCATTGACGTTCTTCTTGTGTGGTTGTCTTTTAGATAAAAAACCTATCTCTGTGGAAGCTGCCACCATAATATGCCCAAGAGTAAAGACAGAGAAGCCAGATGAAGTGCCCAGCCCGGAGGCCGCGTGGGCAGGTTTTGCCGCCATGAAGTGTAAAGAATGTGGTACGCCACCTCCCCTGAGGCAGCACGTGTCTGTCTCCAGGAGCACTCAGGGCACCATCCGCACCTGCCCTGGCTGGTTGTCCTCTGAGCTGCTCGGGGATGCAGTGTGGCCCAGGCTCTGCAGAGGAGGGCAGGATGCTGGAGATGATGTGCCCCGGGGATGGTACCTTTGCTCCAGGCAGCCTTTTGGAGCTAAACTCACTTACTCTGTAAATACAGAGGAGTCGGGATGGTGACACTGTACTGCCATCCCTGGTCACTTAGCTCATGGCCAGGAGGACATCTGATCCATGTGGGGCTCCTCATTACCTGGTCAGCCTTCATTGCAGAGGTCGACCTCGCAGTGCTTTGGGATGAGCTCTCCTTACCCTCGCTGTCTGCTCTGCGGTAGCCCCGAATGCCTGATGTTCAAAGTCATTACAGTGAGGAGACTGCGAGCTACAGTGTGAGCCAAGCGGAGGAAGTGTGTGTGTCCAGCCTCGGGGTCGCTGCCTGCCCTTCCTCTGCTGCAGGGAGCTGCGTGTTGACGTTGGCCTGAACCACGGGACCGCCGTCATCAACACTGACATGCGCATCAGCAGCAAGAGCCGTGAGGCCGCCGGGGTGTGGCTCCCAGACCCAGGGCCGCCCTACCCCCTGCGCAGGAGGGCGAGACGCCCCGGGAGGCCAGTGCGGGGAGCAGTGGGCCCTGGGCAGGCCCGGCAAGCAGCCTGTGCAGACAGGCCCCTAGAGCAGCATCTCACAGGCAGCTCAGGGCCCTGAGCCCCACATCCAGGAGCTGAACCCGCATCAGGCTTGGGCAGTGCCCTGGGACTGTTACTAAAAAGAGCACCTGGGGTACAACTTACTGTCCAGACCTTGCAAACCTCTGCTGTCTCTGTGAAGCCAGTGTCATTGAAGGCACTTGGAAGGGACCAATTAGGGCTCTAAACAGACTCCAGAAACGGTGCTGAGGCTCTGCCCACCCCGGACCCGCCTGGCCAACCCCACTGGCCTGAGCCTTGTGCCGGGGAGCTCCGGGCTCCAACTCGGATTCCAGTGGGGTGAGTGGGAGAGGCTGGGACACTGTGTCCTAGGAGACAGAGTCCAGGGCCTCTGGGACACTCGGGCCCTCCAAACTGGGGTCTCAGGCACAGGGGTCGGGAGGACTGGACCAGCTGTGGCCGAACACAGTCAGGGACTGTTTCTGCCGTGTGGCTGAAGCAGCCGGCAGGGCTCTGAACCCACTCCTGACCATCACAGCTCCTGCCTCCTGAGCTTGTCTGGTGACACAAGCTGTCACATTGCAGATGTCATCAGCTTCCGGGTGCCTCTCCTCCTTTCTCATGCTCCTCAGCTGTTCCTCTCGCCTGACTCGCTCTGGTCTCTGCAGGGAGACTCCTCTGTTGATGGGGAAGCTGTCAGGGCCGTGGGGAGGGCGGGGGCTCAGCCTAGGGAAAGGGAGTTGGGAACACAGGGCTGCTGCCCTGGGACCCACTTTTCCAAGCTCTGCATCATCCAAGCACCTTAGCCTGGAGCTGCCCCACATGGACCACAGAGAGCGTTAGGCGGGAGTGAGGTTTCCCCCGGAGGAGGGACGCCTGTGCCGAGTGGCCACCGCCCTGGTGTCCAGTACCAGCTGATGAGGGTTCCAACCATGTGACAGTCTCCCTGTGTCTGTCTCTCTTGTCCCTGCACATCTCCCAGCAGATCAGAGACTGAATGTACACATTTACCACCAGGGTCCCACCCCCTGCAGCCGCCTGTCCACAGGCACATTTAGGAGAGACCTCAGGAGCAGCCTGGGGCTCCGGGCCCAGCACAGGTCCCCTCAGCCTGACTGGGCCTCTCCTTTCGGCCAGCCTGCTTCCTGGGCACAGGCTCTCTCTGCCCTCTTCCTTGCCCTGCTTCTCTCAAGCAGAGCACTTGACTTAGGGAAGGGCTGTGCAGCGCGCAGGTCCTCGGATGCAGCACACGTGCCGTGGTTATGAAGAACAGCACGAGAACAGATCCTGTCCTTAAGCCCCCACGTGGCCCTGGCCTGTGCTGGGACTGCCTGTGATCTCTCTCTGCAGCTCTCAGGTGCTCGCCATTTCCTCACTGCAGGGGTGGGAACAGAGGCTCAGAGACATGGAGTCATTTTGCCCAAGACTGCAGAGAAGTAGGGGAGAGAGGCTCTGGGGATGTGATCAGGGTGTCCTGGCTGTGTTCTTGCACCCCCACCTCTCAGGGGGCCCCAGCTGCCCCTCCGTCACCCATCCGTGTGTCGTAGCTCTTTGTGGTCCTCACAGAACCCCTGTGTGTCATACTAGGCAGGCAGTGAGGGCTGGGTTGCCTCTGCCTGGAGGACTGGACCTCCTTGACAGGGCCATGGGGGAGCTGCTGAGCGGGGGCAGCCATGGGGTCCGTGGCCCAGGGCTCCAGAGGGGCTCTCTGGGTACCAGCCCTGACCTCCCAGCCCCACTGTGGTCCCTCTACATGAGGTAACATGAGGGGAAGGGAGAGGGAGCTGATGGGGGAATCAGCCGTGGGAAACAGTAGGTGGGCACCTGGGAGGAATCACCAAGAGCAGCCCCCGGACTCTGACCCCTGTGCCTTCCTCAGAGTGAGCCCCAGAGACCAGCCCTGGACCAGCGATGCTCACAGTGCCCACAGGTGTCATGATGATGGTCACAGTGCTTACAGTTGTCACAGTGAGGACCACAATGCTGAGGGCTGTCACCATGATGACCACAGTGACTAATGTCACAACCACAACTGCAGTGACTATGGCTGTCACAAAGGGAGAGGCCACAGTGCCTGAGCTCATCCCAGAGGGGCTCTCTGGGTACCCTAACCTCTTAGGATCTTTCTTCTCAGGTAGGGCAACCAAGTCGAAGGGAAACTGGGCAGACGGGGAGACCTGGGATGGGATCTGAGTGGCAGGGGAAGCTGTCACCCGGGTCCAAGCCGAGCCTCTGCTATGTGCTCTTTCTTTAGGCACAAGGGTCAGGAGTGAGCCTCCCAACAGCCCCCCAGCAGCCCCCCCGATGCCACCTCTCCCGGGGGCCTCTCCCCAGGCGGTTCTCACCCCATCAGCGCCTACCCCACCCACCCAGTTCACCCTCTATACCAACCCTCTCTTCTTATCTTGGCTCATCCCGGCCCTGCTCCTGCTCCTGCTGCTGCTCTGGTTCATCTGTCGCCTGTGCTGCAAGAAGGTGAGTGACCCCTGCCCGCACAGCCTGTGTCCAGCCCTCATCAACCCCCCGGGGACCAGACACGTGTCTGCCCCAGGACACTGCCTGTGGGCAGGTTCCCATCAGCTCCAGGTCCTCAACCAGCAAACAAGGCACAGACTCTGCCTTTCATCTGGGACAGACAGCCTGGGCTTCCAGGGGGCCACCTGCCTCCTGCTTTCACAGGGAGGTGGTGGCCTATGGGCTATCCCAGGCTTGAGGAGAAGGGACCCCAGGTCCCTGAGACCAGGCCTGCTTCACAGCAGTCAGGCTTCTGGGGGACTCAGGAGGACCAAGGCTGGAGGGGCCTCTGCTCTTGGGGGAAGAAGAGGGGTCTGCAGGGGGCACCGATGGCCCAAAGGAAGGAGGACCCTGGCCGGGTGGATGCTAACCTTGGGGACAGCTGTGCCTTTGAAGACAGCACAGTCCCTCCACATCTCTAGTGCCTTCCATCACTCCTTCCTCAGTCATGACTGTGTCACCAGGATGTGCAGGGCTCCGTCCTGGGCCCAGAGAGACAGAAATGAAGCAGCCCCACTCCTGCCCACAGGAGCTCACACCCTGGTGGCTGGTCTGGTGTGGAAGCCTGGGGGGCATTGAGGGTAAATGTCCCCTTCAGGGGGTGTGGCAGGTGTCCTTATCAGGACAGGCCAGTAGCCAAGGACAGAGACTGGCCCAGGGAGGGGGCCAGAGAGCTGAGTGAGGAAGAGGACAAAGCAGAGCTGAGAAAGGACACGTCAACCAGCAGAGAAGCAGCAGGTCGGGTTTCTACAAGAGGAGACATGAGGAGAGAGACGCCGGGGGAGGGGGGCGGACTGGCACCCCTGAGGGCTGGGAGGCCGGGGCTGCGGGGATGGGAGGTGAGGGGGGAGGAGGAAGGGGTGGGAGTGCTCTCTTGTCTTCGTATGACGTCAGGGCTGCTGCTGAGACTCCCGGGGGGGGGCTTCTACCAGGGACCAGGTGCCTTAGTCTGCCTGCCTCTCCCTCGGCCCTACAGGGAGGGACCGACTCCCCTTAATAACTGAGGAGCCTGAGGCTCGGGGAGGTGGAGCCTGATGGTTACAAACCCTCAGGCAAGGGACACCCAGACTGAGACCCCAAAGCCCATGTTCTGTCCCCCTGCTGCCGCTGAGCAGGGTCCCCTCCTGTCTGCAAAGCTGAGCCAGAGCCCCACAGGCCCCTTCCAACCTATAATTATGTCACCGTGCCCCACAGTGGTTGTCCCTCTCTGATACCAAGTAGGCAGGAAAGAGATGGATGGAGGTGAGAAGAGCCATCATGGAGGGAACTGTGACCCCCAGGTTGGGGTGGGAGGAGAAGGAGCCAGTCCATGCCAGAGACCTGTCCCCAAAGGTATCACTTCGGTGGAGATAAACTTTATGGGCACTGGACTTTGATCGCTTGAATTTTGATCACTTCCATTCTAGACTGTCAAGGAGCCACCACCGACCCAGGAAAGAGCAAAGGTAAGCGGTGTGTTTGGTCCTGATGTTGTCAGCCTGCCTGATGCACACACTGACCCGCACAGGGAGGCCTCCGGCTGCCGATGGGGATATGTCCCCCCCACCCCCCCCAGCTCCCACCTGCCTGGGCAGGGAGAGCTGGCAGCAGGAGGATGGTGACAGAGAGGCACAGAGGGACCCCCAGGAGGACATGGGACTCACCAGTATCACCCAGACAACACACTCCCCATGTTCCCAGCACGGCCTCATTCAGAGCCTTTGTCACTGAATCAGCAACGCATAGTGGCCTGTTTCAGGAACAGCTATGATCCCTACTGAAATAAATGGGCTTTTTGTCAGTTCCCAAGGGGTGTTTCTAGGATGGTCCTTCCCCAGGACTCAGGTGAGCTTTTGGAAAAGGACCCTCAGGTTTCAGGGACCTGGTCCCCCTTCTCCAGGCTCTGAGTCCTTTGGGCTCCGTTCCCTTGGTCTCCATCTTAGTCTGTTGTCAGCATGAGGGTCTTGGCTGGGGGTGACCTTTAAGGACATGGGGCCGAGGAGAGGGGAGGGAGGAGGGCATTGAGCTGTGAAGGGGGTGCAGCCCAGGCGAGCCCAGGGACCAAGGGGCAGGGGAGCAGCTGTGACTGACCAGGGCGGGTGCCCAAACCAGGGCCCATAAGAGGCAGTTGGAGCAGGGGCACTGTGTCCTAAGAAAGGGGACCTGGGCCTGAGATCTGGTGGGAAACAGGGTCACTGCCTGGGATGGCATCTGCGCTGGTTGCAGTGTGGCCTGGGGACACTGGGTCTGCCAGTGTTGGGTGAGTACCAACCTGTCCCTGCTCATGACCCGCCCCCCACAGCCTCCAATGTGAGACACAGCCCCAGGCCCAGCTTCTCCAACAAGGGCGGCTCCGGGCACCAAGGGGACAGGACAGAGTTTGCTGGCCTTTGGAGGAGGCCCATCTCTGTGAAGCAGAAGCGTGTGTCTTACACAGAGGACACTCTCTTACTGTGCCCGCCACTGCTCATCTGTCCTTGATTCTCCAGCAAACATTCCCTGAGTGACCAGAACTTGACAGGTGCTGGGGCAACAGATGTCATGTGTCTGCAGCCAGGAGCTGCCAGATAAGGAAGCAGACAGGGTTTTCTCTTCCTAGGAGCCTGAGGAGACATGTCCCATGCAAACATGCCCCACGGTGATTGTCCCCTGTGGATGCCAAGGAGGCCGGATGGAACGGATGGAGGTGAGAAGGGCCCTGGGGAGCAGGAAGGGAGGGGAGCCACTTCGTGCACAGGCCTGGGCCTGTAAGGCACGGCCCGAGTGGGAATGAGCTATGGGCTGTGGACTGCAGTCACTGAGTACCAGAGAAGAGCCAAAGGCCTCCTGACCTAGTGGCCCAAGAGACGCCAAAATGTATGCGGGCTCATGCTCGCACCACCACCAGGGTTCCTAGCAAATGCATTTCCCTGTCAGGCTGGGGCCAGGGTTCTGGATGTTCGGGGGGGGTGGCTCCAGGTGGAGGCTATGGTGCTGTCTTGGTGGTGGTGGTGGGGACAGAGCCCTGGAAGGCCATCTCGAGTCAGAGGGGACATGACCCCTCTAGTGGCAGCATCTATGCCTGTAGATTCCTCACAACCACACCTTTTTTCAGGGAAAACTGGATCATTTGTGTGACTTTGTTCAGCGCTGCAGCCAGGCACCAGTGATGTGGCGCCCGCCCAGGGCCGTGGTAAGCAGGGCACAGTGTCACTCCCCGTGGGCTGGGGTCTTGTCTTTGCCCTTGACTGTTGCCCCTGGGACTCTGGGTCAGAGAGCCCTGTCTGGGCATCTGCCAAGAGAGACGCCCAAGACGTGGAGACCTGGTGCTCATGAGCCCCCCCGGGGTGATTCTCAACACATTTCCCCTGCGTCCTCGTCCTGGGTGTGTCAGGAACTTTCTTACCCAGAGCAGCACTCAGCACTTCTGATCTTCAGTAGACAGGGCTGGAGAGGAGGGCAGGCAGAGTCCTGCTGGCCTCCTAGTCCCTCCCCACTGCCCACCTGGCCCTGTGGGACTGCTGGCTGTGCCCCATCCATGAGGCCCTCCCGGGCTGGTCACTCAGGTGCCAGGAGTGACATGGTGAGACATGGTGGGGGACATGGTGACACCCCGCCCCCAGTGTTGTCTGGCAACACTGGCTGCTTTTACCAGACAGTAAAGATGCCCTCCTGTGTCGGTGCCTGTGACAACGGGGAGAAGCCAGATTGTTCCAGCTGTCAGCCTTGGAATTTAATACAATGGCAGATAATTTTACTGAATCCTTTCTGTGGGCTGGGTGCTCGGCTAAGAGCTTCACATGTTTTCACTGCTCTGATTCTCCCAGTAACTGTGAGTGTAAGTCCTGCTTATCCCAGCTTTACCAAAGGGGGACTGAACCACAGAGAGGCTGAGTGGCTTTTCCCAGGTCACTTAGGATGGGAGAGGCAGAACTGGATTTAAGCCCCGAACCTGGCCCCACCCTTTTTACTACTTTGCCCCCTTTTGGATCAGCACATGGTCTCATGATGGTTATTTCCAGACCTCGAGACGGCTGCCCTACTCAGGCCTCCAGATCCTAGGAGGGCGGTGCTCCTGCTTCACCTGGGAGTCATCCGCCTGTACATCATATTCCATGGGGGTGTCCCCATGCTCAGCCCCTCTGCACAGATGGGGCCAGGGGCTCAGAGGACACTGTGGTCCCAGGGTCTGTAATGAGGGCTGAATTAACCGCATTCTCTGAATCATGCAAACACTGGCTTGGTGACTGGGCAAGGGGTATTAAGAAGCTCTGCACAGGCCTGAAAGCCCCTGGACACTGCTGATGACACACTAGAGACGTGCACACACCCAGTAAGACATAGTCTGGTGACAGAGGTGTCAGGGCAGCTGGGACCCAGCCCTGGGTCTGAATTGAGTTCTCAGTCCCAGGCTTACTTACATGGAAGCTGCATTCTCCTGGAGTCTCTCCCCACAACGACAGCCCTATTGTGGTCAGGGGAGCCCCCACACCAGCCTTATGCCCTGAACAGTGGAGACCCCCCACTCAGAGATACCCACTCAGGAGCAGGAGGGACAGAGCCAGACAGAGGGTTGAAGCAGAGGGAGGCAAGAGACCGTGGGTGGACAAGGGGAAGATTTCAGAAATGGCCTCCTGCCCTGCGAGGTGAGGGCAGGGGCGCTGAGCCCCTCTCTGAAACAGGCACATTCCAAGGGCCGCTCTTGGAAGCTCAGGTTGTGAGGGTGGCAGAGTGATGGGTTAGGGGCCCTTACAGCTGCCCAGGGCTCTGTCGGGACCCTGAATGCCAGCTCTCCAGTCCCCCCAGCAGTGTGAGCTCGAAGTGACCTGTGTGCTTGCTGAAGGCAAAACTGAGGCCTGAGAGGTCAGGGAAGTTGCCAAGGCCACCGGGAGAGTAAGTGGCAGCAGCCGGAGCTGCCTGAAATCAACCTGCTCCTCCTGAGAGGGGCTGGGGTCCTGTAACTCTTCTGCCTTGTGGATGTGCCCCCCCAACTTCTCTGCCCCATCCCCCCAACCTCATCCCTCCCAACCGTCATTCTGGAGACCCGAGTGTTGTAGGATTTCTGTGGGTACCCCGAATTCCAGCAGGTGCGGGAGTCCTGGCTCCTTCTCATGAAGCCTTCAGTGCATTGGTCCCAGGCCTTAAAGCGAGTCACGGACTAAGAGGTGGGGTGTCAGCTGGAACCTGAATCTCTGCAAACCAATCAGCCCCAGCCCCAGCCCTGAGTGTGCAGAGTGTTGTTCTGGGGAGAGGCTCCAGGACAAGCAGGTGGAGAACGCTGCTTCCACGCAAGGAAGGCTGGGACTGAGAACTCGATCTGCCAGGCTGCTTGGGGACACATTACTCGGAAATGGCCTCGTGTTCTTCTTACCTGAGCCACAGGCTCTCTGAGTGAGAGATGGTCTGGAGTCAGAGGAGAGAGCACATCTCAGTGGGAAACTCTGCAAGACTGAGTTTGGGGCACTCGGCCTAGCCCGGCCTGGCCCAGGCAGGGGGATAGGGGGCGTTGGTCAGATGTCCTGCCAGGACAGACGTAAGCCATTTGTCCCCTCACTGCAGGCCACCTCATGTGCCCTGCAGCCCCTTCCAGGAGCTCTCCTCAGACAGAACCTCCCCCAGGCCCTCTTCACCAGGCTGTGCTGGAGAACAGAAGCCGCAGGGCAGGCGGTTCCTGGCAGTGCGGTGCTCAGCCTCTCTCTCCTCCATCCGGGCCCTGATCTACAGGGGAGGCGGATACCAAACTGCTCATTCTGGGTGGGAACTGCAGTCAGGCCTGCCGATGGGCAAGTGCTCAGGAGTTAGCAGTGGAGTCTGGTGGTGAACTTGTAGGAGCCATTGCCTTGTAAAAGCCTGGTCCGCTGCTTGTTTCAGTGAATCCAGATGTTTTGTACTTCAGCACAGTACAATGCAGGACGTTCCCAGAGGCTCAGTTTACCAAAAACCTCAGCGGTTTTGCAGCAGAAGTAGTTAGTCTTGTTTGCTATATCTCTCTGCCCGACCCCGCCCCGCCTTCTAATCCCCAGAGGAAGTTTTCTAATAACGGTCCCTTCCAGACCACCTCTCCCTGCACACAGATACGCAATGATGCAGATGATGATGATGCAGATGCTGCTGCTGCTGCTGCTGCTGCTGCTGCTGCTGCTGCTGCAATCAGACAGTCTAATTTCTTAGTCTTGAGCCAAACCCTGACTCCCACCCGAGGTCCTGATTCTCTTCCTTCACCGCCTTTCCCAGGGCAGCCCACTCAGCTCATGGAAATCAGATCTCCTAGATCCATGAGGAAAATCACGTAAAAGTGGAAAGCCCTCCCCTGTCTCACTGAACGTGATGCTGACAGTGATATAAGTGTCCCCAGAGAGTACAGCCTGGGTGATGTCGCCACCACACAAGGCCCTTTACCTGAGGATCTCACTTCATTGTCACAATTAACAGCAGTGGTTTATACGGAGCAGGGATGGCCAGACACTGAGCACTTTACACAAGCTCATGCTTTTCATCCTTCCAACAACTGGGTGGAGGAGGAAGCTGACCCCTACTCAGTGGAGTCACCTGCCCAGTCACACAGCCATGAAGCAGGAAGACCAGCACCAACAGCCCGGTGCCCAACTCCTCCCTGCGAGCGTGGCTGCCTCTCTGTCCAGCCAAGTAGGCACTGCTCTGCATTTTGAAGCTGAACCTGAAGAAACTGAGGCTCTGACATTTCGTGATGAGCTCAACATGACAGGGCTATGGAGGGGTTAGCGGGGCTGCAAAGGACCCCAGGGGAGTCTCACTTTCCAGCCCAGTCTATGTCTCCTGTACCCTGCTGTCAGGGAGATAGAGAAATGTCTGGAAAGTTCTTCCTTCCTCTTGCAAACAATTGTGAATATTAATGTCTTATTTTCACACTGTGTTGTTTGCAGACTACGTCTAAATTTGAGCTCACATGTATTTGCTGGAAACAGTTGTCCAGGGTAACGATTAGAGCTGCAGACAGGCCGTATGATGCGCTCATGGCCAAGGAGGTCCTGAGTCCTTGTGCTTTGACCCCGCCCACAGGGGTGTGTGTGATAAAAGCTGGGACAGGGCTTCAGCCCTCCAGGAAGTCCTAGCTTGACAGCTGTGCTTCAGGAAACTCTCAGATCATGACTTTGGGATAGCGATGGAAGCAGGCTTGACGACCCCTGCACCCCGACTCCTCACACACACACACACACATGCAGGCACACACACACACACACACACACACACATGCAGGCGCGCACACACACACACACACATGCAGGCACGCACGTACACACACACACACACACGCGCACATCCTTATGTAGCAAGCAGGAAATCTAGAATTGGAGCCAAATCTCCAAAGCACTGGAAGTTAAGGTTCAATCAACCACTTGCCAATTGTGTCAAGAAACATCCCTTCGCTGAGGCTGAGCTGGTGTAAGAAGCGATTGGTTACTGGCTTAGATCTCTTCATTAATAGAAAACCAGAGGGGAAGGACACCGTCACTTCCCAAGGCCCTGCTACCTCCCGTACCCCCTTATGTCCACACGGCAGACTCATGGGCCCTGCCATCTCCCGGGGTCTCCACTGCTGTCTGAACGAGGTCCTGAGTTCAACCCACAGTGCTCCCATTAAAAAAAAAAAAGAGCTTGTGAAAAATTCAAGAGGGTTTAGGTGTTCTGTTTTCCCAGTGTGGCTACATTACTGGGGAAAACCACCATTATTCTAAAGGGTTGCTGAGGATTTTAAAACCTGGGGTGAGGAAAATGACAGTCCCAGGAGGAGAAGGCAGCGTTCAGTGGCCTTTGTCACCCACAGGCACTCAAGGTGACACTTCATGCCTAAGTGACAGGTTCATGGAAGCGGGAAGCCTGCACACCACATGGAGCCCCTGTGGGGACTGGTGGGCCTTTCTGGGGACCAACAGGCCCAGACAGACCCAGCAGGGGGATCAGTGAGACTCTGGGCAGCAGGAAAAGGGTGGGCTCGAGCAGAGAAGGCGCTCAGCAGGCCCCAGAGACCAGGGAAACCACAGCCTTCTGCTCCCAATTCCAGCGGGTTCTAGTGACCTTCTCTCTCTCTCTCCCCCCTGCAGGGGAGATGCATCAGTGTCGCCCTAATGAAGCCCCACTGTGGGCAGCTGCCCTGCGGCCCCAAGATCTGCGTTCAGCCCAGCCGGGAGCGCTTCCCCATCAAGAACTTCTGCTCACGGTGCCAACACCCCCTGTCCATGTGCCCCAGGCTTCCCTCCAGGATGCTGCCGCTGATCCACCCCCCTGCCCCCTCGCACCCTATTGTCCTGAGGAAGTAGACATGATGTGTCCCACTCCCAACGGCTGCGTGTTCATTTGTCACCAAGGGCTGTGATGCATGCGGTTATAGCCAAATTCTGCCCTTTGAACAAAGCCCAAAACATCTTTGAAATATTAATACAATCCTGTGTCTCCTTCCCTAATCTTATGCAGAGAGGAATACTTGAATTTCTCACCTCCTTCACTCCGTTTTCCTGGTTTCCGTTTTTTGGCTACCTGCTCTCCAAATGTGTCCCAGAAAGAAATGACGCCCTCTACTGTTCCCCAGCTGGAAGTGCACCTTCTCTTTCCAGATTCCCCCAAACTGTCTCCAAGCCCAGCGGAGTTTTGGAGGAGTCTCTCCATTTCTCTGGAGAAGTTCAACCTCTGTTACTTGCCATCTGCCACCGTAGAAGAAACCGTGCTCCCAACAGAGATGTTTTAGCGTTCAGTGTCCTCCCCACCACCCAGCGTGCGCACACGGTGTCTCTGACTACTCCAAGCACCGCGCACACAGCCCCGGGGAGCACTTCCGGAGGGGCCCCGGGGGGACCAGAACTAGTTGTCCCTAATCCATGTTGATAGTCAGTTAAAACACTCTCCACCCTCCCCTCCAGCTCCTTGACTGTTACATTTCTGCCTTTCAGTTGGATTTCTGTAAGACCACTATAGGTAAAGGTATGTCAGGGTTGGGTTGTGAATATGTACGGATTGAAGTAGATGGACAGTGAAGACCATAACTTTCCTTATGTTCGAAATAAAAAGCAAGGTTTTGCTGGAATGGCCCCTGTATACGTATGCAGGGATTGTCTGCTGGGCTCCCCGTGGTCACACAACTCTCACCCTTCAAAGCATTTGTACCTGGAGTTGCTCTTTCTTGGGACGCCCTCCCCCACTCATTTGTCCTGTCACTGCTTGGGCCTCGGATCAGCGTCCTGCCAACAGCAGGGACAGAGGCGGTGAAGCCTCTCCCACCCCCTCGTGGGCCTGTTCTGTCTCCGCCAGCACATCGGTCTCCCGAGCTGTTTATTAGAAGGCTTTCCCTGGCACAAAATGCCAGGCACAGGCATTTCAGAGAAATAAGCTAATGAGAAAAGGAAGAACTAAGGAGAGTGCTTAACCCCTGTGGGCTGGGACCCAGTGGTTTGATTTGGGCCCCATTCAGAGACCAGAGCAACTGCAGGTGTTTAAAGAGGACGCACACCCACTCTGTACCTCGCTCCCTGACGTCCCTCAGGGAACGGGAGGCCTTGCCAACGTGTTGGTTTTGTTTGATTTTGTGTCGCAAGAGTAAGAGGCAGTGGTTGTGTAAATGCAGAGGATGTTAACAAGGGATGCCTGACACTTGGCTGGGAAGCCATTGTATCCATTTGCTTGGGCTGCTAAACCAGAGACGGAGTGGTTTAAACAACAGATACCTATTTTCTTACAATTCTAGAGGCTAGAAGTCCAAGATCAATGTGTCTGCCAGGTTCATTCTGAGCCCTCTCTGCTTGGCTTGTAGATGGTCATACTTTCCTTATGTCTTTGCACAGTGTTCCCTCTCTAACCATCTGTGTCCTAATCTTCTCTTCTTAAAAGGACACCCAAAAGAATAGATTAAAAAAACAAATTTCTTCTGTATAGCACAGGGAATTATAACTTTTAATGAAAAAGAATATGAAAATGAACAATATGTATGTATATGCATGACTGAAATAGTATGCCATACACCAGAAATTGACACATTGTAACTGACTATATTTCAGTTTAAAAAAAAGATACCAGTTATACTGGATGAGGGCCAACCCGTATGACCTCCCTGAAGTTAGTTACCTCTGTGAAGACCACATCTCCAGTCACACTCTGATGTCCTGGGAGTTAGCACTTCTACAGGTGAATTTGGGGAGGACACAGCTCGGCCCACAACAGCCGTTTATCAGCTGACACCCTCAGGAGCCCCTCTTCAAGTGGTGGGTTCTGGGGGTCAGTGGGGTCCTAGGAAAAGACTCCTACAGGCTTTGTAGATAAAGAGGCCACAGGTCCTGCTCGGCTCCATTGTTACAGAGAGTTGACGACCCCAGGCAGGTCACCCTCCCTCAGTGGAGCCTGCAGCTATGTGAATGCGCACACAGCTGCCTGCCCTCACACACACAGTGGGGGCTCCTTGGAGGCAGCTCCTGCAGGATGAGTTCCTGTAAGTCTGAGGCAATGCTGGGTCAGGACCCACTTTTGCTACAAGATCAGGAAGGACCTTGGAGACTCATCATCTCCCTTGACAGATGAAGAGCTAAGGAAGTGTGGGTGGCAGCCCCCGCTCATGATCCTTGAGATTCTGGGGGCTCCAGTGGCATCGAGATGCCCAGAATTGCAGCCCATGAGCCCCAAGATGACCTGGGGTTCTCAACCCAAAGGTGCAATTCCTTGTAACTGGAAATCCTGGACTTTCATTCTTTATTTCCCTGCTACCCATGGGTGGTAAGCATCCCAGGGAAGCAAACTCTAGCTCAAGGAGCAGATGGCCAGCTCTGGGAGATTCTCATCATGCCATCAGGAGGCCATAATGGGGAAGGAGGTCAGGGGCAGGAGTCCCAGCCTGGGTGCGGCAGGGCTTGGGGCTGTCTCAGAGATGGGCAGCAGCCTAACCCTGGGAGCCCAGGGGGCAGAAGGCTCAGTGGGCCAAATGGGTATCTTCGACAGTGCCCCCTAGTGGCCTTTCTGTGGTATAGACTCAGGTGTCAGGTGTCCAAGGGCTTGTTGAGGACAGGATGACCAGAGGTTGGCATGATACAGTAAGTTATTCCAGGAGATGGCGCTCAGAGCTTACATTTCTTTACTAGCCCAGTTTAAAAATCAGTTTTAAAACATCAGGGTTAGTAAATTCATGGAACAAACACGATGGAGACTTGTCTCACCGCTTAGTTGATTTCATGCCCGCTCTGTGTCCCCTTTTATCAGGTTGTCAGTGGTAACAGCTTTGTTCTTGCTTTCTGGAGGCTGGAGATATTTCTTTAAAACCTGGAGAGATGGGAGAATACTTGGCGCGGTGAGGGGACCTGCACTGCCCAAAGTCTTCAGCGCCCACTTGTCTGACCCACAGGCCTCCCACCAAATGTGCAGCTCCCTGTTACGAACAGCAGACTCCTGGCTGGGGCGGCCAGGTCGATGCCAGAGGGCTGGCCCCAGCCCCTCTGCCAGAGCCCAGCCTGCCCAATGTCAGGGCCCCACGTCCTGTCATTCTTCTCTGCCATCATCTGCCCTTTTCCCCACGATCATCATCTGTCCCTCATTCACCGCAGACTTGGTTACCACATTGACGCTGCCCAAAGCCCAGAGCCCACTACTATCCCAGGGAACTCCACATCCACCGGATAACCCAGCCAATGCCATCACATCGTGGCCTCCAAGTCCCTGCCCTGCAAACCACCTCCATCCCCACACCCACATTCTGTCACAGTTTCCGTCTCTCCCTGTCAGCAAACCCCCGTCTCCCCTCCTACTCACTTGCCTTGTCCTGATGGGCTCTGCCCAGCTGCAGGCCTCCAGAAATCTGGGCCCCATCACGCCATTCCCCTCTGTGCCCTGTTCCTACGGCCTCAGCGTGCTCGGGCTAAACTTGGAAACCTTTTTTGATGACCCGCAAGGCTCCTCGGTATTCGCAGCCTCCCCTGCTCCTTTCCCTGGTGACTCTGCAGCCCTTCTCACCCTGAACAGGCCACACCCTCCTATGCGGCCTTCCCATGTTCTAATGGGTGCCAGCTGTGTCCGTGTGCCTACACACCCCATCTGGACAGGGACCCACACCAAGGGCATCATTTAGCTCTGTTTTGCCTTTCTGCTCCCTCCACCCCCAGCCCCACTCCTGAGCTGACTGTGATGAGTCATCGGGGCCTGTGAGACATCACTTCCTCAGAGCAGCCGCCCAACACCGGGGCCCGGACAAGGCTGGATCCCCTGCCGTATGTTCCCACAGTATCTGCCTTCCTCTCTGCTGCTCACCTGCTTCGTGGACCATCTGTGCTCCCCTGGACCAGGGCTGCAGGTTCTGCATGGCCTGCTGTCAGCTGAGTATTGGAAACAGCAGCACCCATCACTCGTAGCGACGACAAGGGAAATGTGAGGTTGGAGATCTTGCTAACTGCCTCCCCGCCCACCCCACCCACCACACCGTGCCCCCCCACCCACCTGGGAAGAGTTAACATCTCACAAGAACTCTGGCTTGGCCTGGCTAGGTCCTGAGCGCCTCCCAGGCACCATACCCGCTTCTGCCAGCCTGGCTGTCTTGTGTGGGCCACACAGAGCCCGCCTGAGTGGTTGGAAGGGGAGGTCACAATGATTTCACCCATGAGGACCCAGCACAGAGGACTCAGACAGTCACTCCAGTGTGCGGCACGCTGGACCCAGCTCTGTCTGACACCCCGGCCAGGGCTCACTCAGCAGGGCCCAGGGAGCACCGTGGCCTCGGACACCCTCTTCCTGCTTGACTCCCTGACATCACCTGGCCTTCCTCAGCCAGGTGATCCGGGGAAAGAGGATCACTGTACGGGGCCAAAACCCACAGCCAGGGTGGAGAGCCACCCACACCCACCCAGGAGTGAGGGAAAGCCCTTCATGAGGAGGAAGGAGCCACAGGGGCGGGCTACGGGCACAGGCGGGCGAGTGAGAAGTTCCAGAGTGGACGTGGGGGTGACGCAGGACAGCGGAGGCCCAGAGTGACGTGAGACCCAGTGGACGATTCTAGGGTGGGGTTGTTGAGCCGAGGGGACCCTGAAAGAGCAGGTGGGGACCTCCAGGCTCTTATCTCTGGGATGGGAAGGTACCCAGGTGATCCCAAAGGGTAGCCAAGCCTCAGAATCACCAACCAAGGGGGAAGAGTAGAGGGCACAGGGAGGAGCCCCGGGGGACAGTTAGGTGGCAGAAAAGTGATGGATAAGAGTGGCAAGCAGTGCTGGGCATCCCAGAAGCCAAGCAAGGAATGAGCTTCGACAAGAAGGTGAGGTCCTGGCGGCAGGAGCTGGTCAGGGCGGGGCCTGAGCAGAGGGCGGGAGCGCGGGCGGGAGCAGGCTGGGTTCTCCCGCGGCCTCCCGGGGGCAGTGTGTCTGCGGGCTCTCAGAGGGCTGGCCCTGCCTGACATCTCCCTGCACCAGGCTCTGCGTCCCGTCTTGGCCTCAGAGTCCAGTGTTGCTCTCTGGGCTCTGCCCAGGGCCGCCACACTGCGGTGACCTAGCTAGGGTCATCCTCCCGACTAGGCTTTGGCCAGACCCTCCTAGAGGGTGCCCGCTCCCCAGACACTGACCCTCGTGTCATGACGTGGGCGCCCCTCCGTGAGCAGCCGGGGTCCTCAGAAAGCTCACCCGTGAGGATGCCTGAGTGCTGGCCCGCAAGGCCCCCAAGGACAGTGGGGAGTCTGGGGCCACGAGCAGGGGATTTGTCAGTCCCTGCCGCCCAAGACGGCCGCAGTCTTCCTCTTCTGGTGGCATCTCGCAATGTGGTGTGGTGACCGATCCCCAGTTCTCACGGCAGCTCTGGGCAGCGGCTGCCGCCCTGCACAGCTGTCTCCCTGCCCCCTGCATGCTGGCCTGGCTCCAGCCCTACCCACTCCCGCTCACAGGTCCAAAAGGAGCAGCCTGGGGACACTCTGGGTGTAGAGAAGAGAGCGCTGGAGCCAGGGTCAGGAAACCGGAGGGGACGGTTCTTACCTGTAACCCGTGTGAAATAAAATCCACATTTTGCTGTAAGATGAGAAAAATGTCAACATAAAAAGTTTTCCCTCTCCTTTTGTAAAGGAAAAGCCGGGCTGGGCTAACAAGATAACTCACATATCTAAGTATCGGAATACTGATCTGAGTTCTGCTGGACTAACTCATAAATCTAAGTTAATTAGTGTTAGTTTGCTGTTCATGTTTTTTTTGCTAGCCAGCTGGATTTTTAAAGAGATCTATCTGGCTTTGGAATGTTGGTTTGCTGCCTCCCCGCCTCCACTTTTGTGATAATGATGCTGCTAAAGCTGTTCCATGCCTATTGGCCGAATACCCCAAGCTTATAATTTACCCTATGAAACCTCATGCGCACGTCTTGGAGGTGCTCAGAGCTTCGGAGCAGAAGCCCCTCTGAGCCCGCTGGCGTAATACATCTGAGTACTCCAACCCTCCGAGTGGTGCTTGTTTCTTGGCTGGCCTGTTGTTTCCGTAACATTTCGACCTTCTCTCCCCAGCTGCTGTGCGTGGTGTATCTGCATCACACATCGACCAATCTTCCCCGTCGGCAGAAATATGTTCTCAACAAGCAAAAGCAACATTCTCCTAGCGACGACGCTACAACTCCTTAAAAGATAACATTCCTGCTCGACCTTGTAAGGGGCCATGATGATGCTCAGCTCTGGATTCTGTAAACAGTTAATAATACTTCATTTAATGTACAGCCTTCTGTCTCAAAAAACTTACATAAATTGACTTCTAACAGGCGGAACAGTTCTCAGAGCTTTCCGAGATGCTCTTCGTAGGTTATAATCCTCAAATTTCCCTCGAATAAAAATTTCAATTTCTTTCTTAGATCGACTGATGGTTTTTCGTTGACACCCTGAAAGGCTTCACTGAATGTGAAAGAGTCACACCTCTGTGGGGCTGTTTTTCTCTGGGGCTCCAGGAGCAGTGGGGATGCTGGAGGCCCTGAGAGGTCTCCCCAGGATGGAGGGGCTGTCAGGGTGTCTCTGAGGCACAGGTTCACCCTGAAGGGCAAATTAACGGGCGGCAAGGGGAAAGTGGTGCCGAGGAATGTCCCAGGCAGGGGCCACAGGGAGGGCAAACTCCAGAAAGGAAAAAATTAACTTCTTCCAGGCAGATTCCTCCCTCCCTTGGCAGCCAGCTCGTCCTGCAGGGCCCAGGGCAGAGCAGGCAAGTCAGAGGGGCCTGGGGGACCGTGGGGCCTCTTCCCATAAAAAGTGTGACTTATGCAAATTATCTAATGTTGGAGTTTCTGTTTCTTAGTGTATTATATGGATTTTCCACCTGCTTCTTAGAGTTGTGGCTAAGATTGCAGGGGACAGCGTACACCGAGTGACTGAAGAGGGATCTGGGCATAGAGACCCCCAATAAGCGAAGCCTGCCATTATTGTATGCCTTTGCCAGGCCCCCTCATTGCGTGATTTATTGTGGAGAAGCCGTGAAGTTAGTGGATTCCTTTTTTATAGAAATCAGGTTGAGCAAAGACCGAGTGAATAGCCATGTTTACTAAGTGGGGCTTTCAAAGGTTGGAACTCAGAATTTCCAGTCTGCGTAGCAGCCCCAGCCCAAACATTTGGCAGCGAGTGGTGTAATTCCACAGGGCAGGCCCAGGCTGGTGTCTGGGTGGGGCCTGAGAGCCACAGGAGGGACCCAGAGTCAGGCAGAGCCCAGGGGGCGGGGCAGGGCCAGGGGTGGTGCTGGGTGGGGCCTGGGGCCTATTTGCCAGTGCAACCACGCCCAACCCCGAGCACCATCTCTTCTGAGGGCGGTAGGGCCGAGTTCATTTGCAGAGCCTCTGGGTGGAAGGAGGGCTGACCGGTGTATCTTCATCGCCCCCGGGAAAGGCGCCGGCAAAGTGAACGAGATGGCCTGGTGGAAAGCCTGGGTGAGTGTAGAGCAAGCAGAGGCGGAGGGTGCCCGCGCGGTGATGGTCTGGAGGGAGGTCAGCTCGGGCAGCACTCTGCTGCCTGCCCGGCCGGGCACCGCACTGCCCGCCAGACTGGGGAGGAAGACGAGGAGAAACGGCTCCAGCCCTAGAGGTGTTCACGTCCAGCCGGGATGGGAACAGAGGAGATGGGCAGATAAAGGAGCCTTGAAATGCTCCCAGGAAAGCTGAGGGGCTGGGGGACCCCAGAGGAAGGGCGCCTGCAGGGAGGGGTCAGGCTGCTAGAAGAGAGGAGTCATGGTTGAGCCATATGCATGTGCGTGGTGTATGCCCATGAGTATGTGTTCCAGGAGGAATCAGGCAGATGTTCCCTTAAAGACTGAACAGTACGTACAAAGGCCCAAAAGAGCGGGAAGCTTGGCTGTAAAGAGAAGTAGGTCCCATTGGCTTGAGGGTCCTGGGGGGAAAGGTAGAGGGTAGGGGGAGATGTAGGCAGAGGTAGAGGAGCAGGCAGGGCTGGATCCCACGGAGGCATACATAGCAGGCAAGAAGCTCAGGCTCTACCTTAAGAGCAGTGAGGAGCCACTGAAGGAGCTTGAGCTGGAGAGCAACCTGATTTGAGAGGCTGAGGTTGGAGGACGCATCCATGCCCACACCTCAGGGGATGGGAGGGGGACCTGGCCCGCAGGGACCTTGCACAGTTGAAATCCAGGAGTAAAACCTATGGGCCGAGTTAGGGAAGACAGCACACCTTGTCCCCAAGTCTCCGTGTCCCAGCTGAATGAACAGATTCTCAGAGGTGTTTCATACGGGGTTGAGTCTGAGGCGGTCTAATGCTAAGGTGTTGAAAACCCAAAAGGGGGATGAAAATGATGAGCAGGTGATGTCCCCCGGGCAGGCGTGATGTCACAGGCTCTGTGCTCCTTCCTTCCCTTCATCCCCAGGGAGCCCTGGGACATCAGGGCTGCTCTTTCCATTTTTACAGATGAGGAAACTGAGGCCCATTGATACCTAGTGACTTGCTCTGTCCCAAAGCGAGCAGGCAGGGATCTAGCATGAAACTGGATCTCTCTCTGCCCCTGCCCCCAGGCTCTCTGTGAGCCTTAGTGGGTGACCCAGACTTATCCTAATGTAGGAAGTCTCTTTGTTACAAAAGTCACTACCCAGGGGCTCTCAGATTCAGACATACCGGGCCTGGACAGGTGGGATCAAGAGGAAGCCAGGGGCAACGTGGGGCAGCCCCAAGTCTGGCCCCGGCAAAGCAGCCGGGACAGGTCGAGGAGCCAGGGCGGCCTCCAGTTTCGTCCTGGCTGATGGGAATCTGTCTTGAGGAGGCAGACGTGGCAGGGAGAGCCCAGTGCTGGGCACTTTCCAAAGTCAGCTGCTGCCCCAGGTGGCCTGATTCTGGGCCTTGCTCCCAGTAGGGCGGGGGCGGAAACCCATCCTCGGGGCCCCACCCAGCCAGGCAGACAGAGACTTCCTTGTAGGGACCTGGCCAACGTGGCCGGACAAGGATGACACTCACTGAGCAGCCACTGTGTGCTGCACATTCCTCTACGCCCCTCATATTCAATATCTCACCTGAGCCTCGGGCCACCTCTGTATTATAGATACTAATATCCTTACCCACAGACGAGGAAACGGAGGTACAAGGAGGCTGAGACGGTGCCCGAGGCTGCCACACTAGTAAGCAGCAGAGCCTGGGTTAGAATCTGAGCAGCCTGGTGCCAGAGCCCAAACCCTGGGGGCCTCACCACCCACACCCATGAGAGCAAGATTCCAGGTAGACCCCACCTGGGACTGGCTGAGGTACCAGGGAAGAACAAATGACCTCTGAGGCCCTGGCCAGCCCAGGACCGGGACCAGAGCGGGCTGAAAGGTCCGCTCAGGGAGGCCTGCCTGCGGGACGGGGCCCTGTCTGCGCCTCTCTTGTGGAGACGTAGCTCTGTCTCCCGGGTGCCCTGGGTCAGCCCCGAGACGAGGGCAGGCCGAGGTGTGGCAGCTCCCCTGAGAGCTTCACAGACACAATATAGATGTAGTCACTGACTGGCTGAGTCACCTTTCCCGAGAAGACGTTCCTGTCTGGACTAGCCCACTCCACCCGGCCCAGCAGAGGCCTAGGCAGGGCCTTCTTCCAACATGGGGGCCTTAGATCAAAAATCCGGAGCCCCACCACACCATGCTGACATCCAGGGGTCTGACTACCAGGAAACTGTCTTGTTTCCCCCTAAAACCACATCACAGGAAGGGAGACGGAGGCTTCTCCATGCAGTGAGATCACAGCCCCCGGGGGGCTATTTACAGACACGGCCACCCGAGCCCAGCCTCAGACCCGCTGAGTGGCCCGCTCCATGGTGACTGGCACACACAGCCTGGTCAGTCACTGCTGCACAGCCCCTAGAGTGCCATCCTGGGGAAAAGAGCAGAGGGGGAGCCCCTCCTAGGGGGCCCCCAGAGCTCAGCACTGAGGTCTGAGATGACCCCACACTCCCAGGCGACCTACATTCCCTGGGGCGAGGTTTCTTTCAGTGAAGAGTTCCAGGAAAACTCAAAGTCTGGAAAAGGTTGAGTCATTGGTAGATGGAGCTTCGCTTCTGAGTCGAGCTGTGGATTCAGTCTGAGAACCACCATTTACCAGCTGTGTAACCTCGCCAGGCGCTCCGAGCCCAGCCTGTAAATGGGGCATTCGCACCTGCTCAGGGCAACGGGCGGGGCCATCGAGGGAAAGGGCACTGCATCCAAAGCACCTAAAGCAGCTGACGCGCAGGGCCTGGCACACGGGAGGTGTTCAAATCACTGACAGGAGTAACAGCCGCTCGTGATGCCACACACAATGGAGGCAATGTATGCCAGCCCACAGCTGGGCAACATCTGGGACCACGCGGGCTCTTTGGATGAAATTTCCACAAGGAATTACTTAGAAAATTTTCTTCTGTGAAACACGGTGCTAAGAAGTAAACTAGGAAAGTCTGTCACTAGATATTTGAAACTCGAGCAAAACCTATGGAAAGACTTCTTAAATTTTACTCAAAAGAAATATCCTTACAGATACACTGTGGGTGGGAGGCTGCGCTGTATTTTCAGGATCTAACCAGGGCCTAGAAAGGAGGACGCAGGAAGGAAGGAAGGATGGGTGTGGTGACTGGAGGGGTAGTTGGGTGGTTGGATGGATGGATGGAGGGATGGATGGATGTGGTGGTGGGGTGTCTGGGTGGAGAAGGGATGAACAGATGAATGAATGACTTGGTGGGAGGATAGATGGTAGAGAAAATGAGTGGATGTGGGGCAGATAGAAGGAGTGGATGAACAGGTGAGTGGGAGACCAAATGCAATGGGACTAAACTCCCTTCCATTTGAAGGATCTCTGAGTCTCCCTGAAACTCAATTCCCATCTCCAATCTCCCCCCTCTACCATCCCTCTCCCAAATCGCATACTTAAGACGGATCATTCATTTGCGCCTGAGAAACTCTGCAGGGCACACGTCTCGAGAGCCCTCAGACAAGATCTGTATTAGAGATTTGAAGTCAAAGGCCAAGGTACTTTGGTTATCCAGTTAATTCACAATTTTTAAAGCACCAAACTTTTTTATTTTTTCCCTAATCCTCTGCCTCCAAGAGCCTGTAGACTTGCAAAAGCCCTGAGCTAGCAGGATGTTCGGCTGGGTACCCTGGCTCTCTGCTTTCTGGTAAATACCCACTTCTCAGGAAGAGGGCAGACTGAGCTCAGACCATGCCTGACTTCCCAACCTCATCTGCACACTCCCCAGGCAGCATGTTCAGCTCTTTGAAGCCTTTCCTTTCTTGATCACTGTCCTTATAGCTTTGGAAAGGGTTGTCCCTTCCTGCTGCCAGCCAGTGGTGCTGGAGGGAGCTGGGGGTGGCTGGGCCTGCTCAGATGGCACTGGCTGGGAGAGACCCAGCCTGATTCAGAGTCCACGCCCAGGGCAGGGGCAGGGATGGGGAAGGTTCTGTGGCTCTGGCTGACGCCAGCCTGTTAACCAAGGAGCCATTCTGCAGAGGAGACAAAGCAGTCCCACAGAGCCGTGAGGGGAACCAGCGATCCCTCCCAGGCAGGCTGAGCAGGCACGGTCTCTGGGTGGTGGTGGGGGGTCCTCTCATGTATGGAATAGGTTCCCTACACAGCTGATGCCTCTGAGCGGCTGTCTCTGGGTCATCTAGCCTCACAGACCTCCTGTCGCCCCAGTAAAACCACTGCTGGGCTCTGAAGGACACTCCCTCTCTGGTGTCCCCACAAGCCCCAGCTGGTCCTCTCTCAGGCCCAGCCCCCCACATTTGGGGGTTGTTTTTAATTTTTTCTTTCAAGACAATGTTCATCACAAAAATCCAGGAAATGCAAGTAAGGAGAAAACAAATGTCCAGCTGAGGATCTAAGGAGCCAGCGCCACGGAGGAGACGTGGCACAGGACTGCCGGGTGTGCGGTCCCCACGGGGCAGCTGGCCGTGGGAGACACAGGAGGGAGACGAGGCTCCCGACACTGAAGGCTGGAGTCCAGTCTTACACCCTCTTCCTGATGCCCCACAGTCAGCGTCGTGGCTCTGTAAGCGGCCCCGGTACCAGCCACCTTTGAGGTCTTCCCTCGTGCTGTCTGAGCCTGCAAGCCCCAGCTCTCCAGGGCTGGCGCTGGCGCTGGCGCTGAGAGCTGGGGTTCCATCGCTTAGTGTGGCCAGGTGGTGCTTACAGCTCCTCAGGAGACACCTCCTTCCAGCCTGAGGGCCGGGCTGGCAGGACAGGCCTCCCCTTGGCCGACGGGCTAATAGGCACTGGGGGCCTCTGCAAGCCCGATGTGGAAGGGCCACGTGGCCGCTTGATGCGATGTGGAGAAAAGATGCCCCTTCCTCAAGACACAGCTGCTGGAAACTAGCATATCCAGAAGCTGCGGCCTCCCAGGTGCCCCTCCTCCAGGGAGGATGGGCAGGGCCTGGATGGATGGAGGTTCCCAGCCCCTGGTCAGCAGGCGCCAAACTGGTGCTCACCCTGCTGGGATAGGCTGCAAACTGCCCTGCCTTCCGGCTTTGAGCGGGCCTGGGTTCTCTTGCAGATTGAACAGGAGGGTGTCTCGGTGAAGGGCAGCCCCCACTTCAACCCAAACCCCGATGCAGAGACCCTCTACAAAGCCATGAAGGGGATCGGTGAGTTGCCTTTCCACCGGGGCCCTGGAGAGGGGATACCAGGGGCAGCCTGGTCAGGGTTGGGGGCCTCCCCATAACCCTCTGTGGCTGACTCCTGCCACCCAGAGAATCACACAGGCCCCACCTTCCCCAGCACAGGTCTATATACACCCCCAAGACCAAGGAAGGGGGGGAAGGCGGTTGTGAGTAACGGGGGTGGGGGAAGGGGGACATTTGCTGTGTGTCCCTGGGTGTCCTTGTGCAAAGGACTTCACCACACTCAGTCACAGCTTTCTCCCTCGTAAAATGGCCCCAGAAACTCTGGACCCTGTGTGTCACGGTGAATTTTGGATGGGATGATGTTGGGAGTTTTGTGGGGCTGACCTGGGCCCAGGGGGCTCCAGCCACACAGGGGCTGCAGCTTCCCTCCACTATCCCCAACCCCTGCCCCACGTAGGTGGGCCACAGGGCTGGCTCCATCCTGTCTCCAGCATCTGCATTCCTGTGAGCCTGAAAGGGCTGGCCAGGAGCCTTGGGGATTAGGGGATTTGGGTAGCCCGGTCCAGACAGCCCTCCTGTCAGATTTACAACCCCAGGCAGGATTTACCCTCTAACTGGCTCCGACTGGTGAATTGGGGCATTAACAAAAACTGCCATTCCCAGATGAGCTTAGAAAGCATGTTCAGCCCTCGATATCCTGTGAAATCTTTACCATCATCTCCATTTTCCAAAGGGAAAAACGGAGACTGGGGGAGATGAGGCTTCTAGCCCACGCAGCTCCTGGGCCAGGGCTCAGAGCCAGTTTTCTGGCCCCGCCGACCTGATCTTCCCCCACGGCCACCAGCACAAGGCAGGTCAGGGCAGGAGGTCCCACCTGAGCCCTGGGTGATGTTCAGGGGCTATCAGATGACCAGAGGGTCCTCAGTGTTCATCGCTGTGAGCATGGGTCTAGGCCGCGCCCCAACATTGTGCGGGTGGCAGGGTGGACAGAAGGATTTCCTGACTGTCTTGCCTACACCGTGAAAATCATCAGGTTTTGAGATCTTCAGATGGTGTGTCCCCACTGCTTGGCCATCAAGCAGCTGCCCTCCCTCCTCCCTAGCCCTCATTTGCCCCCCCGGGGGGCAGTGGCGGTGCTCACGCTGTGCACCCTGCAGGCACCAACGAGCAGGCCATCATCGACGTGCTCACGAAGAGAAGCAACGCGCAGCGGCAGGAGATCGCCAAGTCCTTCAAGGCTCAGTTTGGCAAGGTAAAGGGGGGGCCTGTGTGCTGAGGGGGGCCATGGGGACCGCCGCTGCGAGAAACAGCCAGGTACGCAGCCCCACTCTGGACCAGGCCCTTGTCCAGAGCACAGCCCACTGGCAACATAGGGTAAATGGGACACACTCACACTAAAAAATGATGTACTTTTTCTGTGAAAATCATATTTCGCTCACCATCCTGTGTTTTATCTGGAAGACTTTCTGATGGCCCTCCACGGCCCCAGCTTGATCCCACTTTCTGTCATCTGGCCCAGCCTTCCTTTCCCACCTTCTCTTTCACTTGCTCTGCTGTATTTGCTCCATGGCCCCATCCCTGAGCTGTCTCCCTCCCTCTGTACTTTGCTGGTCCTGTTCCCTGAGCCTGGAATGCCCTCCTCTCTCCCACATGCCAGAGACGCAGGCTGTGCCACTCTGTGCTGTGCCACGGGGCTGTCTCCCTGTGTTGGAGCTGCCACACCGGCGCCTCCTCCTTCGTGCCCTGTGGGAACTCCAAGGGCTGGGAGCACACAGCCTGGACCCTTTGCCCCTCCTCCCACCACCCACAGGACAGAGCCAGGCATCGGCGTGCTGGGTAAACACGGGAATAAATGTGCGCAGAGTGTGGTGGCCAGAAGCCTCCATCAGTGCACATTGATTATGTGGAGATTTAATCCAGGAAGATGAGTGATGAAGCCCAAACACTCTGTGGAGGAAATCAATGTGCTTTTCTAAAAAAAAAAAATTTCTCTCTCTTAATCTTCACAACTATGCATTATTCTCTGCATTCGATACTGGAGGAAACTGATGTTCTGAGAGGTGGAGGATGTTGCCTAAGATCCCAGGGCCTGTCAGCAACAAGGCTGGGATTTAAATCCAGGTCTGACAGGTCCCCTGGTCCTTCACTGTGCTGTGCAGGGGGATCAGCTGGGTCTTGTGGCTTCTCCTTCTCTTGGAAGCAGACACACGTGAGATAGGTTCCTTAATTCATTCCTCACATTCATTGAGTGCCTATGGGCTCAGTGACAGGGATTTGATGGCGGGCAATGACAAGCTTGTATCTTGGGCTTATGGCGTGCCCAGCACCGCCCTGGAAGCAGAGCTGAGCCACACACATCTCTCCGCCAATCCCCTAAGCGATGGTGTACAGCGGGAGCACTGCGGTCTCCACTTCACGGGATGGGGTAACGATGCTTAGAGAGGCTGAGTTGCTGGTCCCAGAAACCCCAGCCGCCCCCGCACGGCAGAGCGCACGTGGGGATCCAGCCAGAGCCCCCGGGCCTCCGTCGCCACCTGCTGCCTGCACTCCTGCGGGCGCAGTGTCAGAGCATCATTCCTCCTTGCTCCTGCCCTAGGACCTCACCGAGACCCTGAAGTCGGAGCTCAGCGGCAAGTTCGAGAGGCTCATCATAGCCCTCATGTACCCTCCATACAGATACGAAGCCAAGGAGCTGTACGACGCCATGAAGGTAACCAAGCACGTGGTGGGGAGGAGGGGCGGGAGACACTCACAAGGACTCGGTTGGGGAGCGACGCTGGGACCCCTTTTCCAAGAAAGCCTGGCTCTGGGATCTCCGAGCACCCTGTTTGGAATGAGCCCAGCGAGCTTGTAGCCTGCAGCTCAGACTGCTGCCAAACAGACTGGCCTCCACTGTCGTGCGGCCATGGTGAGGCCAAAATCGTTCCTTCCCAGGTCACTGCAAGACCAAGGTGTACAGGAACTAGGAGCCAGCCTCTGCAGTCTTGGGCCTGGTCCCCTGGCTTCTAGTTACTTCCCACGGTTCCTTTCGCATTCGCAGATGGTTAAGAGGGAGTCAGAACCCAGTGACAATAATCATCTCCATTGAAAGGACACTCACTGTGTGGGCCGCCGGGCATTTTACGTCTATTATCCCTGCTCCACCTGCAGGGGGGGTGGGGGCTTGTTACCCCCGTGTCCTGCTGAGGACCCTTAGGCTCACAGTGGTGGAGGGACCTGTTCGAGACCACCCAGCTACGGAGGCTCAAGCTGAGACCTAGCTTTCCCATCACACCCCTTGGCCACGGTGTCCACCACTGGAGACAGACGCACGTGACTTCACTGGTAACATCCTCCAGCAGAGGCCCCCATCCGAGTCGGGCAGAGCAGTGACTGGTCCTTCCTTTTGCCTCTTGCCGTGGGCAGAGCAGGAGGGCACAGGCAGTACTCTGCAGCAGAGGTTTTTACCCACAGGGCTTAGGAACCAAAGAGGGCGTCATCATCGAAATCCTGGCCTCTCGGACCAAGAACCAGCTGCGGGAGATAATGAAGGCGTATGAGGAAGGTAAGGGGCCTGCCGAGAGGGAGGGCGCGGGACCCCGAGGTAAAGGCTAGCTTGGGAATGGCCACGAGCTTTGGCAGCCTAGCAGGGACCAGGGACAAGCAGTGGACTGGCCCCATTGGAAAGGACCCTTTCTGGGCTTTTCCAGACATGGATGTTGAGTGCCTACTGTGTGTCAAGTCCCGTGCCTGACAATGAGACTGGATATGATTCAGGCGCTGTCTCTCATCTCCCTAAGCCCACGGGCTGCTGGGGGGAGAGGCAGGCACCCCCTAACTCTCTGCCCCTTGAGAACGTGGCAGTGCTGAGGGGCACAAGCTGTGTCAGCAGTGGATGGGGCTGGCTCCCTCCCGGCCAGGCACAGGCAGCCGAGGGGACCATGCAGGGGCCCATTGCAGTGGGGAGTGCAGAGCACAGACCAGCTTCCGTGGAGTCTCTGGGACGCAAGGCAAAGCCCATCCTCCAGGAGGCCTGCCTGGTGGGGAGCCTGCCCGAAGGGTCTGGCTTTGTAATGAAATGGAGCTCGACGGGCAGCCCCCGGCTCTCTGGCCTGGCCCATCTTTGTGCTTTGGGCTTGGCTGCCAATCCCCGTTGCTTCCTCCCTCTGAACAACCACCACGGGATGCAACCTCAGCCTCTCAGACGCCTGGGCAGGCAAACCCTCCCCACGGCAAGGACTTGTCCTTCCTGGAGGCTTTAGTGGGGAGACGTGTGGGAAAGAGGGCGGGGAGGAGGAGAGCTGGTCTGAGCCTCATGGTTCTGTTTGCCCTGCAGACTATGGGTCCAGCCTGGAGGAAGACATCCAAGCAGACACCAGTGGCTACCTGGAGAGGATCCTGGTGTGCCTCCTGCAGGTATCCCAGGCTCCTGGAGCCCCTTGTCTGGGGAATCCCAGCAGCTCCCCCCCGGGCAGGGCTGCTGGGGTGCGGTGGGGTGGGGGCAAGGCGGTTGTGGCCCGGGCTCACTGGGTACGTCCCGGTGTGGCTGGAGGGTCCTCAGTTCAGGGCCCCCGCGCCTCTCCTGACTCAGCCACACGAGGGCACCCGGGAAGTGGGAGGAGGCCGGTCACTGAGCAGGTCCTTCTTGCCAGGCCCCAGGCCAGACACTTCGCTCACCTTAGTTCACCGAACGCCCCAGCTCTCTACGAGGCGTCCCTAACTCCTCTCATTTTTCAGATGAGAGAGTTGAGACCTGGAGACGATAACAGTCTGCCCTCTTGCCCGGCTCTGCCCCCTGCCCCAGTGGTTCCACTCAGGCTCCTCCCTTACAAAGCTGCCTCTTCTGTTCCCAGGGCAGCAGGGATGACTTGAGCGGCTTCGTGGACCCAGGACTGGCCCTCCAAGATGCACAGGTGGGGGGGTCTCCCTCAGCAGCTTTCACCCTGCTGGCCACCTGGCCCCACCCTCTGCCATCTAGACCCAGGGGGCTGGTGCCTCACCCAGCCCCTCTGCCCGTGGGGGGCTTCTCTGATGCTAGGCTGGAACCCAGCTCAACTCTCTGCAGACTTTGACCATCTGGTGTCTATAGAGGAAAGTGAGGGTGTAGAGGAGGAAGGAGACTGATTTGGGTGGGGTCCGCTGAAGCTCTGCCCTGGCAGGAGCAACCTACGAACCCAGGGATCCTGGGTCTCTGAGGCCCAGATGCGTGCAATCAGCCTTCCATAGGTCTGCCTGCTGGCAGAGAGCTTAGAGGTGCCCAGAGGCAGAGCCTAGTATCAAGAAGAGAACTTAACCAGGGATAGCGGGCTCCTGTCAAAAATCAGAGGAGCATGCCGACCTGGGAGGGTGGACGAGGGACCATCCTTCACCCGCTTGCTCACCTTCACTGGCTTGTTGTGGGTGTCCCAATGCCAGGATCTGTACGCAGCCGGGGAGAAGATTTGCGGGACTGATGAGATGAAATTCATCACCATCCTGTGCACACGCAGTGCCACACACCTGATGAGAGGTACCGGGGAAGGGAGGCAGGGAGGCACTGTCAGGTGGGACCTGGTAGGGGAAGGGGGCGGGTGGAGGCGCTCTGGCCACAGGGCCTCTCCCTTCACACTGAATAGCCAGTGTGTGGCCTTGTCAAGTCACGGAGTTGAAGAGAGAGCCAGGGAGCCCTGCATCCTTTCCCCGACAACCAACTGGAGGTCAGGGTGGTGCACTGATGTGGAGTCTCTGATCTGAGATGCTGGTGAGGGCGGGTCACACTGAGATGCGCATGTCCCCTAAGAGAAGGCCTCTCTCCACAGTGTTTGAGGAGTATGAGAAAATCGCCAACAAGAGCATTGAGGACAGCATCAAGAGTGAGACCCACGGCTCGCTGGAGGAGGCCATGCTCACAGTGGGTGAGAGACGGAGCCCCGTGCTCAGACTCATGTGTGTCCGCCGGCCCCGGGGCTCTGTGATGGGACAGCGCCAAAGGCAAAGGGCCCAGGGTGCAGCAGCAAGAGACGGGGTCCCCATGTTCACCTTCAAGGTGAACCTCCACTCCAGCCCCCACTCTCAGCATGGACCCTTCACCCAGGACACGGGAAGTCTAGTGGGGGTGGGGGGGACACTAGTGTCCTCAGTGAGCTGTGTCCTGCCAGATTGTTCTCTGGGCTGCTCACACAGTGCCCAGTGCTGTGTGTAGCCGTGTGTGTACGTGTGTGCGTGAAGGTACGTGAGACCGTGTAGTGCGTGAGTGTGTGTACATACGCACACGTGTGCAGGATCGTGCCAGGCCCAGGACCTCTGCTCACTCACGGCAGCCACACAGAGAACGTTCTGGTTCTGACTGTGAAGCCCTGAAGAACTCACCTGTCTGGGTCTTTAGCCAGGGCTCCGGTCCCCGCCTCAGCTGCTGATTGAAGAAATGACGATGTGCAATTGGTCCAAAGTGAGGGATTGGTCGTCCGATGCTGGGGTAATGCTGAGAATCTTCCCCAAAGCATGAGGTCAGGTTCATGTAGGAGGACCCGTTCCAGAGCACATCCTGGGGTCCAGAGCTGAGGTGACAGGGAGAGGAGTCAGTGCAGAGTGAAGAACTGAGCCCCAGGGCAGGGGGACTTCCCTCCTCCATCCCAAGATGGAGCCAAGGTCACCTCCACACCAGGAGGTCCCCCATTTGGTGCCGAGCAGCCAGGAAGCCTGGAGAGCTGCACCGTGTGTCCCAGTCTCCAGGGTGAACTGGGACATCTGACACTCCCCAGCCACCCTTGCCGTGATAAATCCAGTCTGTGTGAGCATCTAAGTGTGCCCCCCACTCCAGTCCCAGCTTCCAAAGGCAGCCCCTGGATCCAATTTAAACTCCTGAATAACATCTTCAGACAGGAAAAAGTGAAGCCATGTGGTGCCCTCGGGTGCTGGGCGCTTCCTGTCTTTCTCCTCGAAGACTCCCATCACTCATTCCACAGGCGAGGACAGAGCAGGGCAGGGAAGTCAAGTCACAAGGGCACACGGTGCCCTCAGGTGGGGTTTGAACTCATGCCTACCTCCCTCCAAGCCCTCACTCTTTCTGCCGCCTGGGTTAAAACGCTAGCCTCCCCACCTGGACACCGAGTCTCTGAAACACCGTGCATGAAGGCAAGCCTGAGACCAGATGCCCGGGCACCTGCGTGCTCTGGGGCCCAGCCCCACCCTCACAAGCTGCAGGGGCCCTCTGCTAAGTGACATATAAAGCGGGCGCTTAGAGGCCAGTGGTCATCATGACAGTGGCTCCTCCCCGGAGCTGAGTGGCTGGACTCCTGGGGAAGGCGGCTCTGGAATGTAAAATCCCAGGAGCTCCCCTGGGCGGAGCGGTGCTCTGACGGGCCAGCCCGGCCCCGTGCGCCCCAGTGTGTCCCACGCCGCGCCCTTCTGTCTGCCTGCTCTGGGCTTCGCACCCGTATCCAGTGCCCAAGGCCTCCTTCCCTGCCCCACCTCTCCTGACACAAAGCCTCTCATTTTAAGATGAGGCAGGGCACAGATAAGTAGGCTAGGACTTGCACAATGCTAACCTTTAAGATTCGAGGCAAGACTTAAATAAATAAACACATACACAGTGCCGCTGACAACCTCTGGTTGCTAACACAACTTTCCTGTTTGCCAGTTAAATGCACCCGGAACCTCCACAGTTACTTTGCGGAGCGACTTTACTACGCCATGAAGGTGACTGATCTGTCTGCTGTGCGCCTTAACCCCGACCCTACACGGCACCAACGGCAAAGCCAGGATGCTCAGAGCCACCACCCAAGTCTTCGACACTTGGGTCTCCTCTTATCCCAGCCTGTCGTGGGTCAGAATAGTTTTAGTTCTCAGAGGGCACATCGAGGCTGGAGAGGGGAAGCCACATCTCCTGAAGGCTGGCTGTGAGCAGGTGTATTCACAGGTGTTCATTGCGCTGAACTTTTACAACAACCCTGTGAGACCCATGTCGTAACTGCCCTCCTAGAGATGGTGAAACCAAGGCTTGCGGTCCAAGGTCACGCAGCTGGGAAGTAATAGAGCCTTGATTTGAGCCCAAGCCACTGCAATTGTCCTTTTTATGTATAATTTTATTTATGTCTAATTGTCCACATGGCCTCCTTGAGAAAGCCCAGGTCAGGATTGCCAGGAGGTTAAGGCACCCTTTGAACAGACACATTCAGAGGAGGATGGCCACACATGACAACTCAACTTTCCTGCGTGTGTCCAGCTGCTGGTCTAGGGTCGCCTGCTGTCCGAAAGCCTGCACTAGCTGCTCAGACATATGTTCAAAACACTCATATCAAGTTGAGGTTCTGGTTCCACCAGAACCACAGTGGAAAACAGACAGATGAATTCCCCGGGACTAAAGTTGGTGCCCACCTTCTGTGATTGATGGTTGCTATCATCACCTAAAGCTGGAGCCCCAAGGTCTCTGGCTACATCTGGCCAGGAAATGACAGAGGGTGTGGGATCCCCTTGGCCACGTGGCTCCCTCTGACATGAGAGCATCCAAGGATAAAAGTGAGCAGGAAGGTCCTGCATGTGGGTAGGCCAGTTAAGCGGAGTTCATGTGTTGCTGCCCTAGGAAGAGGTCTTACTCCTGGAGCTGTAAGCATTTTGTGTCTAGAATCTGATGTGGCCAATCACACACTGCAATTTGGGGGCATTTGGCTCCTAATAAGGGAGACACATGGGCAATGAGTGAGAGGAGAAAAAGGGATCCCTTAGCACATCCCTCTTAGCGCTTCACTGCTAAAGCAGGGGCTCATTCCTGCATCTCCACCCCCTGTGGAAGCCCCTGGGACCCAATATAGATCTGTCCATCATCACAGAGATGGACAAAGGCACACAGTGATGGTTGGGGGGAGGGTATAGCTCAGTGGTAAAGTGCATGCTTAGCATGCACGAAGTCCTGGGTTCAAAAACAAGTAAATAGATAAATAAACCTCATTACCACCACCCCACCGAAAAAAAAGGAAAAAAACAAAGAAGTGATGGTTGATTGCTGTGTCTTATCCAGGGAGCAGGGACTCGGGATGGGACCCTGATAAGAAACATCGTTTCAAGGAGTGAGATTGACTTAAATCTCATCAAGCGTCAATTCAACAAGATGTACGGCAAGACCCTCAGCAGCATGATCATGGTAAGCCACGAGTTCCCAGTTCTCCCAATTCTAACACCAGTTTGAAACAGAGACCTTACTGGGAAACCTGAATCCTGCAACTAATGTCCTAAGTCACAGGTGCCCATCCCTTCCCAGTGGGCATCAGACCCTTGCATTGCTACGTGGTGTGTGCAGGGGTCAGCAAGGAGGTGGGTGCGGCTAGAGCCTGGTGGGGAGTGGAGGCCCCTGTACATTTCACACAGAAGGTTAGCTTTGCCTTTGACTTACGGTTGCCCCTCTGAAAATGACACACTGAATCATCAAGAGTCAGTGAGAGCAGATAGTTTGGTAGGAATCGAGGCGTGGCAGTCCCATCCAGATTTAAGTAGTTCTGGCAGCAAAGTTTTACGGAGATAAATCAGATGGGCTCCAGTGGGTTGCCTAACTTGATTCCAATTAGTGAAAGTTCTGGAGCTGAGAAAACGCAGAGTGATTATCACTTCCCGAGAAATAGCTCTCCCGGACATTGATGCCAATTGAGACCTTGACAGTTTCATTACCAGAAGTCAAGTCACGAGAAACACATCCCTAAGTCTTCACTGGCTATTAAGTCAGGTCTCTAGTCATTCTACAAACATCTACTGTTCACTACACTTTCTGAGAAACACATAGCTTACCGTATGTTAAAAAGACATTTCTGCTTTAAGATATTTCCAAATGGCCCAGTAGGTAGGTGGGGGTGGGAAGGGTGGAAATTATTCTTGGTTTTGTTTTAGGAGGGCTGGGTGAAAATCAGCGGAGGCTACAGCTGTGTCACTCAAAGGGCTGGCTTTCCCAACACTTAGTCCCAGCCAGTGTCACAAATTCCTACAACCCCACGTGGTTTCTGAGGCATCAGAAAGATTTCTATTCCTTCTCGCCAATCCAGTTAGGTGGAGCCACAGTCAGACTCCAGAAGGACAAAAGCACTGCTGGGTAAAAATGATTACTTTTGACCCAACTAACATGTAGACCTCATTATGGAGAGAGATGTATTAGGCTAATTAGTGCATAATCACTAATACAGCGCCTTATTTAAACCTACATGAAGCCCATCCTCTTAGGTTTTACCTAAAGTTTACCTAAAGAGAGAATTTCCTAGGAACCGTGAGTAAGTTGACCAAATATTTTCTTTTTAGCATAGACCACCCCCTGCAGACGTCATCAAAGCAAAAATGATTTCCAAGAGCAATACCAGCATTAAAAACTGGCATAGAAATTAATAGAAAAATGTATAAAAATCCCATTATAACTTTATACTCATATATTTGAGAGGGTAGACAAAATGAATGGCTTTTTAAAAAAACCATATTACAAAAATCTTTTGGGAAGTAGTGAAAAAAAGAAAAAAGATATTTAAAATCTCCAAGAAAATTTCAGGCACCAATGAGTTTATGAGCAAATTTGACAGAACAGTCAAGGAATTAGATAATTTCCATGAGACATAAACTGCTGTAGAGAATAGAAAGGTGGATCTAGTCCCCAGCCCTCGCACTTACTCAGCGAGTGGCCTTGAAGAAACCCCATACCCTCTCATGGTCCCATTTTCCTCAACCACATAGAAAGGGAGCTTTCCTGTTCCCCCGGCTCTGTGTGTAGATCCTTGGCTGGCCAGTCCTATCAGGACCTGCCTAATAGCTGGGGGGGCCTGGGAGACCACAGAAAGGGGTTCAGCCACTCGACCTCTGGGGTCTGCCCTACTGGCGACCAACGTCACTTGACCCCTACGTGAGCCAGCTGCTATGCAGTCAAGCTCATGTTTTTCCTGCTATTTAACTCTCGCCACATCTCAGCAAGGTTCATATCATCATCAATGTCATATCATAAATGAGTCTGAGTCTCAGAGTGACGATGAGGCTTGACTCAGCCACGGGGTCCGTGAGTGATGGAGCTGTGATCCAGGTTCTGCGTGGGCTCAGAGCCCAGGCTCTCTCTACCGCACCCTCCACCTCCAGGTTGGGAACTGGGCACCCTGCTTTCAGCCTCAGTTCCCAGATCTGCAATAATGAATGATGGATCATGTTGAATAAATGAATGGTTGGGTGCACCTGGGTCTTGAATGAAACATGGGGGTGCCCCCTGGGGCAGCGGATGGGGTAAAGGGGCACCAAAATGCCCATCTCGTTCAAGAGCAGAACTGTCTCTGTGACTCATTGGCCACAGTGAGCCCCCCTGCAGTTAGTAAGAGAATCAAAAGGAGACACAAAGGAACAGCCTGAAATGGCAAACAAGGAGAGATGGGTGACCCAGTGTGGGGCCTGTGGCGTAGGGCTCAGGAAGTGCCAGGCCTTCCTGCAAGAAGCATCACTCCAAGGAATAAGAGCAGCTGCTCCTAATTGGAGAGGACTCCAAGCCAGGCCAATGCCACAACCACCGCCTTCTAACTCTCGTGTCCCTCCTGTCCCCAGGAAGACACCAGTGGCGACTACAAGAACGCCCTGCTGAACCTGGTGGGCAACGACCTCTGAAGGCTCAGAAGGACAAGCGCAAAGGCCAAGAAGGCGGAGGCGCTGGATCCTGCTTGCTGAAACTTGGCCGTGGATCGGGGTGGGGGTGGGGGGGAGCCAGAGCACACCCTTCAGTCTTCTATCTCCCAGCTTCCAGTGTTTTCCAGCCAGTTCCTCTGACCCAGGGGGAAGGGTCAGCCTGGGGCTCCTACCTCTGCCGAACTCCCAAGTCGATTTCAGGTGTGAGCACATGGCCAATATCTCAGCACAGATCTGGCCTGACAAGTGCCTCCGCCTGAAGGGTCTGCAGGTGCTGGGCCTCACTTCTTCCTTCCTGCACAGAAGCTTCCTCAGCCTGGGTCTCAGAGTCCCCTCGGCGCAAGCTACAGAGAAACTCAGCCCCACCCTCATCTACTGATCTGGATCTGCAGAGAAGGGACCAGGGAGCATGGAATTTTGATACGTCTCTCAGGGGGAGGGTATAGCTCAGTGGTAGAGTGCATGCTTAGCGTGTGCAAGGTCCTGAATTCAATCCCTAGTACCTCTGTTTTTAAAAAATTAAAAATTAATAAATAAACAAACCTAATTACCTACCCTCTCCCCCCTCCCAAGAAAAAAGCTAAAAAAAATTGTTTTAGTAAGTTTCTTGGCTGAGATATTTCTCTTTCAGGCAACCAGAGAAGGTTGTGAGAGCCCATTTGTCTCACAGCACATACTTGTGGGCAGCTGAGAAAGGAACACGTATATCCGGGCCAGCTGGGCTATCACTAACATTTGTTCACCGGCTTCATCTGAGATGCCAGGCTAGAGGTGGGAGAAAAATGCTCTCGCCATCCTGCCAACAGAGAAAGCTGCAGCTCAGTGTCCTGACCCAAGGACACCGCGTCCTAAGAGGCCCGGGCTTCTCTGGTCCTCGATCACATTAGCCGTTTTTCCTTCCATGACACAAGCCTGGAACATCTCTAATCCTGATCGAATCCTGCAACAGCAGCTGGTTAGAGGAGAAGCTGAGGTGCCTGTGTTGTGCTTTCCAGAATAATAAAGATTTGTACATTGGAATCTAAGTGTCTTTGGATTTTTAGTGGTGACCAAAGTAGCACCAGTTCAATTTGTCAGTGGACATCAAAGAAATGTGATTAAAAAATCCTGCTGATCAGACCTGAGCACACAGGTGGGCATCTCCCTGTGGGGACACTCTGCGTGGGCCTGCTGTCACCCGAGGGATGGCTCTTCTAAACCCCTGGCCTCCTTGGACGGCCCGGCCTCTTCCCGGCAGGTGTGATCAGCGGAGTTCTCCCTTTAACTTAGCCGCAGTCTGCCCCACGGAGCCTCCTGCTCCTGAGGGTGCCGCCTAGGGCCCTAAAGCTTAGCCTTTCTCACCAACAACTTTCTGATCTCTGAAGACAGCCCACATATTCTGCCAAGACTTCTGTCAAAGCTGAATGTCCCCAGTCCCTTCCACTGCCCCTCCCGAAGTCTCGTTTGGGGCCAAGCCCTCTGAACATGCCCTCATTTACAAACCCCCTTTCAGAGTGCAGCCTTGAGGAGCTGGGCCTGTGGTTTCATCTTTCTTTCTTTCTTTTTTTTTTAAAGGGCTGCGAGGCCAGGCTGAAATCCTTAAAGCTGGATTTCAGGGATGTCTGTGGCGCCCCAGGGAAGGCTGCCAGGTGTGATGATTCCTTTTTTGTTTGGCTTTGTTCAAGTCCCACCCCGGACTTTCCTCCAGTGCTGAGTCACTGCGTCATGTCCTGCCAAAGCCCTTTAGAAAGGACTTAGAGGTTCCCTCCGCCCTGTGATCCTCTGGGAAGCTGGTCCCCTGGGCAGAGAGCTCCCTTGCAACCTGCCCCCAAACTGGCCTCACACGTCCAGACAGGAGCCTGGAGAAAAGCAGCAGCCAAGGAGACGGCCCAGGAAACCTGGTTGTGTCCAACTATGTGCCCAGCAAGGGAATCCCAGAACCATGCAGTTCACCCATCACTCCCGATGGAGCAGAAGGGAGCGCTCCCCATCCCCCCAGGGAGGAAGCAGGAGGTCCCCCTCAGATTAGAGAGACGCTCTCTCGTCCTGGGTTCACAGCTGGAGCACCGAGGGGCGTCACCTGGCCCCCTTCTGAGGTGGCTCCGCTCTAGCGGAGGGCCTTCTCCTGAGAAGGGACTGGCTAGGCGTCATTAGCTGGCTCCCCCGGCAGCTGGGGAAGGGGGCACCAGCTGGCAGAGGGACTTGGCCGGGACACTGGTAGCGTCCTCTGGACTCCAACTCATTTCTGCTGGAAAAAGCTTTGGGGAACTTCTGACAGACACGTTCCTGAGGCGCTTCTGCAGTTGCTCCTCAGGGCTCTTGTTTGTTTTGTTTTTACCACATCTGTGTTCTTGAAGGTAATTGGGGGTCTAGTCATTCTGATTTCAGCGAAGAGGGAAAATAAGAGGGTATCTACGCCCTGCTTGTAGCTCTATAATGAAAAATGCTGTTTTGTTTTGTTCTCTAACTCTCTAGAAGACGTTATGTGTTCATGCTCTCCCCCAGTAGCCTCAGACCCACGGCTTCTCACTCTCTGAAGCTGGATTCGTTTTCTTCCATTGCAGTGCCTGGTGGGGAAGGACAGAAACTGATCTAGTAAACTGAGTTCCGAGTTTATCCCACAGTCTGATTTGATTCCTTCCCCCCACCCCCACAGCGGGGAGGTAATTAGGTTTGTTTGTTTGTTTGATTGATTTTTTAAATGGAGGTACTGGGAATTGAACCCAGGACCTCAGGCATGTTGGGCATATGCTCTACCACTGAGCTATGCCCTCCCCAGCCTACAAGTCTGACTTGAGACGTTATTTTTGTTCGGCACAGGATTCTATGAGTTATCCAAAGACCTTTCACAAATTCCTCTTTGGCTTATACTATTCAGGGTAGATGCTCTTGTGAGCGACGAAGAAGTCTCTCTGTTACATAGAATCACTGCCCTGATGGCATCAGAGGGTAGTTACCCGTTTGTGTGCCTCCTTCCGAAAAGCTGTGAACCTCTTGAGGCAGGAACTGGGTTTTGTTCATTTGTGAATAGCCAGCAGCTGGCACGTAGCAGGCATTCAGGGAAGGTTTTTGGATGAAAGACAACAAAGAAGAGCACAGACTTTGGGGGGACAGAAAACCTGACAGCCAGTGAGCCCCAGCCAATCCTTCATCGTCTCTTATTCTCAGAAGGTGCACTGGACCTTTGGGCTCCCCCGAGGAGGGAAGCCCTGTTTCAGGTTCTGTCACTGTGATGACAGACAAGCCCAGCAGAACCAGTCCTTGACTGAGCCCTTTTGTGAGAGCTGCCACCCCACCCACCAGGCCCGTGGGGCACGTGGGCAATGGCCAGAACCAGGACACGCCCACCAGTGTCAGTTTCTGGCAGCCAGGGGGATGGGCTAGCATGCTGGGCGCGGCCTCTTCCCAGTTTATCCCTGAGCTCAGCGAGGGTAACTTTGCTGAGGGTTGACTAGGGAAAAAAATCAGGATCCTCTTGGTAAGAAGCAAAAGGCAGAATAGATTTGTGGTCAGAACTGTACATTGTCTGTTACCGCAGTCAAGCCTTCTACCTGCAACCTGGCTGGAGCTGGTCAGGGAAGTCTTCACAAGGAGGGCGATAGTCTCAAAGGATGACTCAGTGCTTATCAGTTAGACAGGGTGGGGAAGAACATTCCAGGCAGAGGGAGGACTGCAAACACACCAAGAATGTTAAGTTCATGCCACTGGAGGTGGGAGTGTCGGAAGATAAAAAAGTTGTGGGGGGCAAGTGAGGGGCCTTGAGCTATCAGGCTGAGAAGCTCAAACTGTTCCCAGGGACAATGGGAGCCTTTAAGGGATCAGGCCGGGGGCATCCGGGACAGATCTCAGTGAGAGTTCCCGCAGACTGCCGAAGGTGAGCGCGCCTGCGTGAGTCCAGAAGCAGCGAGTCCAGCGCTGAAGCTGCTGCAACTACAGCCAGCCGTTCCCTCTAGCCTCCCAGTCTAGTACTTTGCTGTCCAGGGGATGACTCCCGAGGAGGAAGGTGGCCTTGGCCACTTCCTGTCCTGCCCTGGGGGGTCTTTCTCTGTAGGTGTGATGTGGCACCAGGCCACTGCATCTCTGTCCCTGTGATGAGGAGCAGATACTGGTTTCCACAGCTTTCACCCTCAGCCCATAAATTCTGAAATAGCTCTGTGAGCCCTGGGCCTGGGTGTGAGTTTCTGGGGACTTCCACGACCCTGTGTAAGTGTCCAAGTTCCCTCATGGCACTGGGCCACAGTGGACCCTATCTGATGCCCCAGTGACCTGTGACTACCTTCCTTCCCTGCCAGCCCATTCTTGGCTGTGGACCCAGCCCTCGGGCTGGGCACTGTTGGAATTCCGGGGCCACTGGCCTGGAGACGAGGGCTTATGTGTTTCTGTGATGTGCTCTAGCCGAACTCCAATCAGCATCTCTCAGACCCACACCCCAGGAGTGCTTGACACTCAGCTTACCTGGACATGCCCGCCTCACTCTGTCTGGGCCAGTCAGCTCCCACCCAGGGCCACAGCTTTACAGCCAAGCCTTCCTCTCTGACACTCAGTAGTCCTCTTACTGCCAGAATGCCTCGCTGCTGGAGTGACCAGGCTGCCATGGGTGAACCGTGGCCCCCCCACCCCGTTACCCCTGTGCCTGCTGTCTGTAGCTCCCCACAGGTAAGTTTCCTACTCCCCACCTCCATCCCACCCTGTCATGAATTGATCCTAATTGAAACAGCAGTCAGTCATCTACGCTCAGCCCCTGGCCTGGTGGGACACAGGCCATCACCTCGTAACCTAGGGTGGACTGACCCACTGCAGACATCAGACTCTGTCCTGGTCCCCATGTCTCCCTGTGCCAGTCTGACTGGGGCCCATTGTCCCACGTTGCCCCTCATTTCAGCCCCTCCTCCCTTCCCGGGCTGCCTCTGTCCCCCTGACAGATCCATTCCCAGGTCTGTGTTCTGAGGGAACACACCAGCTGGGGCAGACCCTTCTACACCTTAGGCGAAGTCACTGCTCTGCCCCCCTCCCCACCTCCCCGTGTGACCGTACATGACATGCAAAGCCCCCTCTGCCCCCAGAGAGCCAACACCACCCTTGCACAAGCAGGCAGGGACCAACCCTGCATGGTCGCAGCTGGCAGAACCAAGCTGGCCTAGAAACCTGCTGTCACAGTGCCCCCTTGTGGCCGGCTCCAGCTAGCAGGAAGGCTAAATGTCTGCCTCCGGGCGGCCACCCACTGCCCAGGCTGTGGAGGGGGACCCCCGGCCCTCGTCAGCACTGGGCGCTGGGAGTTCCACATTTGCTTGTACGTCAGCCTTCTGGAGAGTCATGTGTCCTCACTGCTGAGCAGTATCTCCAATTAGATTTCAAAGACACTTCACTGAAAAACAAAAAACACACAAAAGACAATTGTAGGGGTTGAGTATAGCTCAGTGGCAGAGCACATGCTTAGCATGCCGAGGCCCTGGGTTCAATCTCCAGTACCTCCATTTAAAAAAAAAATACACACACATGCACTGACCTTCAGTGGGTCACTTTGTTCCCTAGATAGGGACCTGCCCAAGGCCACCTGGCTGGACACAACCAAGATACACCTTGGGTTTCAAGGCCAGTAATGTTCCCACTGACTCCTACATGTTTTTCTTTAATTAGTTATTTTTTTAATATTAAATGCAACGTATGCATCTGGTAAAAAAAAATATTAGAGACAAATCATAGATATAAACTTAAAAGTATCTAGAATAAAACCGAATATCTTCACCAACTTAGGATAAGAAAATATTTCTTAGGCAAGACACAGAGAGCAGAAACTACAATGGGAAAACATTGATAAATTAGATCTTACCAAAGTTTTAAACTTCACCAATAAGAGAATTAGTAGATAAGTTTAGGACTGGGAGAAAGCACCCACAAAACATACCCAGGAAGGAACTTGATGGAAGAACGCTTAAGAATTCCTACAATTCTTAGTCAGAGTACAAACTTCCAGCTATAAGGTGAGTACGTTCTGAGACTCGCAGACGTAGTAAACAGTCTTATGGTTACCGGGGGAAAGGGGGTGAGAAGGGATAAATTTGGGAGTTCAAGATTTGCAAATGTTAACCACTATATACAAAAAAGGATAAAAAAAAGTATCTTTTCTGTATAGCACAGGGAACTATATTCAATATCTTGTAATAACCTTTAATGAAAAAGAATATGAAAACCCCTTGGTGGGTTTGGTGGTCAGCTAATGACTGGACAGAGATTTCCTTTAGTGCCGGAACCACTAAGTCTCCCTACCTTTTCTACGAAACTACTGTGCATGCTGGGGGTCTGCCCTCAATACCCCAGCAAGCAACTTTCACCTCTGCCTCAGGCTTTACCTCCTGCTCTCCCAGAGCCTCACAGTCAGTCAGCGGTTAAGGCCAGTGCAGGTCTTTCCTAGGCACATGTACAACTCCGCACAGGCATGAGGCCTTCTAGAATTCTAGGAATACGCTTTTCCAAGCCCTTGTGAATATCTTATTCCCCAGTTTTTCCTTTTGAGTGTTTTGATCAGCCTCCTATTAGCCCCAACTGGTGTTACCACCCCAGGCTGCTGATTGGTTTTGACAAAAGGCCAATTACAGTTGTTTGAACAGAACAAGCTCTGAGCCATGTCAAATAAAATAATCCCTAAGATGGGAGATTTTCCAGGGCGCTGTCAGATCAAATAGTGACAGTTCTCTGGGGACAGCATCTTTTGGAAAGCTCCAAACCATTCCGTCCTGTCCAGTGGCAGTCAGGCTGCGGGTTTTCACAGCTACTGTGGTAGTAAGGCCTTTAGTTTTCAAGTCTACCATGGAGCTTGAGTGAAGGCTAGAAATAAGGCAAATTAAAACAACATAAAACTTGCTATTCTTGCCATGATTTAGCAATTTCCCTTCAATAAATGATACTCAGGTTGCTGAAAACCTTTGGTTATTTCCAGAGCTCTGAAAAAGTTGATTTCAATGATTTTTTGCCAGTGTTCTCATTGTTTTAACGGAGGAAATGTTTTCTGAGGTCTCTATCTGGCCATTAAAGTGCTTCTCTTGGTTTGAGTATTTACGTGATTTTTTGTTTGTTTGTTCTGGGAGTTCTTTCTTAACTTGGCTTTTAAAGGGGTAGTTTTTCACTGCACACCCTTAAAGTTTTTTTCTCTAAAGTCAAACATTCATTTATTGGGATCTGTCTCAGTGCTGACCACTCCGTATCAATTTCCCTTCCACTCAGTAAATTCAAGTCTTCCTTTATTTCAGGAAAGTTGTTTTGAATGTTGACCCTAATATTTTTTTCTGACCCATCGTTCAGTTTCCCTAACCAAGGGGACAGAATGTCCTCTTCCGTGCTGAATGGCCTCTGTCTTCTACTGAAGACCGTCTGTGTAGCTCTCTCAATGCGAAACAGGCCTCTCTGCGGAGCTTCTGTAGGCCGAGGTGAAGCTGAGAGGCCCGTGTGTGCTTCCACACCAACGACATTGTAACAGTGATCCCTGCTGCCCGGTAGGCGTCCGATACATAGACACCTGACAGCATTTGATGACCACAGCTACCTTGTGAGACAGGTGTTCTCCTCTTTTCACAGACGAAGGTGTGTGACTCGGAGCACGGCCACCCAGCACCTAAGTGTCAGAAGCAGGCTTCGTACCGAGGAACGTCCAGCTCCAGAGCCCATGTGCTTGGACACCGGAGCTGATGTCTGCCTCAGCCAGGGCGTTGTCCACTGACCGGGGAGCACTTGCTGGCGCACCGTCCCTGCGATACTGGGAGCAACTGGAGAGTCAGCTCTATTCATTTATGCTCAGGGCCCCTCTCAGTGTTTAGAATGGCTCAGCGCAAAGACAGCACATCACGTCGCACAGGGGCCACCTCTCACCCTCCAGCAGGCATGAAGGGCTTTGCTGACTGAACTTGGCCTTCTTCCCCTCTGTGCCCAGTGAGGACTCAGACTCCTCCTAGACCCAGTTTTTAGAGCAGCCACCACGGATCACCTGGAGCCGACAGGCAAATTGAAAGGCATTTGCTGTTTCTTATCTAAATAGTTCATAAAATGAGGAGGCTGAGCTGTGGGGGGAAAATGTAGTAGAACAAATGATGTCCTCAAAAAATGAGGCGGCTGAGCCCACGAAACAAGTGTATCCGTCAGATATTTCCCACGGTTGGGGGTGTTGGGGGAACCTCAGTAGTCCTAGTAATGGGGAGGCGAGTCTGAATTTCAGAAAAATCTCAGAACCTCTTGATCTTGCGGCCTGATGCAAAGCCATGCGGGCCTTATCAAATAGCGCACTAGCATTTTTGTGTGAATGAAGCTGATTAAACCCTTGGGGGTCCGCTTTCTGTGCTGTGAAAACCCTGTCTGATTTTCTAACACTCTCCATTTCAACATTTGTCGCCGGTAAGCAATGCATGCAGCCTCACACGAGTGGCTCTCTGGCCGGGGGAGCTTTGAAAACCCCCGGGACCCCCAGGACTAGGTGGGACTGAGCTGAAGAAGTGCCACCAGTCACTGGAGGTCTGGAATTATCCTAAGTGCCCCAGTCCCAGGGACCAAGAAAAGCCCGTCCCCTCGAGCTTCGACTCCAATACCCGTGGCCACTGTGAGGCTCAGGGGAGCAGCCCGGGGCCCCAGTGGGAGGGTCAGAAGTTCGCCCTGCAGACCGCAGGGAGCCTCAGCCAAGGCAGATGGACGGTCAGGGGCTGTGGAAGGCCGGGTGAGGGAGGAGAAATGATGCAGCCCTCCGCCCTAATTGGATTCTGGGTTTCCGTGGGGTGTGCTATCGCTGCTTACAAATGCGGCCCAGTGGCAGAATTGAGTTATCAACCCAGCCGATTCCTGAGTCACAGATCATCCTGTCCTCCACAGCGTGATTTAAGACTCTGCTGCCCAGGAGATCTCCGCGGCTGTGGGCTGGGAGGGTTGCTTTTTTTTTTTTTTTTCCCTGCTAAAGCACAAGAAAAAAGAGGCCAGCAAATATTATCTTAGGCCTGGCTATGCTCCTTGCTGGCTCCAAAAGTTGAGACGTTGGGGGGGAGGTGTATGGGGGGCCGTGTGTGTGTGTGTAGGGGTGTGTGTGTGTGTGCACTCTCACACATGTGCACGTGTGCAGGCAGGGTCACATAATCAGGAGGAAGAGTGAAAATGGGCGCCCCCTACACCTCCCCCACTCTAAGCGTCTAAGGAGTGTTTTTTGAGTTTGAGAAAGTAGGAAGAAACACACCCCCACACCTCAGCATTCCTGCGGTCACTCAGCACTCTTTGGTAGCGTGCCAACAGCACCTAAGGCCCTGAACTCAGACATCATGTCCCAGACCAGGTGATGGAAGGGGAAAGGAGTGGCCACTCGTGGACGGCTTCCCACATACCAAGCGTGTGCTAGTTCCACATTATGCCATTGGCAGGCTGTGTCCACGCCACACATATCCCTCACTTCCACCTTCCATGAAATTCCGCCATTAGTGATGCATTCCTTTGGGTCCTTGCAAGTTTCCTAGAAGGGAATATAACCACAGCAGTGGGCAGAGCACTGAGGGATCCCTTGGGAGACTACTCCAGGTCAGCTGTGTGACCTCAGGCAAATCACTCGCCCTCTCTGGACCTATTTTTCTCCTTTACAAAATAAGGGATGGTGTTCTCTAAGTTCACCTTTAAAACATGGCTCCTTGTTTTTCATTGTTTTGCAAAGGGCATGTCTCACTCCTGAGCGCACCAGTGTAGAGCCAGGAAAATGCTGGGTGTTGGGAGGGGACAGGATGCTGGACTCTGACTTTAAAAGCAGAGCCTAGAGGCTCAGGCACTGGCCTGCCTGGGCTTTAACCTTCTCCACTGGGGCTCCACATGCCGGCAGCACCGTAGTTTCTGCCCTGGCTCAGACCCTCATCTCAATAGGTTGACATAATGATGAGGACAAAGTAGAAAAGGACAACCCACTAACTAGCCCGGCCATTGCCAGGAGGTGGCCTGGGGGTGAGTCACCTCACTTCTCTGAGCCTCAGTTTCCTCCCCCTCGCTCCTTCGCAGAGACCACTCCCCATTTCCCTCGCTAAAGTCTAACCCACCCCTTCCGCCATCATTTTCCTTCCATCCCTTGGTTTTTCTCTGTGGGGAAGTTACTTCGTTTTGTACCCGTTGTCTGTTTATTGGCGCTCACTGGCCACTCACTGTGGGCTTTGTGGGTTGGTCCTGCTGCTGGTGTGTTCAGCAAACCGATCATTGCGGCATGATGCCCTGCCTCTGGTGTGGTGGGCATCCGGCTGGCCCTCCCTCGGTGAGCCTGGTCCCCACCACCCTCCTGAGAATACTGCCCAGGGCTGTTTTGTTTATGAGCCCAGAATGCAGGTCCTTCGAGTTTTTCCAGGGCCTTTAAAAACGTCTGAGACATGAGAAACCTTGGGGGTGTGGTGCTCTGAAATTCTCGAAACTAGAAAGACATCTTTTGATGCAAGATCCCTTACAATATGTAGGGATTTTAATCACGTGCCCACAGTTGGCTAAACGCCTACAACATGTAACATGTCAACTGGTGAGCTTGTTTGTCGTCATTACGTGTAACTCCTACAGTTACGTATAAACTGCGTTTAATGGCGGTGGATGGGGTGGTTTTATTGTCTGAAATGGGGTGGGTGGAGCCTCCAAGGAATAGAGGGTAGCGGGCAATGACTTTCTTAAAATGGCCCTGACCTTTCAGCTCAGTCACCAGGAAGCTGTCCCCTGCGGGGGGACACACCTCCTTCCCTGGGACATTCCTCGGCACCAAAGCTGGCTTGGTCAGACTGCTTCAGGAGTCACAGTGAAGGAGGTCTGCGGTCGCTCCTCAGGAGTGTGCGGCACCTCCCAGTGCTCGCGTTTGACCAAAGTGCAGGCGTAAAAGCAACAAGAGCCCTTAACTGGGCACCTCTCTGTGCCCGGCCCCAAGCCAGACCCCTCGCTCACACCGGCTCACTCATCCTCTCGGCCACACTGTGAGCTGCCAGGAGGACTCCGGGGCTTGGTGTGAGCACACACCCACCCTGGCCGCCTGTGAGTGACGAGGAGCAGCGCCAACTCACGACTCACGACGTCGCACCAGCGCCGCCCAGAGCCAGAGTCCAGGCTCTTCCCACCGCACGCCTTTTAAAGGGACCTCGGAGTTTTCTGTTCCTAACCTTCCTTCACCTCCTCTTCTTCTGAAGATATCCTGAAATTTAATCCTGTAAGTTTTAAATGAATAAAGCCCAGAAGGCAGCAGCAAAAAGAAGGGAGGGCCATTCGTGGATGAAAGAGACCAACGTGTTTCGGGAAGACAAGTCCATGGGAGAGTGTGGAGAGGAGAAGTAGACTGGGAAGATCTGCATTCTGAGTGTGTGCGAGGACTCCAGAGGGGGCGGGGGAGGCCCTCTTCACACACTTAACAGGCGTGAACAGAGGCTGCAATCAGGCAAGGTTTCAGCATTTCATCCAAGATGGTATAATGTTGATACTAGTAGACTTTGTAAGACATACATGTGTATCGTAATGCCCAGAGTAACCACGACACAAAGAGATACACTCCAGGGGAGCGTGTAGCTCAGCAGTAGAGTGCGTGCTTAGCGTGCATGAGGTCCTGGGTTCAATCCCCAGTACCTTCACTGAAATAAATAAACCTAATTACCTCCTCCCCTCCCCCACCAAAAAAGCAAAACAAAGAGATTCATTCTTCAACATATTAAATAAATCAGTATGCAATGCTAAAAAGTGCTCAAGTAACCCATAAAAAGGTAAGAAAAGAGAAACAGGAACAAGAACCATAGAAAACAAACATAAAACAAATAATAAAATGGCAGATTTAATCCCTAACATCTCAATAATTGCCTTAAAGTCAATGGTCTAAATAACACCAAGCATGACAGAACTTAGCAAAGGGGATTTTAAAATGAAAAAAAGACCCAATTATATGCTGTTTACAAAAAATCTCACTTCATATTCAGACCCCACCTATGTACCTCTTCATCTAACTGCTCATATGATATCACTTATATGTGGAATCTTTAAAAAAAAAAAGATACAAATTCTATTTACAAACCAAAAACAGTCTCACGGATATAGAAAACAATCTATGACTACTAAAGCGGAAAGGGCAGGGAGAGACAAATTAGAAGCTGGGGGTTAAAAGACACACATTACTATATACAAAATAGACATACGATAAGGACTCACTGTTAGCACAGGGAACTATATTCAATTTCTTGTCATAACATATAATGGAAAAGAATCTGAAAAAATATATATGTATATAAATGTATAACTGAATCACTTCTCTGTACACCTGGAACTAACACTGTAAGTCAATTACACTCCAATAAAAATTCAAAAAAATAATCCCTGAACAGAAGTGTTTGGAGGGCTTCCAAATTGGTGCCCACATCAATGTGCTAAGAGGGTGATGCATCTCAACTCCGTGGGGACAGAGGCTCAGGACCCTTTCAGACCCCACCTATGTACCTCTTCGTCTAAATGCTCACTTGTATCCATTATAATAAACTTGAATAGTGAGTAGAGCACTTTCCTGAGTTCTGTGAGTTGTTCTGGCAAATTATCAAACCTGGTGGGGGGAGATCCCCACATCTGTAGCTGTTGGACAGAAGGGTGGATTACCTGGAGCCGTGGTATTTGTGACTGACAAGTGAAGTGAGATCAGCTCTGAGGGACTGAACCCTTAAAACTGTATGGTCTGTGCTAACTCTGGGGTAGTTAGTGTCAGAACTGAACTGCTGGACATCGAATTGTGTCAGAGAATCAGAGATCTGGTGTTAATCTTGGAGAACTGGAGAACTGACTGGTGTTGGAAAAGATTCCACACACTGGGTGTCAGAAAGAACATCAGAGTGGCAAAGGGAAATTGAGGTAGGAAAAGAGTCTCCCGGATTATCCAGTGTAACCCCAACAGTCCTTAAACGGGGAAGATGGAGGCAGTAGAGGAGGTCAGAGTGATGTCAGGTGAGAAGGACTCAGCCCACCGTTGCTGGGATGGAGATGGATGGAGAAGGTCACAAGCCAAGGAAGGCAGGCAGCCTCTAGAAGCCGGAAAGGGCAAGAAAACAGATTCTCCTCTGGAGCTTCCAGCAGGAAAACAGCCCTGTGGACACATGAGGCCAGTGAGACCCCTTCAGACCTCTGACCTCCAGGACTGTAAAATCTGTGATGCTTTAAGCCACTAAACTTGTGGTAATTTGTTACAGCAGCCATAGGAAAATAATACAGGAAACAAGTTGCTAATTCTCATCTTCCATCCAGTGGGGTGTTCAGCACGCCACCTTAGCCCTGTGTTAGTCAGGGAGCTGATACAGTTGGTTGAAGCTAATGATGAAATGTTCAGGCTCACGTAGCTGTGAAGGTCAAGAGGTGATCTGGGCTCCAGGTGAGACAGATCCAGCAGTCTTTCCCATCATCAGAGCTCAGTCTCTCACTCACCACTGTTGGCCTCTGGGTTGGTTTTCCCAGGCAGGATTGCTCCATATGGTGGCCCAGAGGGACCCGACAAGAGCAGGTGTTCCATTTCCCTGCTAGAGGTAATCCCAGAGAAAAAGAGAGCAGTCTTAGTGGTAAAGGCTTGGGAGGATGCTTAATGGCCTGGACTGGGGAACATGCCCGGTATTGAGGCAGTTGCCATGGCTGAGATGGGGTGCATGGATTGGCCGGCCAGGAGCAGGCTCCAGCCCAGCCCAGGGAGACAAGGAAAGATTCCTCCCAAAAGAAAAGAAGAATGGGAAGTTCAGGAAGAGACCAAAACTGGCTGTCACAGCCCATTACCTTCACTGAGGCTGATGCAATGCAGCATCAAGGTATAATTACACAGTGTAGTTATAAAAGTAAATGACAGCCCCATCATAAACTAGGACGATCTGTGTATGTTACATGTAAATTTTTTATAGAAGACCTCATCACAGAACTCTATAGTATTGCTCCATGTCCATAAATATTGTACTGCAAACTACAGAAAGTTATCGATCTTGTATTTCTAAATGTTTCAAGTTTCATTCAGAAATTTATTGGATTTAAAATATTTTCATGTAGGAAGGAAGTGTTTCTCACTCGTAATCTAAATCATTGTAGAAAGGATAGGCATAGAACCTTCAAGGGAATAGACTTAAGATACAACTTTGAAATAAAAATTTGCCATGTAAGTTGTATTTTCACTGTCAGCAATATGTAGTTTCTAAGATGATAGTTTTCGGATTATTTTTAAGACTATGTGTTTAATACAATGAGCTATATCGCTCTCTATTTCCCAGTTAGTTTTGATGCATAGCAAGTTTGGCTGTTAGTCCTGTATTATCCAGACTAGCTATTTATATAGAAACATTTAAAATATATTTTTAAATTTATGTTACTGTGTGCCTTCTTTTCAATTGTTTATAGTAATATCTACTCTGAATGTATGAAAATTCAATGCAGATTAAACATAATTTAATGAATAGTGAAAAAAAGTAAATAATGGAAGAACTAAAAATAATCATGGGAAAACTATAAAACTTGAGAAAATGAAGGGAGGAAGGAGAGGCATGTCCATGAAGCAATTTCTTATTTTCCACTGTAGCGGGTCCATAAATTTTCTGCAGATGATGGATCAAGAAATAAGCGTATGTCTACATGCTACTTAGAATTGTGGAGGTATCCACCAGAAGTACTAAAAATGGAAATGTTTAAAAGAAGTGTGCTTCTGGAGAGTGAGACTGGGACTGGGGAGAAGTGAGGTTAACAACTGTTTTGTTTCATCATCAACTTCTCTCCTATTTGATTTGTTTCTATTTGTAGGCATTACGTCAGTGACAAGACATACTGTGATCGTGAAAGACCTTTAAATGTTTGGATGAATGACCTAAGCTTTGAAAAGGATCTGATCAATATCTAGTACTGTGGCTCCATTTGGGATGAAATTTTAGGGTCACATACAAATAAAGATGATTTTTTTTTCCTTTTATTATTGAAGTATCGCTGATTTACAACATTGTATTAGTTTCTGGAGTATAGCATAGTGATTCAGTTATACATATGTATATATATACATATTCTTTTTCATTACAGGTTATTACAAGCTACTGAATATAGTTCCCTGTGCTCTACAGTAGGACCCCGGTGTTTAATCTATTTTATATGTGGTCGTTGGTATCTGCAAATCCCAAACCCCCTCCTTATCCCTTCCTCCCCGCTTCCCCAACCCCTCCCGTAACCATAAGTTTGTTTTCTAAGTTTGTGAGACAATCAGATAATTATTAGCATTTAAGTTATGTTTTTTAAGAAGGAAACTACCTTGTTTCTTATCTGCTAGGCTGGTTTTCTAGGGAGTTTGAACTGCTATGTCGTTTTCAGTAAAAGATAGATGTTCCAAGGCTTTAAAAAAAAAAAAAACCTACCTGCTCCAACAACAGGAAACAAAAGCCATTACAAATAGTCAAAGGAGTGAGTGGATGGACTACTTGTCAACCCTCTTTCTCCAAGAGACGGCGAGTTGTCTTAGTTCTCACAAGAAGAACTGTCGCTCCCACATTTACCTGTTTGGCAGGCATGTGGCTCTCCCGTCTCTGGTGTCTGCAGGGCACTGGCTACGCTGTGCTCACTCCACTGCTCTTGCCAGCTCTGGCCCTGGGGAATGAAAGGAAGCCGCCTGAGAGCAGCTGGCCAGGGTCCTATTCGCCTTTGCTTTCCCAGGCCCTGACCTGGCGCTCAGACACATGGCTTAGACCCCCATCTCTCGTCACTCAGAATCCGGGTCTGGCTTCTTCATACCTGCATTTCCTGTGACTCACAGGTCACAGCCCCCTGGAGCCCCCAGTTTGGAAAGGTCCCTGAGGTCAGCTGTCTCCCTTCTTATCAGTCCTGGGCTTTCGAGACCCACCTGCAGGGACAGGGACCACATCCCTCCCCTGGCTGCTCCTTCTCCAGGTAAGTCAGTAATCACTGCTCAGTCTCCTTATGAGCCAAAGGGCAGCGCGAGGACCAAAATGTGGGAGCCACTGAGGCAGAACTCAGCCTGCTCTGCCAGCTGGCCCTGAGGTGGCCAGGCTGCTGCCCTAAGGATGCTGATACACGGCGACCCAGGCCTCCAGTCCTGGTGACCCTGACCTCCGGTTCTTCTCCAGGTCCAAGCTCACCCACATAGCATCCCAGACCAGGCATACAGAGAGGAATTCCCCACCCTCCTCCAGGGTCCCGGTCATTTACTTACACCAAAGCTAGAAGGTGTAAATTAGGAGCCATAAATAACCCTAGTTGACCCCTCCCTTGTAATCTTTGGGCACCATCCCAGAGCAAGCCCATAGCTACCCACCAGCTCCCTCTCCCTCTGTCCTGCTCTGGGACCCCTCTCCTTCCAGCTCTTCCCCCACGGCTGACTCCAAGTCCTTTTACTGTACCCTTGGGAGCTCTGTTCCATAGCACACAAACCCCTCCATCATCAGCCCTGATGCTCTCTGAAGATACATGCCCTTTGCCTTCAGTCAGGGGCTTCTCACTCTCCCACATCCAATTGGGTCAAAGATGGAGCAGGGCTGGGGAGGCATTCCCTCTTTCTTTTGTTCAACTGCATGTGGCATCACCTGCCCTCTGAGGGCCAGGAGACACAGCTACTCCCCAGCTTCCATTTCCAAGTCCCCTGCAGTCACTGCCTCCCTCTCCACTTGGTGCTCTCCACCCGAGGATCGGCAGTCCCCATGGGGACAACTTTTCCCATGCTCCTCCTGCAAGCTCCCAGACCTCCCTGGCTTCATGCCAGTCTCCCAAACCAGAAGCCTCTTTTATGTCTCAGCTACAGTCTCTCTCCTTGGGGGACCCTCCCTGGAGACCCTCAACCAAAAAGCGGATTTAGCATCTGCATTATTTGGGGTCATGGCAGGAAATGGAATTCAACCCAGATGGTTCAATTAATGAGACTTTAATGACAATATTCCACGCAGAAGTGCGGGCAGGGTGCAGAAAACAAACAAGGGAGATTGCGGAACAGGGAGACAGTAACTCTAGATGTTGTACTAGCCATGAGGCTAAAAAGACCAAGAGGCAATGGTGGCGCCATTGCCAGGAAGAGCTGGAGATGTGGGGAAAGGGCTGCCAACAGGAGCGGGGTCTTGAAGGGACGGAGGTAGGGGATACCCTGACCCATCTCTTCCTGTCCTTTGGCCCTCTGGCCAGAGCCTCCCATTGGCTGAATCTGACCTATGACAGCAAGAAAGCCCTGGAGGGACAGCCTGAAGGGGCCAGATTCCCAGGCCAAATGGGCCAGAGAAGGACAGCAGGAGGGGGACACGGGGGATGGGTGGTCAGGTGAGCAGCACAGAATCCAGGGCTATCAAATCTTCTTGGAGCTCAACTCCTTCATTTTGCAAATGGGGAAACCAAGGCTGGGAGAGGTTGGTGATTTATCCTAGTCACATAGAGAGAGAGTTTGTGGCCAGGCTGAGCCCAGATCTCAGGTCACCACGTCTCTTGCTGCCGGTCACACAACAAAGTCCATGACTCCATGCTCCCCCTTCTATGTTGCCTCTCGAAGTGTTTATGCACTAAAAATAATTTTAAACCACTTTAAGCAGGTACATTGCTTTGAATCCCTTCCCCGACAGGAGATATGCTGGCTTGCTGGCGGGAGTCTCGGCAGCTGGCCTTGAACTCCCTTGACCTTCCCCTGCCCAGGCTGAGCTCTTCCGTCCAGCGCTGTCCCCCAGGCTCAAGCCGAATGGCAGAGGCTGGAACGTAACAGTTATAGCCCCTTCCAGGTATTGCTCTGTAGCCAGCAGCTGGATTCATATTCGGAGAGGAATAGAGGAGAAATCTAATTAAATTCAAAACATAATAAATTGAAGCCAACTCATTCGATTTATGGCAGTGTCTTCTGGCATCTTTTAATTCTGCGTCACATTCATTTGGAGCCAATCAAATTAGGGCGCTCATCAGCAGCCAAGGTGGGTGAGGCTGGAGCCACGCTCCCTGCTCCCGGTGGTAACGAGGTCTGTGCAGGAGGATAATTCAGGAGGCAGTGAGGGCGCCGCGAGCACTGCCTCGTTATCAGGGAAATTGACTTGGGGAGGGCGAGTGTAGACTCCAGACCCGCTAGTGGCTTACAGGGTAAACTTAGCCTTCCCCTCCCATAGCCTGGATCTTCTCATTGGAAGGGGAGCAGCGCCCACTTCCAAGGCTGAGAGTATGAAATGGAAACATGTTGTGATGAGCATCTCCTGCTCTGGTTCCTCGGAGTCCATCTCTGCTTTCTGCCCCTACCAGCCCCTCAGCCCCAGTGACGGTGCTCTTTGGTACCCAGTTCTTACCCACTGGCCTCTGGCTTAGAGGACCATCAAGGATACACTTGACCTCTCCAGGGGAGCTCTGTCAAATATTCTGCAGCTGTCTTTAATCTCCCATGAAGACATGCTGCCCAAAGCAAACTAACGTGCTTGCTTCCCTGGAAAGCCTAAAACCAGGACTTCGGGGTGTCTGGCTGGGCTCAGGAGTTCAAACAGGATCCTCGACTGTCCCTCTCCATCTCTAGACTTTGCAGGCCTCTGCTTGGCTTCAGCTTCAGATACCTTCTCTCCATGAGACAGCAAGAAGAAGTGTGTGCAGAAGCCCCCACCCACACAGCCCTCACTGTGCACACAGACAGCGGGAGCACTCCTCCCCCAGCATCCTTCCTCAGGTCCTGGCACGCGGACTCCGGCTGGTCCTGTGCATCATGTGCCGGCGCCTGAGCTAATGAGCACATCTAATGCCATGAGACATTCTTATTGGCCATCGTGTGTCATCTGACCCCTGTGGTGGAGGGGGGTCCTTCTAATATGACCCCCACAGAATCACAGAACATTGTTGAGAAGGAGCCTTTTTCCTAAAACAGGGCACCATGAAGTTAAAACTGTGCAATGCCATATAAGGGGCAACACAGCCAGCATTTGGGTGACAAAGAGAAACGTGCCTCTGGAATTCCTAGCACCCCACTTTCAGCCCGTGCCCACAGGTGCCCAGATTTCACTCCACCCCTCTGTTGGCTCTCTGTCCTCCCAGACCTCCCAGGCCATCTGCCTTCCCGGGCCTCTCTTGCCTCCTTCTCCAGAAGACCAGGCACTTCCTCTGGCACCTGGAACCTGTCTCTGTGCGCCCTCTGAAGCCTGTGTGCCCTGCTCTGCCTGCAGACGGACTCATCGCCCAGCCCTCCCCCAACTCTCACCCCTCCCTTGAGTCCTGAGAGGACGAGCAAACATCAGGAGGGCTGGGTCCTCCCCCGACTTCTAGGGAAAGACAAGGGGACACAGCTGGCTCAGGTCAGGAGCCGCACGGATTCCCTGACACCCCGTGGGCCTATTATAGGAGCATGGGAAGCTTCGGGTGAGAGGCACAACAGGGACCAGAGCTCTTTTCTTCCCTGCCTCGCAGGGGTGTGGAGAGGCAACGACCGAGATGCCACCTCTGTAAGAGGAGTCCTCAGGTTCGGAAGGCCACGCGGACCAGACCCTGGCCTAGCACCAGGAAGCACGGCAGGGCGCAGTGAGAGGGAGGCAGCCTCCGCCCTGTGCTGTGGCAGAAAGGAACCACCCCTTCATGTAAGGTGAAGTCCAGCCTCTTCAGTCTGGGTGACCACATGCCCTACTTTGCTGAGGACATTCCTGCATTATGTCTTTTGTCCTGGTATAACTATTAGTAAAATCCTGTAGTGGGTTGAATCAAGCTCCCCCAAAAGGTGTATTCACATCCTCACCCCTGTAACCTGTAACAGAATAAAGGTGGAATCTACCTCACACCATATACCAAAGTCAACTCAAAATGGATCCCATATCTAAATGTAAGTGCTAAAACTATAAAACTTAAAGAAGAAAACTTAGAGGTAAGTCTTCATGACCTCAGATTCGGCAGTGGATTCTTAAATATGACACCAGAAGCATGAGCAACATAAGAAAAAAATGAACAAATGGACTTCATCAAAATTTAAAAACTTTGAGGAATCAAAGGATATTATCGAGAAAGTAAAGACAACCTATAGAATGGAAGAAAATATTTCCAAATCATGTATATGGCAGAGGTTTAACACCAGAACATATTAAGGATCCTAAAATGCAACAACAAAAAAGATAAACAATCAGTCTTTTAAATGAGCAAGAAACTTGAATAAATATGTCTTCAAAGAAATGATATACAAATGATGCTAATAAGGTGTGAAAAGATGCTCAGTGTCTTTGATCATTGGGGAAATGCAAATCAAAACCACAGTGGGACACCACTTCATTCCTATTAGGATGGCTATAATTTTTTTTAAAGGATAAGAACAAGTGTTGACAAGGATGTGAAGAAATCAGAACCCTCGTACACTGCTAGTGGGCATGTTAAATGATACAACTGTGGCAGAAAACAGTTTGGCAGTTCCTCAAGTATTTAAACATAGAACGTTCACCCCTAGGTATATACCCAAAACAGATGCTTGCATGCCAATGTTCACTGAAGCACTACTCACAAAAGCCAAATGTGGCAACAGCCTGTGTCCATCAACAGATGAATGAGTAAATAAAATGTGTTCTATATATACAATGGAATATTATGCAGTCATAGAAAAGAATGGAGCTTTGATACATGCTACAATACTGGATGAACCTTGAAAACATGTTAAGGGAAGTAAGCCACATACAAAAGGACAAATGTCATATGATTCCACTTACGTGAAATATCTAAAAATCAGCAAATTCATAGAGATGGAAAGAAGATTAGAGGTCAACAGAGGCTGGTTAAGGGGAGAGAGAAATGAGGGACTAGTGTTTAATGGTTACAGAGTCTCTGGGATGATGAAAAAATTGGGGGACAGATGGTGATGGTTTCACAACATGAGTGTACTTAATGCCACTGAATTACACACTTAGGAAATGGTTAAAATGGTGACCATTATGTTATACGGTCATCCCTCAGTATCCGCAGGGGATTGGTTCCAGGAATCCCCCACGAATACCAATGTTCAAGTCCCTTATATACAACTTACGCACATCCTCCCATTTACTTTAATTATGTCTAGATTACTTACAATACATAAAACAAGGTAAATGCTGTGTAAACAGTTGCCAAGTGTGGCAAAGTTTTGCTTTTGGGAACTTTCTGAAATTTTTTTGAATATTTAAAATCTGAGGTTGGTTGAATCCACAGATGAGGAATTTGAGGAAACAGAGGATCAACTTTTTTTAAATGTGTGTGAAGGGAGAAGTCATGTGGTCCTCAGGCACCTACCAGCATTTCATGGTTAGTTGGGGTCTTGGGCCCCAACCATCTCTTATCCTCAGAGACCCAATTGACAGGCACGTGTCGACCCAGCCTCAGCTGACAGCCCTGAAATTCCTGTCCTCTGGACAAGGAAAAGAAGTTTGGGTTGGAATTAGAGCACAAAGAGACTCATGAATATTCATAAGCTGATGCTGATGGCCCACTCACTGAAAGCAGCTCCTCTGAGCACCAGCAGACCATAAAACATGTAAAATCCATGAATCTGCAGTGAAGGCACATCCACAGCCTAGGGCACCAGGTTCCACATCCACAGCATGTCCGCCTGCTGAGACCCAGGAAGAATGGAGTTCAGTTTAGAAAGATGGAAAAGTAAAAATATTTCCCACATCCTTTCTTTTGGAGAGACCATACCTGTATCTAGGCTGTGCAGATGAGTTAAAGTATAGGACATACACACATGGTGCCCGGGCTTGTAATGCCCGAGCAGGTGTGGGTACCAGCTGCAGGAGGCAGCATCAGGTGGGAACACAGAAAGCCAGGGAAGGATACAGGGCAGTGTTTAATTAAGCCCTACCTTACAGGTAAAACAAAACTGATGCTCAAGTTGGTTCTGGAAGAACCACAAAGGACTTAGCAAGCAGAGGGATGATGGACGCAGTGGGGTAGGAGAGGATTCTCTCACCTGAAGTAAATCACAGTTGAGGATAAGGTGTTTCCCATCCCCTCTGTATAAGTCAAGGTTCTCCAGAGAAACTGAACCAAGAGGAGGGAGAGAGGTGAAATACAAATATTCTAAATGACAGTTTGATAGATTTTGACACATTTATACACTCATGCAACCACCACCCACAGTCAAGATACAGATAAATATCAACATTTCTATCATCACAAAAGATTTCTTCTTGTCTCTTTAGAATCATTCACTCTCACCTGTAACCCAAAGTGACTACTCTCTGCTTCCTGTCACTATACACAAGATTGCCTTTTCTAAAATATTTAAATGGAAATGTGTAAAATGTATATACTCGTTTTGTGTCTGGTTTCTTTCACTCAGCATGTCTTTGACTGCCATCCATATTGCTGTGTATATCAATAACCTCTCTTTTTATCACTGGGTAGCATTCTATCCTATGATTGTACCACAACTTTTATTCATTCTTCTATTTGAGTTTTTCCAGTTTTGGATTACTAAGACTGCTGTAAATATTTGTGTATAAATTCTTGTGTGAGTGTATGTTTTTGTTTATCTTGAGAAAATACTTAGAACAGGAATTTCTGCTGTACATACACTAAGTACATATTTAAATTCATAAGAAACTTCCAAACTGCTTTTTAAAGTGAAGGTAAAAGTTTGCATTTCCACTAACAATGAATGAGCGTTCCAGTTGCTCCACATCCTTGCCAACACTTGGAGTTCTTTGCGTTCAATCTTTCTAGTGGATGTGTGGTGTTATCACACTTCCCTGATGCCTAATGGCGATGTGTATCTTTTCACATCTTTATTGGGTATTTGCATATCTTCTTTTGTGAAGTGCCTATTCAAAATTTTTGCAATAATGAGTAACAGTGGTAAAATAGACATTCTTGCCTTGCTCCTCTCCCTATCTTAGGAGGAAAACATTCTGTCTTTCATTATTAAGTTTGATAACAGCTGTAGGTTTTCATAGCTGCCTTTTTTAGGTTGAGGGTTTCCCTTTATTTATATTTTTTAAGAGGGTTTCTTTTAAATCATGAGTGAGCACTCAATTTTGTTAGATGCTTTCTTAGCATCTATCAAGATCATCATGTGGGTTTTTCCAATTATACTTTTAGTGCAATGAATTGCATAGCATAATTTGCATTCCTGAGATAAATTCTCTTGATCAGGATATATTATTCTTTATACATACATATTTCTGGATTCAATATGCTACAGTATTATTAAGGATGTTTACGTGTATCCGTTTTGTGGACATTGGTTTATAGGATTCTTTTCTTGTAATGCCTTCTTTCTGATTTTGATATCAGGGTAATGCTGGCCCCATAAACTAAGTTACGAAGTCTCTCCTCCTCCTTGACTTTCTGAAAGAGTATATGTAGGATTGATAATACTTCCTTAAATATTTGATTGAATTCACTAGTGAATTCAGATCTGGGAGTTTCTTTGTGCGAAGGTTTTTAAATTTTAATTTTATTAACAGTAATAGAACTATTCAGGTTGTCTTTTTTTTTACTTTTCTTAAATGGGCTTCAGTAATTTTCCTATCAAGAAATTTGTCTATTTTATTTAAATTTTCAAATTTGTTGGCACAAAGCTGTTATTTCTTTGCTTTTCTTTTAATGTCTGTATAATCTGTAGTGATACCACCCTTTTTATTTCTTTGCTTTTCTTTTAATGTCTGTATTATCTGTAGTGATACCACCCTTTTTATTACTGATATTAATAATTTACTTTATAGTTCTTTTTAAAAGTCATTCTAGCTCGGACTTAATCAATTTTATCGATCTTTTCAAAGAAACAGCTTTTGTTTTATTATTTTCTCTGTTATTTCCTTTCTATTGCACTGGTTTCTGCTATTAACTTGATTACTTCCTTCATTCTACTTACATTAGGTTTAATTTGCTCCTCTTTTTTTGATTTCTGAAGATGATGCTCAGATTATTAATTTTGGATCTTTCTTCCTTTCCAATAAAATCCTTTAAAATTATAAATTTCTCTCTATGCGTAACATTTTAATATACTGTGTTTTCATTTTCATTCAGTAAAGAATATTTTCTAATTTCTTCTACTATTTCCTCTTTGACTTATGCATTATTTAAAAATGTGTTGCTTAATTTCTAAATATTGGGGATTTTCTAGATATCTTTCTATTACTGACTTCTATTTTAATTCCATTGTACTCAGATACACATTCTGTATTGTTTTGGTCCTTTTAAATGTATTGAAATTTGTTTTCTGCCCCAGATATGGTCTATTTTTATGAATGTTCCATATTCACTTTTTTCATTTATTATTTTTTAAATTCATTTGGGAGGGAGGTAAGTAGGTTTTTGTTTATTTCTTTCTTTCTAATGGAGGCACTGGGGATTGAACTCAGGACGTTGCGCATGTTAAGCATGGCCTCTACCACTGAGCTACACCCTCCCCTTCCATGTTCGCTTTTAAAAGATTTTGTACTCTGCTGTGTTTAGATGGAGTGTTCTATAAATGTCAATTAAATCAATGTGGTGAAAAGTGTTGTTCAGGTAGGTTTTTTCTGAGACTTTTTTTTAATTGAGGTAGAGTCAGTTTACAACGTGTCAGTTTCTGGTGCACAGCAACAATGCTTCAGTCACACATGAGTATACACATATTCATTTTCATATTCTTTTTCACCATAAGCTACTACAACATACTGAATATATTTCCCTGTGCTGTACAGTATAAATTTGTTTATCTATTTTATGTATGCCTCCTCCCTCAGTAACTGATAGAACACGTAGAAAAAAGTGAATAAAACACTCGAACAACAACAATGAGGGAGGAACGTGACAATGTTTTAATATAATTGTGGATTTGCCTACTTATCCTTTAAGTTGTCAGTTTTGTTGTCATATATTTGAAATTCCATGATTAGAATATACATTTTTAGAATTTTTGTGTCTTGAAATGCCCCTCTTTATTCCTTGTTCTTAATACTGTTTCTTGTTCTGAAGTTTACTTTTTCTGATATTTAATGTGTCACTCCAGCTTCCTTATAATTAATGCTTATATCTTTTTCTATTCTTGTAGTTTTAACTTAACTGTGTCTTTAAATTAATGAGTTGTTTTAAATACACAGCATAGAATTGGATCTTCTGTTATTATGTAGTTTGAAAATATCTTCCTTTAAATTGAAGTTTTTAGACCAGTTACACTTAATAATCACAACGTTTGGATATAAATCTACCACTTTACCATTTTTTCTGTATTTGTCTCACCTATTCTTTGTTCCTTTTTTCTCCTTTCCTGATTTCTTTTGGATTACTTGAATTTTTATGGTTCCATTTTATCTCCACTATGAGTTAATTAACTATACCATGCTTCCCTTCTTCATGAGGCCCAGTTACTTCTTACCACTTGGTGTCATGGGATGCCACGGCCTCTTCTAATAAGTGTCCCTTTTTTGCTTAACCTAGTGTAAGTGATGTCTTGTTCTTTGTAACCAAGAGATTACTGAATTAGGTAACTACTCAAAAAGCCACCCAAGACCACGTCTTACCCAGCATGATGCCTGGAACTTACTCAGGACTTTTTGGCAATGAATGGCCAAGGATTCACTGAGACTGACTGGAACAGACAATCACTGTCCCCTCATTCTGATTCAATCTCAAGTGTCCCTTTAGCGGGTCAGTGGGAACTAGCCTCAACTCTTGTCTCTCATATCTAGGGAATTTGAAAGGACATGCAAATGGCTGCAAAAGGTCCCCTCTGGGCTCCTCTGCATTGTCCCAAGTCAGCCTGGCCTCCCCAGGGTCTTCTCTGGCCCTTGTCTGAGGTCATCGACCTGAAGAGCACCTGTATGTTCTCTTCCCACCAGGGCACTTTGTCCCTGCTCCTGTATTGCACCTGTTCAAAGCTTCCTTGAAGTACCACCTTCACCAGTGTGTTTCTATAGTAGCTTCTCATCCTTATCAGCCTTTCTTCCTCACTCTAGGGAGATTCTGTGGAACGGTCTACCACTGATTCCTCATTACTTGGAGACGAGAGCTCATTTATTCAGCAAGGTCTTGGGAGTTTTCCATCATTCTCTAACCTGAGTGTTCCAGTGAGGGTCACACATCCGCTGTCAGGTACAAGTAGGTGCCACAGATGAGTGACGAGGACCCAGTAAACTAAAGGGTAACACGAGCATCCAGAGGGGCCGCTGAGACTCAGCTCCAGCCAGGGTAGGCACATGTGAATGCAAATAAGGGGTGCTGGACTTCTGATTTTTCAGAAACTACAAGTCCAGTTTTATCTAAAATCTCCTACATATGAAACGTTATCAACTGTGGCAGGCAGACAAAGTAGACTGACCCTGACTTTCAGGCTCATGCTTGGTCAGATGGAGAGGGTCAGACCTCATGCCTGTGACAGGAGAGAAAATACCCCTGGTTCAAGTCCAAGCTGAACATGTCTTCTCCCATGATGCCAACTGCCTACTGGTGCTAAACAACCCCTCTGGCTAGAGCTATTCAAGTCAACTTGGCCAGTGCTTACAGAGCAGTTGCTGCAGGCCAGGCTCCGGCCTCGATGATGGGAATAAGATTAAACCAGTTACTCATGTCGCTGCCCTTGTGGAGGTTAAACACTAGCGAGGAGTCAGACATTAAGTCAATTGCCACCAAAAAGATATCATTACAAACCGGGATACACTGGGAAGGAAAATTTGGAGGAAGCAAAGAGAGTTTATTACACAAATTTTTCCTAGTCTGGTGATGATATTTGAGCTGAATGTGGAAGAAGGGGTAGGAGTCAAATAATTGAAGAGGCTGCAGTGAGACTGAAAGTAGAGCTTTCCATAAATGGAGCACAGCATGTGCGAAGGCCCTGGGGTAGAACAAAGCACAAACATTCTACAAACTAGAAGAAGGTCAATGTGGCTGGTGTGGTTGGTGTGCGGGGAGAGAGGAAGAGAAGGCACCCAGATCTTCTGACACCTAGAAAAAATTGTTAGCTGTCCATTTCTCCAGCTCATCGAGGAATGAAGAACTCATTGGCAAAAACAGACCCAAATTAAAGAAAGCCCAGATGTTTGTGACCACCCTCTGTATAGTGACTCCTGCTCTGCTACCCATTCTAGGAGGACAAAGCCAAACCAGGGGTCACATATATGACACTATAACTTGCATCACAGGTCCTCCAAATACCAGGGCCTTTCCCTACTGGTCACTGGATGCTGTTAAGGCCATTCTCTGATCAACTTCCCTGTGGCCTACATTTCTGAGCCATTGAGGGCAAATCTCTTTGCTCTTGGTCTGGCCTTTCTGTGTTTGCCCCTTATTGTGTATCTACCTGGGGCCCAGCCCAGTGCACATATGTGGCGTGAACTCCAGTGCACACCCAAGGGGTGAAGAGCTCTGGTGTCAGCATGCGGGAAATGCAGGTCCTCACAAAGAAACAGGAGCCAATGGGAAGAGGGCTCTGGTTGCCCCTAGAGTAACTCCAAGGAGTTTAGGTATGGCTGAGCCTGGGGCAATTTTGTGGAGGCAGTGATGGGGTGAACAAGGAGGCCCTTACCCAGTAAAGGCAACTGGGATGAGGCCGCCACAGGGGAAGCCCCTTCTAAATAGAAGGAACTTGTATCCTTTTAGTCAGCTTTACTGAGTATCCGGAGCTTAGTCCATTCTCTGTACCATTGCTGGGACACCTGAGCACAAAGAGGCTTGGGCCCTGTTCTAGAAGGTGGACAAATGTCAAATAATCACAAAACATTTAAGTACAAGCGAGGTTATAGCAGTGCCAGAAAATTCAAGGAGCCACGAGAGGGTCAAACACAGGGTTTGAGTGAGTCTTGGGGCTCAGCAGAGGCATCCCAGAGGGAGTGATGTGGAAGTTGTTCCTTCCAGGTTACCCTGGGAAGGGATGAGGGGATGGAGAACATTCCAGGCAGGAGGGAACCGCATATCCAAAATCCTGGAGGTAGGAGGGAACATGGAGTGCTTAAGGAAGAAAGAAGCCAAAATAAAATAAAATTAAAAAGAAAAAAGAAAAAAGAAAGAAGCCCTGTGGAGCTGGAATGGGGGAGACAGAGACCCAGGCAAGGAGAGATGAAGAAGAGGGTCCCACCTTGTGGGGAGAGTAGGTGGGAACTTCTAGCCCCATTCCTCCTAGACTGAGAGACTCTGGGTGTGGGCACACAGATGGGAGCAGAGCCCAGAGACCAGCATGGGGTGGAGGAGGGTCTATGACAAATGAGGTGCCCTTCAAGGAGAAGGGGAACATCTGCAGCAAGGGCTTCCTGGCCAGGCCCTGCTCCCCAAGGGGAGGCCTCCAGGCCTGGCCAATTTTGAAAGATCTAGGCTGGGGATACAAAGTGGCCTGGTAGAATGCCTCAGAGTAGGCAAGGGTGTCCCATTTACACAGGATGCCAGTGAAGATGATGGGGCTGGTTACGCAGTAGAGCTGGGCCCTCAGTCCCCGTCCAAATTCCTCTCTTCCCACTAAACCAAGCAGCTGCCTCCTACGGCCCCTTTTGAGGCTAAAGGTGAAACTGACACTTTCAAGAACAGGTGTTGGGGAAGGTATGGCTCAGTGGTAGTGCGCATGCCTAGCACGCACGGGGTCCTGGGTTCAATCCCCAGTATCTCCATTAAAAATAAATAAATATATAAACTTAATTACCTCTCCCTCATAAAAAATCTTTTGAATTCTCAAAAACAGAGAGCAAGGCTGGGGCGGCGGGTGTGCCTCTAATTCAGGCAGCTCAATTTGCTAGAAAACAAGGGAAAGTAATCCACTGCCAAAGCCCCCCTCGGAGCCCCACTCCTCCTTACTGTGGCCCCAGGAGCTGTGTGGTGACGGGGCTGCAGCCTCAGCGACCAGGCTCAGAAGGAACGGCCAGGACAGACCACCCCTCCCCTCCGTCTCTGCCCACTCTCCACCTTCTGCTAAGACTCCGGCAGGGCCCAGGAGGCGAGAGTCCCCATCTCTCCTTTCTGACAAAGTCCTGGGGTTTCTCCTCAGTGGCTTTATGCCCATCCTGCCCCCAGGTGCTTCGAGGCAGGGGGCACTTTGCTGCGCTGTGCATGCCTCAGCTTGCCCATCACATGTGTGAGGAAATGACACTCGGAACCCAGGACTCGAGTCCCAGCTGGCTCTGCTCCTCCCGAGGAGAAGCGCTCAAATATAACATTTAGGGGAAGCAAGGTGGTGGGAGAGGCCCCACACAAGGATGAGGGAGCCTCAGGCATCCTCACAGCAGGTGCAAATGCCCTGGGACTTCAGGCAATGCTCTCCATCCTTCTGGGTCTGTTTCCTCATCTGTAAATTGAGAATGTTGATGCAGCCAAATCCCAGTCCTAACCCTGTGAGCTCAAACAATCTATGACCTGAAGCTCAAGGCCAATGAAAACGTGAGACCCTCAAGTAACACCAGAAAAACCCACAGTGGAGTTTACGCTGGCAATGGGGGGTGCCCTGAGGATTCATCTGGCATCTCCTTGCACCAGAGCATGCAGAATGGCAGGATGTTCGGGCAGGAAGGACCTCAGAACGCACGTCATGGGCGAGGAAGCTGCGGCCCAGGAAGAGGCATCATCTGCTCAGGGTTGCCAGGCCACCTAGCTCCCTACTCAGGGCTCTCTTTACTTCCTGCCTCCTCAATTCTCAGCACCATCCTAGCGACAGACAGCTGACAGAGCCAGCCTCCTGCAAACTTCATGTCGTCGCTCTGGAGATAACAGGCCATTCAGACAGACTCCAATACTTCCGACAGAGGCAGGGGAAGGTCCATAGCAACAAGAGGACTCGTTTGCTCCAGGAGAGAGTCCTCGGGGGCTGATTGATGTCTGCTCCAGCCTCATGTCAAAATGCATGTATTTCTGATCTTTTAACCAGGCCTGGCTGTTGGGAAATAAGATGGGTTATGAGCAGGAGCTTTGGTGACTAGATCAGCAAGTGCCCTGTGGGAGGGAAGTGGCCTGGCCACTAAATGTCACCAGACAAGAGATCTGTTCCCTCAGGACCCAGATGTCTGCTCCAACCCCTCACTTGGGCTATGGAGGGAGAAGGGAAATCAGCACAGCCTTGTTGGAAAGTGACTTTGTAAAATATGTCAGAAGCTTGGAAATGTGCATTTCCTGTTTCTCTCTCATATCACTTTTAGATGGCTCTCCTACAGGAATTATTAGAACCAGGTTTCTTTGACAGGAGAGCAGAACCCGGGGGACAGTAAGGACCTCCATGAACAGTCTTTCTCATCTAGGCATGAAGCGTTTTTAAAAATAGCTTCTTCTGATTATAAATTCAATATCTAGATAAACAACAAGGTGCTGCTGTACAGCACAAGGAGCTATATTCAATACCTTGTAATAGCCTATAATGAAAAAGACTAGGAAAAGGAATATGTGTACGTATAACTGAATCACTCTGCTGTACACCTGAAACTAACACAACACTATAAACAGACTATACTTCAATTTTGAAATAAATTAATTAAAATAAAATAAAGACAGATTCGAATTGACCTGAAAGAGTTAAAAAAAAAAGTTAAACAATCTACAATGTAGTAATTGTAATAATCTACAATGGAAAAGAATCTGAAAAAATGTATATAATCGTAACTAAATCACTCTGCTCTACACCTGAAACCAACACAACATTGTAAATCAACTATACTTCAATTAAAAAAAAAAAAGAAAAGCTGTTAAATAAATAAATGCAATGTCTGCTAATAGTAGGAAACATGGGAAATGTGAAAAATACAAAGAGAGCAAACAAATACATATCACTATAATTCCATAATCGCTGGTGTGTTTCCTACCAGGGTTATTGGTTTGTTTTTTTCCCCATGATTGTGTAAGTTCACTTATAAATAGTGGGGTGTATGCGTATGGTTTAACATCCTGATTTTAAAATATTTAGCAAATCATAAGCAATCCCAGTGCTATTCAAACAGCAGCCTGTACCCCGTCGTACCATGTTATTTAAATTTCCCTGAAGGTAGAATATTTGCTTCTTCTCTGTATTTCACTATCTGATTCAGCACAGAGAGGTCTTCTTGTACAGAAATCTTACCATCAATTACAGGTCTCCTTGATAAGCTCTGAGCTCCTCCAGGCTGCTTCATGCACGTGTGCAGTCCTGCCTTCTGTGGCTTCAGGGCCTGGCACGTGCCTAGGTGTCTGATGATAGTGACTGAATGACCCTCATTCATTGATGACTCACACATCACCCATCCCCACTCATTGTTAAGTGAGGGAGTGCATGGATCTGACACACACTCGCTAAAGAACACGTTCGCTTCCAGAAAGCTAATGACAGTGACCACGGAAACGCTCAGAGCACAGCAGGGGAAACTGATGGAAACAGGTGGGTCCAGGCACCTGACTGCCCAGAGGAGGGTGCAGCAGCCAGCATCTCATCTGGACCTGCGTTCATTAAATATTTCTAAAAACCAAATATTTCTGAGTCAAATGTCTGCTCCCCACTGTCTGCATGAGGAAGTTTGCATATTTACACAGGAACAAAACATTTGTTCATTGGTTTCTGGGTTGATATATATATATATAAAAGTAGTTTCTTGTGTCAACAGTTCTGCCTGGGGAAAAGCGGAGGGAGTACAACCAGGTGATAAAGTACTGAGTTCAAGATAAAGAACTTGCTTTCATCAGGCTCAAGGAATTTACAGAGGACAGTGCTCTGCCTTGGTTTCCCTCTCTCTCTCTCTCAGTCTCTCTCTCTTTCTCTTAATTTACATTATACTGCCCTGCTTTCCTAAATACAAAAAAACACCAAAAAAAACAAAAAACAAAAACCAAGCTACATTCCCCTAAATGCCAGAGTTTAAACTCTCCATGTGGATTCACCCTGCACATGAGACACTGTAGCCTTGAGCAGCTGCACTGTAGGAAGGAGAGGTTGCTGGCCTGGCTCTTCCTGGTCTCCTCCCCGAAGCCCTGCTCAGCTCTAAGCTTCAAATTGCATCTGTCCGTTCTTCTCAGAGTACATCAGCATACTGTCGCCTCACAGGGCACTTACTGGGGGACAGGGGCTGTGACGGTTGGTGTCTCAGGAGATAAAGACCCAGTCCTTTTGCCTGAGGGGCTACAGCCAGGTGGAAAGACAAAGAAACAGCCTTTCTTTTTCCCAGTTGTAAGACTCTCTAAGTGCCCAACAGAGAGTCCTTGTGAAGTGCTCTGGGCATGCAGACCATGTGACAAGGGAGCCAGGGAAGGTTTTCAGAGAAAGTAAACTTAGAAAGAGCACACGAATTCAATGAACATCCATCTGGGCAAAGTCTGCTATGTTTGAGGAACAGAAAATAAGGAGTCTGGTGGGCTGAAGAGGGCACGGGTGCAGGTGGGGTTAGAATACACAGAGGATGGGAGGGCCAAATAGAGGTAGACCATGAATGGCCCGAGGGCCATGTAAAAGCACTGGGACTCCAGCTTATAGATGGTAGGAGCTGCCAACTGGGAGAGTCAAGGTCAAATCGATGACTGGAGTGAAGAAGGAACCACAGGACAGCAAGACTGGAGGCGGAGATACGATGAGAGAATATCTTACAATAGTCCAAAGGGACAGGAATGAATCTGATGCTGTGAATTAGACAACCAGGTGGTTGGTGACAGGAGTAACTAGAATGGAAAATCCAGTGGGAATCCAAGAGAAACGCTCCCATTTTGCTTGGGACTTGCATTTGAGGGGTGTGGTGGGGGACACCCAGGTGGCAGTGTCCAGCAGCAAGTAGATAAGTTTGGAGGAGGTGTACATTTGGGAACTGTCAACTTGTAAGTGGCAGCTGGAACCAAAGGAACATAATGCAATTGCTAATGGGATGTGGGACACAAATGCCAAGGTGGAACCAGGAAAAGCCTGGCAGGGACAGAGTAGCTGAGAAGAGGCAGCCAGTGTTAAGAGAACGAGGCTGGAGTCATGCCATGGAAGCCAACAGAAGAGGGGAATTCAGGGATGCCATGTCAAGATGAAATGCTACAAAGATCAGGTGGTGTGCAGACCCAAACCACGTGGTGATCAGCACGCCGTCCGTGACTTCATGACAGCAACCTCAACAGCCGTGGATACAAAACACCCAGCAATTGAGAAGCAAAGAGAAAATGAGAACGTGGTGACCAGGAATGGAGAATATTCTCAGAGGAGCTTGGCTGTTCAAGGGAAGAAGATCTTTATAAGGCGGTAAGCAAAGTCACGGGAAGGGATTTTTCACGCTTCATCACGCTTGTGGGTCTGGGTGACAGAGGCTGTAGAGGTGGAGAGTATGAGGATGCCACGCTGGGAGGCTGGAGAATTGTGGTGTCATTAATTATGGGATCAACTTCCCCAAAAAGAGTCACCCTAGCAGGCTTTGGATTTGTCACCGTCTCACAGGCTCGGGTGCTTTGACACTCCCCAGTCCTGAGCTTCCAGCCAGTTCAGGCGAGGCAGGAGTGGGGAGGAGGCTCCGTGGAGAAGCTGCCTGGCAAGGCTCAAGCACTGACATCCTGAGTCAGGGGACGTTGTGGAATGCAGGGCTGGACACAGGCCCGAGTTCTGGAACCACGTGGCAAGCTGGCAACTGTGTGACGTGGGTCCCTGACTCTGCTCATCCCACATTTTTCCTCAACATTTTGGACATTTATGGCTCGTTACCTCTCACCCCATGTCCCGTTGGTGCACAGCTATAATTCAGACGGGCAAGGCTGCCGTCTGGCTTTTAAGAGTCAGTTATACTGTTTCGACAAGGCTAAGATTAACTAAATGACTAAATTAACTAACCCAGCCATAGACTGAAGCTCTGGCCTGGTTTGCCAGACCAGAAAGATCAGAACAGTCCTTGTGAAAACAGACTCTGAATTTAACAAGAGGCAGGCAACTCCCACCGTGTCCTGGGAATTCTACTCACTGGTTCCGACACTGGCTCTGCCACCAAGGCCCTCGGACTCATTCTCTGGAGAGGTGGGAGGGCTACAAAGTGATGCTGCTTCCAACAAAGATAAAGAAGTCATCGGCAGAGGGTAGAGCTCAGTGGTAGAGTGCGTGCCTAGCATGTGCGAGGTCCTGGTTCAATCCCCAGTGCCTCCATTTAAATAAATTAAATAAACCTAATTATCCCCTCGCAAAAAAATAAAAAATAAAAAATCATTGTCTCTTCTAAAAGAACACAAAATCCTGAAAATATTCTAGTCCAAATCCCTCATTTGACTAATATGGAAATTGAAACTCAGTTTGTGACTTCCAGAGCTTTCTCAGTGAGCGGGTGATGCACAATCCATTGAACAAGGAAAAGATGGCTACCAGGATGCAAAAAGTCTTTTAGGTTTCCACCCCTTCTGGACAACAAACCATACCCTGTGGGGCTCTGAACTGGATGCAGAGGCCTCATAACTTCTGGGCTGGAGGGTGGGCCTGAGTCACACGCTGTGGGAAGAGGATCTGGGCATCAGGAGAGAGGCTGAGGAGGAGGTGGGTGGGCAGAGCAGGAAGTGCCCCCGTCATCCAGCTGCCCTACACAGCCCTGTCATCCTCCAAGTCCCGCATTCATCACGACTCTGTGCTTGTGAGGGAGAGCCGTCTCCCTTTGGCGACTGAACCAGAATGCTGAGGAAATGGTCTCAGGGCCCCAAACTCCTTGAACAAATAAAAGTACCTGGCAGCCCACACATGCTGCCTGCCGGAGCAGGATTCAGTGCGGGAAACTCACAGAGATAAGCTCGGAACAGCATGTGGACCCACTCCAGACCCATGCACGGAGATCTAGGCAGGCTGGTGTCTGACTCCCAGACCTCATATGATGAGGGAAGCACCGGGCCCCCTCCTGGTTGGATCAGGACTTGGGCTTCGATCCTAGTGTGGTTTGGCACAAGACTGGTTACCTCAGTTTGCAGCACTGGGGAGTAGCAGCCTCACACTGGCACGGCCAGGGTTTGGGGCTCCAGCCTCTGACACGGCAGTGCTCTACCAAGATTGGCTGTCTTCAGGATTCAGCTGGAACCAGCTTCCTTGGAGCTCGGCCGGAGACCAGCTTCTCTGCAAGACCAGCCTGCTGAGAATAGCTAAGCCAGGAATCAGCTGAAGATGTTAGTTGTCACTGCCCCAACTCCTTCTCCTCACTGCTTTCCTGAACTCAGACTTCACTGTGGCATCCTCTGCCAAGACTCCTTAGTGTCTTCCCTCATCGGTGGTGAAACACCGGCCCTTTCCTCTGAGTAGTGAAATACACTGATGAGAACCTCAGTATCCCCTCCACTGGGATGCGACTGAGGCTCCACTGCCAATTGGCAACAGACTCTGACAGTGCCCAGGGACCTGGGGGCAAGGCTGATGCACACACCTGCCCAGGTGCGGCTCGAGTCTCCCACTTGCTCCTGGTCTGTGGGTCTGCAAAAGGAAAAGTAGGAAAAAGAGGTCTCTCTTTAAGAGATCCTTTATAGATCCACCCCCACACCTTAAAGTCATCAAGCCCAGAAGGGGCCGCAAATGACATTTACAAGGCGCCAACAGGGTGCTGGCCATCACAAAGCGCCTATCTGTGAGGGAGATACGGCTATTGCCGCGAGTCCAAGCTCTTTGTTCTGAATGCCTGCCCTATTTTCAGTATGGTTTCTTTGGCAGTCGACTGAATGACTGACTAATCGAATGCCCATTAACAGCTTCATGAAGGAAAGGAAATGTATTTTAAGAGCACTTTGTGCCGGTACCCAATTGCACCTATAAATTGTTTTCAAAGGCTGACAGAAATCAGTTTCAAATCAATGGGGACATTTAAACTAGAAACCTCAAGGGCTGTGGTTACACAACCACATTCACAAGCACCCTCCGGCTCGATGTGGTTCGTTGGCAAGTTCACCCTCTCAGCTGTCCAAGGGAGGGGGTGCCTGGCTGCTGTCAGCTAAGAAGGCATCTTAATATGCTCTGCAAGCCCCTTCCCAGTGTCTTCTGAGGACCCAGGAGCCCCAGTCTTGTCCATATTTGTGTATTGGCAGCTGTTGTGAGATGTATCAGAATCTTGAAGAGGTGGGGAGAAGCCCCACCACCAGACCCGGCCACCCACTAAAGGATGTCTGTCTGAGTCAGCAAGACCCACCTTAAGACAGAGTTGACAGCTGTGCTCATCCCTCCACCCCAGACCATCTCAACAGGTGTAAGAATCAAAGATTTCTTCTCTGAAGAACTTTCAAGTCTTTTCAGCATTTTCTCGGGCATCAATGTATCCCTACAAAGCAGGAAGTCATGGCAACAACTCCCAACTTTCAGTCAACAAGCTTGATTCTGATTCTCTAAAGAAGTGAGGCCACAGAACACAGATGAAGGGCAACTTACCTGGTGTCATCTCTGGGGAAACAGCTCCTGTGCCTGGCTTACTCTGCCCTGTCCACTCGGGCCTCCCTGCTGAGCACTGGCCCACCTCGTATCCCAGGAGCCCACCTTGTTTGCTGATCTCAGTGCCCTGTCACCAGATTCATCTCTGGGAAACTGGAATTCCTTTGGCCCACATCCAGTTCCAGATCAGCCCACATCCCAGTCTAGACACATCCCAGCCCCATCCCTCAGCATGACTTGGTCAGGCCATGGCTAAAGCTCTCTCTGGAGCTCCCAGACTCAAGCATCTGACCATCCATCGGCACACCCAAGGGCCTCAAATACAGCATGTCCAGAGATAAACCAAAAAACCAGATCTGGTCTATCCAGTCCTGCAAGGCTCGACTAACTTCCCACTGGTGCCATCTGATACCACCTCATCTCACACCCTTAGAACACTTCTCCTCACCTCTTCCCAGAGCTGCTCTGTTCACAGGAAGGTGTGTTCAGTGTCTACAAGTGCACGGTTCCTCGGGGCAAGCCTTTGACAAGTGGAAATCAGGAGCCAGTAGATAAATTCTTACTTCTTTCTCCTTCAAGACAGACTGTCCTAAGATAGTTATACCAAAAATTAAGTAATCAGCTGCCTCTTAGAAGCAGCCAGCTCAATAACACATCTTGGAATTGGCGTCTTTCCTTCCCTGTCTCATTCCCCAGGTCCCTCAATCTGTTCCCTGGGATTGGATTCTCTAATAAAGAAAAAGCCCATAAGCCTCTGCCTCAGCTTCTGTTTTTAGGGGAACCCAGACCAATTCAGCAAGTGTTCTCTCTCATTGTAACCTGACCACACTATTCCCCCGCTTAAAACCTTGCAGTGCTACTCTGTCGCTAGTGAAGTTCAAGCTCTAGCTAAAAGCTGGAAGGCAGCTTAAAGGCCATCTGATCAACCTTCTTTCATGCTTCAAGAGTCCAAGTCATGGACTTTGGGATCCATCAAGTTGGGTTTCAAAACTAGCTCTTTCTGAAAACTTGGGTAAAGTTTTCCACCTCTCTGAGCTTCAGTTCTTTTATCAACTCAATCCCAGGGTTGTGGGGAGGCAATGCATTTAGTGTCTAGCACAGTGTTGGGACCCTAAATACAAAGCAGCAAGTAGTTATCACAGGTGAGGAATCAGAAACCGAGGTGCAGAGGGAGCCACTCAGGGTCACACAGTTGGCTAACAACAACTGTAACACCTGGGACCCAAATCTCACAAAACCACATAACACTCCAGAAATAAGAGGTTGAAGTATCTGTCCCCACCGATCAATCATAAGAGTGTTCAAATGCATTTACTCTACAGACATTTCTTCTGTACCCCCTGTTTGCAGGCACTCCTTTGAGAGCTAGACAGCGAATGAAACATGCAAGGTCCTTGCCTTCATGAGGAAGTGAGACACTCCACAGTAAGCAGTAAATGTGTGTGCAATAGGACCGTGGGGTGGGGGTGGGAGGCTGTATTTTTATAGCATAGTTGAGGAAGTGAACTTCTGATAAAGGCTCACTTAAGGTAAAGGGAGCAAGAGAGTGAAACCACTGGTATCAGGGGTAACATTGCAAGCAGCCAGAGCAGGAGCACAAACGGCTGAGGTAGGAGCGATCTTAGAATCTTCAAGAGACGGCGGAGAGGCCAGCACTGCTGGGCAGGGTGGGCAAGGGAAAGGGTGGTAGGAAGTGAGGTCAGAGACGGGCAGATGGCAGCCCAGGCAGGCCGTGAACTGTGAATTCTACTCTGAGTGGCAGAAAACCCATGAGGGGTTTTGAATGGAGGTGTGGAGGGACCTGACCTAGGCTTTAAAGGACAGATCTGATTGGGTGAGACCAGAGAGAAAGCCATTGCAATAATTTTGGTAGAAGTATGTTGGCTTGGACAAGGTGACAGGCCCCGGGGAGGGGAGAAATGGTTATTCTAAGTACATTTTGAAGGCAGAGTTTACTGAACTTGCTGGGATTGGATGTGGGGTGTGAACAGAAGGTCAGTCCCAATATGGTGACCCAAATGAAATGAGGGAGTTGCTATTCACTGAGGGGGGAGTCTGAGGAAGAAGAGGTAAGGGGGCAAGTCAGGAGTCTGCTTTTGAACATACCAAGTTTGAGATGCTGATTGGATGCCCAGTAAACACAAAGTAGTGGCTGGATAGACAAATCTGGAGATCAAGGGGATGTCCAGACTGGAGATTCCCATTTGGGAGCACTGGACATTGAAACATTCGGTGGTGTTGAAAGCCAGGAGCCTAGATGAGCCCAGAAACGAGAGCAGATGGGCCTCCCTGGCTCCCTGGGGAATGGGACAATGTTCCAAGGTCAGGGAGACAAGAGCCCAGGAAAGGAGCCTCAGAAAGAATGCCTGGTGAGGCAGGAGAGAATCCTGTGTGGCATCCTGAAAAAGCCACATGCAGAAGCTTCAAGGAGAAGGGACTGACTGACTGCCAAATGCCACTGATTGGCCACATACGATGAGACTGAGAATTGGCCATAGGATTTGGCAACATGGCGGTCACTGGCTACCTTGGCAAGAGCTATTTAGATGGATGAAAGAGCATGGGAGGAAATGAAACAGAGACTTCAAGATTACACAAGCCTTTGAAGGAGTTTTGTGTAATGGGGAGCCCAGAAGACTGATGATGTTGGAGTGACATTCATGAACGGATAAAAAGAAATGGGATCGAGTGACCACGGGGTCTTCTCATTAATGGTAATTTTTCAACAGCAGCCAGGGTACAATGAAGCAGGCGCTGTTCAGGGAGTGCAAATCATTCCAGCTTCTTGGGAAATCAGGTTAGCAGTACACTTCAAGAGGCTTGAATTTGTCCATGCCCTTTAACCCATTAATTCCATTTCTGGAAATCTCTCCTCAGGAGATAATTCCAAATACAGAAAAAGTCCTCTGCACAGACGTCTTTCACAGAATTATTTATAATAGGTGTATAAATAGCTAAATATGCCACAATAGATTATGATTAAGGATGCAGGACAGGCCCAGTGACTGGAATATAAGCTCCCTGAGAAAAGGGGACAGTGTCTATTTTATTTATCACTTATCCCCAACACCTACCACGTGACTGACATATTTGTTGAATGAATGAATAAAACTTCTTATAAAATTAAGCAAAGAAATATATATAAGAATCCTTAAATTTATATATAAAATAATCCTTAGATGCATATACTCACAGTATGATCTCAATCATGTTTTTTATCAAACATAATATTATGTGTGCAAAAACCCCAAACATGACTCCCCAAAATGCTATTAGTGATTATCTTTGGGTGGTGGAACATGATTTCCTTTTTCATTTTTTTGTTTATTTTTGCATATTTTAAAGTGAATATGATTACTTTTATACTGGAAAAAAAAACAAATCAAGGTCATTTCTCTAAAAAGGAAGGGCTAGAGTAGGCAGGATTTAAGCTCTCATCACCAAGATTCAGTAAGGTTTTACACCCTCTGAGGGATTCCCAGGGAGTCTTTTTGGGTGTGAGTTTCCAGTTCCAGCCCCGGCGCTCCTCTGAAGATGGGCTCCTCCATCTTCACACACCTGGAGACAGATCTACTTCCGAGTGAAAGAAGGCACCTCCTGGAGCTAGAGCGATGCCAGCTTTTGTTGGAGCATTTCCTAAACTTAACCGGCTGTCAAAAATAATATCCAGTAAGATGGAAAACGGTTGATGACATAGTTTTAAGTGAAACAGAGCAGAATATAGAGGGCCGTGTTCACCAAGAATGTAACCATTCAAAACTGTTCATTTCACAAATATTTATTGAAGGAAGGAAAAGGCTTCACAAGAAACACATCCAGGTGCAGCCAGAGATGGACCACCAACCAAAACTGAATCTACCTTTTCAGTAACACCATTGTACAGCCATATCTCTAGAACTAGGATCCCTATAGCTCTACTCGAGATCCCACAGTGTGTGTCTACTGATGCTCACCAACTGGTTCCAGGCTTCAGGGAGATCTGTTTCCCAGAGCAGAACTTCTCAAACTCCAGTGTGTGCACCGTTAACTTGGAGATCTGGATAAAATGCAGATTCAGATTCAATAGGTCTGGAGTGGGAAGAAAGAGTCTGCATGTCTAACAAGCTCCAGGACATGCTAAAGCTGCTGGTCTCCTGAGCACACTTTGAGATACAAGTGCCAAATATACTGGATAACCAGGAAGCCCCAAGTGTCATTAGGAACCAAGAGCATGAGACAGCCATCCAGGTAGGCTGTGCCAGCCCAGCAAAGTGAGGGGAGCACAGAAGATGCTCAGTGAGGCTTCCACCCACCACCCCACTTCCTAATACCAAGCACCTTCACCAGATGCCCTGCCTGGTCCCCCTGTCCTCAAGCATCCTTGTCCGCAAGCATCTTGGCACCGCTGAGAAGAGTGATGACATGCAAACTCCAGGCAACTGCATGGGATCTGGAGGGGCCTGAGGTCCTCAGCTCCTTGGGGAGCTTGACCAGTGACATCTTGCTGGGATGGGTCCCAGGGTCTGGGCTTTGCTAGCAGCTGGTTACCTGGAGCAGCCAGCAGCAGAGGGCACCAGAGGACAAGCACAAGCTGCATCCAAGAGAATGGCTCAACAATCTGTCCCAAAAAACCAGGACAAAGGTCAGCAAAGGAACAGAATGGGAGATGTGGCCAAAAGTTGGGACAAAACAAACAGCTCCAGGAAGGGAGCTGGTGGCTCAAAGGGCAGTTGTCTTGGGTGTCAGTTGTACAAGTTCTGGGTCAGAGGTCAGGCCAAGGTCAGATGTGGCTCTTTCATCTCTGGCCTGGCCCTTTGCCAGATCCCTTGTGTAGAGCCAACCCTGGAAGCCTCAGAGTGAAGCCCCTTAAGGGGTCTGGGAACCTGGATACCTGCCCCCGGGAGGCCATGGTGGGTCTAGCCACTAGCCACTTTACCAGAGGGTGGGTGGGTCTAAGTAGGCCAGCCAGATGTAGACATCCTATCCAAGGTGGCCCAAGAGCGGTCTTGACACTTCCTTTTCTGCAAGGACAAGATGTCTGCTCCACACACAGATGAAGCCTTGGATCTGGCTCAGCTTCCAGAAGACTGAACCTTGACCTCCACGGGTGAGATACTCACACTGATCATAACCCTTCCTCCATTTTCCTGGACTGGCTGGAGGAAGGGGAACCCACTGCTCCTTTCAGCCAGTCCCCCATGAAGCCAGGCTCTAAGAACTTCCTGGTCCTGTCATGACTGAAAGCCGCTGGGAGGCCCAAAGTCCTGGGGAGGCTTTGAAAGAATCGTGTTACATCACCTGGGGCAATTCAGCTCAAGGGCCAAGTGTGAATGAAGGAGGTTAGAGTCACGGCTTTGAATACTCTAAGTCTCTGCAGTGGATGGACACTGGGGAGTCCCTGGCCAGCTGCCTGTCAAGAGAGGTCCTAGAGGCGAGGAAAGGAAGGCGAGAGAGTGTGGCTGCAGCAGCCTGAGCCCTGCCCACGTCGGACCATGGTGCAAGGCGCCTGTCCCCAGCCAAGCACTCCGCTGGGTGCCTCTCCCAGTCTTTATCAATCTACCATGGCAAACCTTTCTGGAGCCCTTCTTCCTGTGCCAGTGCCTGTCCTAGGCACAGAGGACCCAAGCTTTATGACCATACAGATGTCACGCTCAAGGTGTTCGCAACCTTATCAAGGAGAAACACTTGCAGGCTGATTTCCATGCAAAGTGGCAGATGCAACCCAAGAGAAAAAGGATGCAATAGGATGTGAACCCTGGAATTCCTGCTGCTCAGGGCTGATTCTCTACTGCAGGGGAGTGTGAGAAGGCCACCAGGATCCTGTCTCAGCTGGATGTACTAATAATATACAGTAATCCCACTGTCTTGCCTCCATAAAATTCTTCACCACTTACTAAGCCCATCCACAAACATCATCTCCCACAGAGGCTCGGGGTGCACCAAGGTCCAGAACTCTGACTCCACATGCTCTTCCCCTCACCCCACAGTGACCTTGCAGTCTCACTGGTGGAGGTCAAACCCCTGGGTTCCGGGGCTGGGCATCTGTTGCTGAGTTACCAGAATGAACTCTGCCTGATACAATCAGACCATCTCCGGCTCGGGCATCCGCTCAAGTTACAAGGCACTCTGTGTGTGACCTGCAGAATCCAGACTCAGAATTCTCCCAGGAACAATAGCTGAACCATCTGGATGCCAGGCTTCACAATGCAAAAGGATGCAAAAGCAGGCTCCTGCCAGCCTATCTGGGCCCTAGAAAGCCAGTAATGATGGAATGCTGCCCCAGCTTGCAATGCGCCCACTTAACTAAGTGAAGGAGCCTGGCCATGACCATGGCAAGGAGAAACCCTAGTCCTGGCTACACGGGGTTGGACCTGCCACTGAGCCTCAGAGACCCTTTGGAGACTTCCGTGTGCACTGTGGATAGAGGCAAGCGCTCGGACTCCTCCGTGGGGACGCTCTGCTGGCAAGTCAGCACCAGAACTTTGACCTCCTTCTTGAAGTTGGTATTGAGAAAGCCATAGATGAAAGGATTGACACAGGTGGAGGCCATGGCAAGCAGGTGGCACACCAAGAAGATGAGGTTGCCATGACAGATGGGGATGGCCTCATGGTACCAGTCCTCCAGGCTGTTGAACACATGCAGGGGCAGCCAGAGCACGGCAAAGGCGGCCACCATGGCCACGAGCATGCCATTGATCCGCTTCATCTGCCAGGCCCGTGAACTGTAGGTGCCTTTGTGGAATACCTGCCTCTGCTTCCGCAGACGCTGGTAGATGCGAACGTAGCAGACCAGGATGAAGGCCAGCGGGATGCAGTACTGGAAGAGCAGCAGGAACGTGGTGTAGATGATGCGGTGGTGGTCCAGTGGCCAGGACTCAGTACAGACCACCTTATCTGCCAGAAACTCCAGAGCCTTGGAGTGGTTCTTGTGAAAGACATTCTCTAGGACGCTGTTGGCCAGGAAAGGCAGGGAGAGGAAGCAGGCAATGAGCCAGGTGACCCCAATCCCCAGGTAGGCCTGGGAGACTCTGGGTTTCCAGCCTGTCGGGTTGATGATGAGCTGATGCCTCTCCAGAGCCACAAGGACAAGGGAGAGGATGGAGACTGTCACCGACATACACTGGATAAAGGCTGATATCTTGCAAAGGACCTCACCAAAGACCCAGTAGTCCATGATGGTGTAGATGGCCGTAAGCGGCTGGCAAATGAGGCACATGAGGAAGTCAGAGAAGGCCAGGTTGGCAATAAGCAGGTTGGTCACATTGGCCTTCTCCTTATGCCTAATGGTCACACATATCAGACAGAGGTTACCCAGGACCCCTACGATGGTCTCGATGCTGTAGGAGGTGACAACAAAGACCATTGGGTCTAGGGAATCCTGGCAGTGGTCAGAGAAGTTATATGGGATGCCTTTTGACTTGCTCCTGTTTTGCCCCTGTGAGGACCCTGGGAACAGCAAGGCCAGGAAGTGAGAGATGTTCATGGCGGATGTGAGAAGATTCCAGCAGATTCAGTGATGACACCTGCAAAGCAAAGATAAATGGTCCTTAGGGTTCGTGCCTCCTGTGTGGAATCCAGGGAAGAGTGGGGCCCACATAGGAAGGTTTGTGGCTGCTTCCTTCCCAAGGCTGGGACCTAGCAGGCCTGTGACTTAGAGTTGTACAGCAACTTGCCCACAGTCACACAGCTAACAAGCAACGGAGCCCAGATACAAACCTAGGTCCATCTGATGCCAGAACTTGTTCCACAAATTCCATGTTCAAGGCTGTTTTGATGATAAAGAAGTTGGACTATTGAGCGGAGGATGATAGCTCAGTGGTAAAATGCATGCTTAGCATGTACGAGGTCCTGGGTTCATTGCCCAGTATCTCCATTAAAAAAAAGAAGAAGAAGAAATTGGATTGTTATGTGCAGAGTTCAGGGACAGAACTGTTCAGGGATAGAACTGTTTAGGGAGCATGGGTAGAAATCCCCTTACCACATTTTATGCAAATAGAGACAGCAGCACATTTTCTGCCATGTGCTCAGATGCCCCGTGCCCTTTAGGACAGAACTCAAACCTTGGGGCTTTACACATAGTGTGCCCTTCTGGTCTCAACTCCTACCTGCCCTGCCAGTCTTGTTTCTCAGGTGATAACATGGCAGAGTTGAAGACAGCCAGGTATGCAAAGGGTGGGTCATCATCACACTGGCTCCCTCCTCCTGGCACCTATGTGTACATACACACCTGGCCAAGGTCATGGGATGCTCACTGCCTTTCCTCTGGGTCTCCTCCATGCCTATGCTCAAATCACAGCTGGCAGCTCCCAGACACCAGCCTGGTCCACACCACCATGTCCCAGCACAGCCTTCCCTTTCTCTCTGGTGCCTCAACACAAGGGACCCTCTGCCAAGACCAAATTGGAATTCGGACTCCAGAGCCTCCAGGTGATAATACCAATGACAGGTATTTTGACCTGGAGAGCCACCGTATCTGCACACACCATCGTGGCTCATCCTCCTCGTGATTTCTCTTGTTGTCATTAATTCCACAAGCAGTCAACCTCCGGGTGACATCAGAATCATTTCAGGAGCAGATTGAAAGTATGGATTCCGGAGCCCCTCCCAAGGAGATACAGTTAAGTGAGTCCAGGATGGGGCCTAGGAATCTGTATGTTAGCAAGTGGCCCATATGATTCCAATGCACATGATTCTTAGACCCCATTTTGATACGTACTGATCATAGAGGAATATCCTATTTCCGATATTCCTTAAAGCTCTTACAGTGGTCGTGTCTATCTGTGAACATATGTATGTTCTCCACGACCAAGTGTTGAGTTAGAGGCAGTTTTTATAGACCATAGCCAAAATGAACCAGGGGTCAATAAAATCAATTTGTCAGCCGTCATAAACATCACTCACTGTACATGTAATTCAGCTTATAAAGATGAGTCACATTTGGCCATTTACAAGATCAAGTCATGAATTCTATGAACAGTTTATAGTCTGGTTTGCTTTGGTTAGCCAATCTCAGAGGCAAGAGGATTTTTCTGATACCACATTCTTCTGGCAAAAAGAGCCAGTTGGAATTGAAAATGACAAAATGAAATATACCAGGGCTAAATGGAATGTCCAGGATTTCAGTGAAAAAACAGCCACAGGTGCATGAAACTGTGGCAGATGCAATGCGCTCAGAAGCAGCAAATAAGATGCAAACCCAAGAGTCTGGTTGACCAACAGCCAAGGCTGGATCCACAACACAGAGCAACACCATTGGTTCCAAACTGGTGAATGCGGCATGATCAGAGTAAGATCACTAGATGGGGAGTGCTCCAGAAAAGTCCCCCTGCTTCATTTATTCATTCGTTCACTCAATAAGCATGTACCCATTCGTGTGCCCCTCCCCATGGTGCTGAAGGCAGCACTGGGGACTTGCCTGGCTCACGGACCCCTTCTCAGAGAATCCACAAAGAGCTAACACAAGGTCAGTGGTGGGCTGGGAAACCCCACGCCAGCCCCTGCCAACCAGACCACAGGGATGCCTGAGCCCAAATCAGCCCTTTCCAGCAGCTTCTGGGAACAGGGCAGAGGAGGGAAGTGCTGGGGCCGGGAAAGCCAGCAACATGGGAACCAGGAACACAGCAGAACTGCCAGCAGGCTCTTGTATCTCTCTCCAAAGCTGCAGAGGCTGAGGTGGGGGGGGGGGTAACCACTCCATAAGTCCCCACCCTGGAAAGCCCTCTGCGCACAGGGACTGAGGGTTTCCAGAAGCATACTCCAGGGGCAAGGCAGTAATAATTCAAACCCAGTGCCCCGGTCAGCACGAAAGCTGGACTCCTTTTTCAGAACATGCACAGAGGCAGTAGGGAGAAGGCAGCGGCATCAAGTAGGCAGAGGTCACTCTGCTGAGTTTGGTCCCACAGACACCTGGGAAGCCCAAGCTGCCTGAGGGGCTACACCTGGGGCTGGGAGGATGGGTGAGGGGAGTGGAGACATCCCAGACTACCGTACCCAGAGGAGCAGGGAAGGGAATTTGGAAAGGCAGGCAGGAGAGGGAATGCGGGAGCCCAGTCTTGGAGAGAGTCTAAAGAGGGAGGGGTCTCATCTCACCCTAAAGAGCACATGCTTTGCTGGGAGGCAGAGGGTAGAAGCGACATTAGCTTTCACTGAGCGTTGGGAACAAGACACCTCCCTGAGCATTGATCCACACCACGACCCTGGAAAGGAGGCATTACTAGGCTGAATCATAGGAAATGGCCAGTATTCTACCATTTTCAACCTGCAAAGACAGCAGATTGATCTGGTTGGATCTTTAATATCACCACCATTTTAAAGAGGAGGACACTGAGGTCCAGTGAGATGAAGGGACCTGCCCAAGGTCCCCACGGTCGGTAAATGGCAAAGCTGAATTGGAACCGTGGTCGGTCTGATTCTTAAGCTTCTAGCACCGGGCCCTCCTGGACAGATTTTGCAGAGGAAGAAAGGGAAGCAGCGTCCATGCTAAAGCAGGAGCTGAGCTGAAGTGTGGCAGGTGGGGCAGCAGAGGCAGGGTTGGAGACAGACATCCAAGGTCCTCAACAAAGCCAGACATGGCCCACTCACCTGGCCCAGGGCCCAGGTGAGCACTTGGGGGTGCTGGGTTGTGGCTCAGCCAAGTGGGAAGATGCCCCAGGGGAAGGGGCAGCTGCCCAGGGTCCCTTGTCCTTAGGCCTCGGCCCGCTGGCTCAGATCCCCCCACCTCCCTGGCAGCTCCAAGGATGGCCAGACTCTCCAGCCCCTCATCCTTCCCAAGCAGACTGGTGCTTGGAATCCCTAATGGAATGACACTCCTAGATAGAGCAGTTTGGAACTTCAGAGTCCCCCTCACAGTGGCAGAAAACAAGAGACAGACCTGAAGAGCTATCACTGAGCAAGCTTCTGTCCCTTGCAGCCTCCAGCAGTGCCTGGATCACCTCGAGGGGATCGCGTCCGCTCCACTCCCCCCAGGCCGCTGAGCTGGGGCTACACTGACCGCTTCCCACCCTTCTGGGAGACGTGGAATTCCTCCAGGGGACCTCACACCAAGACTGTCCCTCGCTTCCCACTGCATTCCTCAGAGATGCCCAGTGAGTACCAGGAGACCTCAGGTCCTCCAGATATACCCCAGGTGGTGGCGATTCTGTGAGAGGGAGGGCGGATGATGGTGCACATTAACTAAATGACATTTCAAGATGTTCGCAGGCAGCGCTCGTGACCAGGTGGGAACCCCTGCGACCCCCGGGGAGCCCTCCCCTGCAGCCCTGCCTTCCCAGCAGTCAGAGGAAAACTAGTGAATAATACAAACAATATCAATCTCCCAGGGAGGTAGCAATGGGAAGGAGATCTGCTTGGTTTCCTGAAATTTCAGCAAAACAGCTCCTGTCTCCTGACGCCCGCGGCGCGCCCGTACTTTCCGCGCACCCCTTCCCTTCTCTCCTGGCAGCGCACAGGGCGAAGCAGCGGGCCACCCGCGTTCCAGGTGAGGACACCGAGGCTGCGGGAGCCCGAGTCCGCTCCCCCTACCCCACACCCCGCCCTGGCCCCGGCTGCGCAGCTCTGACCCCTGCGAAGCCCCCCCGGCGCCCCCTCCCCAGGCGCCCGGCGGCCCCTCGAACCGGGACCCACGGCGCGCGTGGCGGGGCCGCCCGGCCTCACCTGCTTCGGCCGCCCGGCGCTCTCTGCGTGCGGAGCGGAGCCGCCCTGCCCGATCGCCCCGCTCGGCTCCCTCCCGCGCCGCCGCCGCCAGCGCCCGCCCAGCCAGCCGCCCGCGCCGCCCACGAGGACGCTCTGGCCGCCGGGGACCCAGGCGCCTGCCCCAGAGCCGCGCCCGCGAGCCCTCGGGTCCACTCGGAGCTGCAGCCCCGCAGGCCGGCCTCCCCCACGCCCACCTGCGCCCTGCTCGCCGAGAGGCTGGAACTGCGCTGTTCTCCCTTTCTCGCTGAGCCTCAGTGTCCTCATCCACAAAATGGGCCTAAGAAGACCTGCCTTTCATAAACTCGTTCGCAAACATTAATTGTAAGCCTATGAGCCTGGTTTTCCTGCTGAACACAGAGCTGAGCAAAACAGGGTTCCTGTCCTGATGTCATCCTGCAGCTCCCAGCCCTGGGGGAGAAAGCAGACCAGGGATAAGTACGCAAGTAAATAAGTTACTGCAGAGAGTGAGATGCAGTGGGGAAACGGGTCAGCTTTAGATGGGTGGGCCAGGCAGAGGGCACAGTAAAGACAAAGGCCCTGAGGCTGCAGGCATTGGGTCACTGGAGACCATGGGAGGTCAGTGTGGCTGGAGGAAGTCAGGGCTTTCAGAGGTGCCGATAGAACATTTCAGGGAGAGCCTGGTAGATCCTGGAAGGCCCTCCAAGATTGTTGCAACAAGAGTGAAGTGAGAAAGCACTTCTCCATTGGAGTCTAGGTGATACAGGACTTGCCATAATGGGACACTCTTTGTTACAAAGGCTGCTCCCGTCTTAAATATGCTAACTTATAATATCCTCCCCCAAGAAAGCCACATGGTAAGATCACATGTGTCCTTGGAGGACCTCCTGAGAGTAGGATCTGCTTCAAGGGCACCTCCTAAATGTCAGACATGCACAACTCTCCTGTAAAACCTTCCATAGCTCAGACTCACAGGAGCAGAGGAGAGCTGTGGTTCCCAGGGGCTGAGGGTTTAGGGAAATGGGAAGATATTGGTCAAAGGGTATATAAACTTCCAGTTATAAGATTTAAAAGTTCTGAGGATCTAATGTACAGTATGGTGATTATAGCTTTTCATGCTGTATTATATACTTGAAAGTTGCTAAGAGAGTAGATCTTAAATGTTCTCATCGCGAAAAAAGAAATGGTCATTATGTGACAGGATGGAGCTATTATCTAATGTGTTGGTGGTAATCATTTTGCCATATGTAAATGTATCAAATCAACTCACTGTACACCTTGAATTTACATTATGTTATATGTCAATTATATCTCAGTAAATCTGGGCCAAAAAAAAAAACCTTTCATGGCTCCCTATGACCCACAGGACATGACCCAGATCCCCCAGCCACTCCCCACACACACCAAGTAGCCCCAGAGGTACCACTCATGGAAATGGTTCCAGAGTTGTGAGCAGTGGACCTTTCTAGAATGACAGCTGTCATTTATGGTGTATGTGGACCCACAGACATTACCCTATTGGATCATCACAACAGCTCCAAGGGGCGGGCATTATTTTTGTTTTACCGAAAGAGCCAAGTGAGACTCAAAGATTGAGCTCCTTCCCCAAAGTCACTCAGCTAAGAAACGCTCAGATCTGAGTTCTTTCTCCAGCACCAGAGTGCCCCTGAGAGGCGGAAGGAGCCCCGCAAGGCAGACTTCCTAGTTAAACCAACACTGCAGGAGCTGACTGTCAGACCTCTAGCATCAGCCAGGGAAGGGAACAGCACCCCCTGGTGGCAGCTGAGCCCCCTACAGAGCGCAGCGGGAGTACCTGAAGCTCCCAGAGAACGCAGAGCCCCTGAACAAGAAACTGGGAGCTGCACTTCCCCACCCGCTGGCATCCGGGGCCAGGACCCCAAGCTGGGAGGTCCTGACAATGGCCAAGCTGCCTTTCGCAGTCCTTGGGGAAGGAGTTCAATAGGGTTTTCCCTGCGCCAGAAAAGAAGCCAGCTTTGTCTGATCTCCTAGACATTGACACTCTTGATACCTTCGTGATGGACCTCAATTCCTTTCTCCCTTAGAAATAAATGCTCCGTGTGAATCACCTTGGAGTCAGAAGGAGCACTAAGCCCTCAGGTGTGTTCCACCCGAAGTTTGAACTCTCAGTCCCCTGCAAGGTCAGTTCTCCCCTGGGTCTGATGAGAAAGCTGAGGGTCCGGAAGTCGGGCTGGACCCCAATCACCTCCTTGCTGGCACTTTACTGGGTCTTTCAATATCCTGAGAGCCAGTGTGATGGGTGATCACGAGCAGGGCCCGGGAGACGACCCGCCAGTCCTCAGATTACCTTTTGGAAAATGGAGCTAATAATAAAATCCTCCTTGAGAAAAGAGATGAGATGCAGTTTCTAGCACAGTTCCTGGCAAGAAAGACATCCCCGGAGATCTATAGCTACTCTTGTTATTCCAGTTCCTCCCTGAGCACCCCACCCCCACAGCTAATGAACAGTCCCTATCCATTCTAGTTTGAAACCTCTCCAGCCATATGGCATGACCCACATCTCTCACCTGAATTAGTCCACTGTGGTCCCAACAGGCCATGGGAGCCCCTAAAATCAGTCTGACACCATTTCTCCTTTAGCTTTTCTAGGGTGCCTCCCCTATACTCCTTCTCCACATACACTCTTCATATTTAGGGAATATCCAGGCTTATGGAGATGTTGCTTCCACAACCTGGACTCCCTGAGTTCATTTTCTCCTTGGAAAATTCCTGCTCATTCTTGGAGACACAGCCAACGCCCTGTGAAATGTCCCTGACCCTCCACCTGCTGATTCTAAAGGGAAGATGACAAGTATGCCGCCCACACAGAGAGCTCCCAGGCAGCTGTCCTACTTTTTTCCTGGAAGACCCATAGCCAAAGAAAACGTCATCAGCTACCCAGGAATATCTGTTTATTTTCCCATTTTTATGAACATAGAACCAAAGAGTCCCTACACCAGAAATTAGCACATTGTAAACCGATTATACTTCAATTAAAAAAAATCCCATAAATTCAGAAAATCAACAGCACAAAAGAAAAAAACATCAAGATAAATAAACAAAATAACTGACCTCAAAAGAAACCAGAATAACTCAGGAAATAGAAAGGAATCTTGAGGTCAAAAACTTCCATTAATCTTTAGAGAAATTAACAAAGCTGCTGAATCCATCAAACAAGAACAGATTGCTATGAAACAAGAGACCAAGAGAGCAAAAAAGAACCCTTGAAAATTAAAATGTGACTGCTGAAATTCAAAAACATTTTATTGGAAGGGGTGGGAGGACAAGGTAAGGAAACATCTCATAATGTAGAGGAAAAACACAAAAAGATGGAAAACCTAGGAACAAAAATAAGAGGCATAGATGATTAATGCAAATGACCCATTATCTCATTAATACAATTTCCAGGAAGGGAGGACTAAGAAAATAAAAGGTAACATATCAGTCATGGTCTAAACAGGAAACAGAGTTCACCCACTGATATTCAAAAGAAGAGACCTTAATGGGAAGGTAATGAAGAGGTGTGGGGAGGGTTAAGGGAAAACGCAAGAAATGGTGAGGCACTCAGAGACTAGCAGAAGTTACCACCCTAGAGCTAAAGGAACTGGGGAGAAAACCATGTCACCAGAGCCAGGGGAAAGGCTAACTGATGTGGAGGAAAGCTGACCCAGTGAGCTGCTACAGTCTGGAGGCATGGCACCATCACCAGAGACCTAGCATTGAAACAAGGGGAAGCAATAAAGACATATACCAACCACTCCTTCCACTTCTGATCTCCTATAGATGCCTGCCATTGACCAAGTCCAACTGGAATCCAGCCAGCAAAGGGTCATCCATCCTCCCTGGTCATAGAAGAGGGCAGAAAACAATGGTGGAGAATGCACCTGTGTGGGGTATAAACAGTAAGCAGCCAGCACAAGGAATCATCAATAATTAAAGGAACTTTCCCAGAGATGTCAATTAAAAGGACCCTAGGGTCCTGCTCCACACCTAGACCGGTCACTATAACATTTCAGAATGTCAAGGGTAAAGAGGAGACTCTAAGATGCTCCACAAGGAGGGAAAATATTTGCTTACAAAAAAGAGAGAGAGATTACACATCTAAATAATTATCCTATAAAATTATATTTTAAATTTAAAAAAAGAGTAAAAGGAGGAAAACATTAATTAAAAAAAAAAAAGAGCACCATGAGATTGCAATCAGCAAAATCCAGACGGTGGAAAACTCTATAGGTCAAATGACCTGAATCTTCAGTAAGTAAATTATAAGAATAAAAAAAGAGCTGGAGGCAGGAGCCCAAATATTAGCAAACATGTAAAAGGTATATCATATTTTTATAAAGCAGGTGCGACTTAAATACAGGGCGAAGGGATGCACATTTGGGTAATAATTAAACTATAAGCAAAACGGAGACGTGATCATTATAAATCAGGGTAGTGGTGACTTCGGGGAGGGAGGGGGGTGAGACTGAGATGAGGCACAGGGAGGTGCCTCGGGTAAAGTTCTCTCTCTTAGTCTGGATGAAGGTTACGAGACATTCCCCTTGTAAAAATGCATGAAGCCACACCTTAGTTTTATGTGTCTTTCTATAGCTTTGTTTTATTGGCCAATTCCCAGAGATTCTGATTCAGGGGGTTTGGGGTGGGGACCATTCAGGTTTTTTTTTTTTTAATGGAGATACTGAGGATTGAACCTAGGACCTCATGCATGCTAAGCATGCACGCTATCACTGAGCTATACCCATCCCTGCAAGGTATGTTTTCTAAATTATGCCTGAGGTGATTTTAATGTGCAGGCAGGGCTGGGAATAACTGACCTAGGGCATCTCCAAGGAATCTTAAGTAATACACAGGAGAAACAAAACAAGAGCCAGAACCCCAAAAGATCTAAGGAAATCAAAGACGCATATATCCACAAAACAACTCTGAGTATTTGTCAAGGATTCATACCTGAGATGAACTTATACCAAATACACTCGAGAGGGTCTTTATGAGGAGAGAGGGAAATGAGAGTGGGAGATCAAAAAAGAAATGGGAAAATAATTTTAAAATAATTATTTTTTTAAAAAGGGGCTTTTTCCCAATGATGATGAGTGCTACGAATTGAGAATTTTGATTAAAAGATATTATTACTTTCATTTTACAGATGAAAAAAATAAGGCTCAGAGAGGGCAGCTGACCTGCTGGAAGTCACACAGCCACAATGGGACAGAAGAAGACTCAAAACTTAGGCCTCTTCGGATTCCTAGTCTGCGACTCTATCTGCATTCTCTGCTTTGTATATGCAATATCCCATAATAAGACCACAGCAAACCACAGAGCTGGTCACAGCAGCTGTGAGCCTGCTGGCTAGCACTGGAGCTCAGGCCTCATTCATCCCTGGTGCCCCCTCCAGGGGATCAGGCCAAGATCTTACAATGACAGCTTCCGTTTTGTGAGCATCTGTAACTTGCCAAGTGCTTTATACTGTATTTCTCACTTAATCCTCATGTCACCCTGGGAGTCAATGTTATTATCCCCATTTTACAGATGATAAGGAACCAGACTCAGCGAATGGAAGTGATGAAGCCAGGTTGCTCAGTAAGTGGCCCCAAGGGAGGTATGGCAGCTAGGGTCACCACCCGGGCCAAGGGCACCAATGGTGCGCAACTCTCTGCTAACATCAGGACCACTTCCTCCTTCCCAAGGTCACTGCTGTTGCTCTCACCTCTAGCCTGGTGGGCAAAGTGCTCTGAGAAGAGCCAGCATCCTTGCATCGGGAGGAAGAGGAGCAAGATGCTGGGAGAGACGTTCTGGGTACTCCAAAGAGAAAAGGCGGGCACGCTTCACCTCATGGATACAAGTGTTTATCTAGATGCTCCATGGGTATTCCTTAGTCCTTCTGTCCCAACCCCCACCAGCCCTCAACAGGAGTGGGTACTCCTATCCGGGTCCTGTGCCCAGTACTGGGGACTCAGAGGTGAATACAGAGGCCCTCATCCTCTCAAGGCAGAGACTCGATGAACAGTTAACTCTAAAAGTTGCTTAATGTCCCAGGAGAGGTGCAGGGGGCGCCCAGGGCCTCAGCCCAAGGTGGTAAGAGACGACTTCGCAGAGGAAGGCATCTTGCACTGAGCAGAATTTCTGCAGGTAGACGCAGGAAGGGAAACTGTGGGAATATTACAGCTGAAGACCAGTTAACATAGATCTGTCATAGGAGACTTCATCGTTTTCAAACCCGCAAACAAAAAGGGATCCACCCCTGTCAACCATTCTGTCCAGCACAGACAGATCAAAAGCTTCCTTCTCTCCTAAATGAACCCCAGGAGCTAGACTGCATCCTGCCACCTTCTTTCCCCAGGAGGAGGGTGACTCAGCGCTGGCCAAGGGGTCCTCCTGTTCCCGCTTTCTGCCTCCCGAGGGCCCCGACCCGCCTCACTGTGCAACTGCTTCCTTTCTCTGATTCCTCTAATTTCTGATATTAAGTAGCATTTTCTCTGTGAGCAAAACTACACTCATCCAGATGGACCAGGGGAAGTCCAGTCGGACTTTCAGAAGATGTAAACAGAAATGCTTTGAAATCCTGCACCTCACTCAGAAATCACAGCCCTGGAAGGGTCCCCAAGGGGATTGCTCCAATCCATAGATGGTGGTGAGCTTTCATCATATCCTAGAACTTTCCATCCATGAAAAAGAATGTGAAAACAAATACATATATGTACATATATGACTGAATCACTATACTGTACACCAGAAACTAACACAACATTGTAAATCAATTTTTAAAAAACGTTTTAAAAAAAAATCTAGCCCTGGTTAAGTAGCTCTGTAAATAAACTAATCATTATTCTTTAATTTAAAAAAAAAAGTCTTGTCTGATCCAAACTTTGCTCACACTTGCAGGGAGATATGTTAAGTTATGCATGGCCTGGCTGATCCAGACAGAAAGACACCCTTGTCTGTACAGTGGCATTTGTCCATCACTTAAATGCTTTATTTTATTTCCCCCTGATTTTATCAAAACAGTGGAAAACGTTACATGGACATGCTCAGGACTCCAGAGCAATTCATTTGAGATGTGAATCCAGGTCCTCAGGAGTGCCGGAGCTGGGGTCCTTGGCCTCCACTGCGTGCCCAGAGGTTAAGCCACTCAACCATGTTCACATGTGAAGGAAAAGAATGAAATTCAAGGATATGCAGGACATACTAGCAAGAGGGCCTTGAAAGCTGTATCCAGTCAGGCAGGAGGGAGCAGGGATTCTGTACCATCTCTCATCCCTTCCTTGCTTCTCAGAGAAGACACCCCTCCCACACCCACATCATCTGTGCTCAGCCTCCATTCGAGCCACTTACCGCCCACTCTGCGGAGGTAGGCAGTGCCCTGCTCGGTGTTTGCAGATGGTTTGTTCCTGTGGGCACGTCGCACGTGGCCCGCTGTCCAGTGTTATATACGTTCTTCGGTTACTCGGTCAATCTTTTGTTTCTGGAGAGCAAAGGTCATTGGTAGCCCAACTGTTACCATAGGTTCTTGTCTCTCGTCATAGAAAGAATTCAGAGATGAGACACTGGGGTCAAGAAAGTAAAGTGAGGATTTATTAAGGGATGGATGGTACCCTCTTAGTGAGCAGCTATGCTGAGTTTCTTTGGCAAGTTGGTTACACAGGGTGTAAAAATGAATGGGCAGAATATTCATTGGGGAGGAAAGGGTTTGGGGTCATATTCCCTGATTTCCATCCCAGCTTCACCTTCCCAAGGGGAGGAGGGATTTTTGTCCTTTTTGAGACTGGATGGGAAGTGTCATGGCATCGGTGCATGATGGGTAATTCTAATCTGCAGGACTAATTTTATTGCAATGAGGACATGATGAACAAAAGGTTACACTCAGACACTAGAGATTCCTGCCTTTTCCCACTGGCCTGCCTCCAGGCCACTTGTCACCCCAAAATGTGTGATCTCTTGTCAGTGCAGATGTTCCTGCTTTCCTCCGTCTGCCCAAGGACCCCTGTTGTTCACACCACGTATGGTTTCCTGCCACTTGGCCAGTGTCCCCTTTCTCTGCCCATATCTATCTCTCTGCCTGCCCTAATACAACCTCTGTCCAGGCAAGCAGAGGGGGGACAGGGCCCCGGAAGGGCACAGGATTGTTGACTGGCAAAAAATCTTAAAATTGAGAGTTATGTTTTATTCAGAGGATTTTCTAAGGGCTTGAGCCCCGGAGGCAGCCACTCAGATCCCTCTAAGAGAGGTAGGGGAGGAGCCGCATTATATAGGAGTTTTTGCAACAAAGTCCAAGTAGTCGGAACATCAAAAGATTACTGTTAATTAAGAAAACCAGATACTTCAAGTTAAAGAATTTAGTCCTTCTCTATGTATGGGAAGATGCAAAAGTCTGGGCTCATTGAAATTATCCCTTTGATATGCACCTAGCTATCTAAGGCCAGTAGCCTCTTCTTTCTCATCCTGAGTTCCCTCCGGGGGCACCCTTGCGGGTGGTTGCAGAAGCCAGGCTGCCTGCTCGGCTCCACCGTGAGTTCCCTCCACTCACTGTCGGTGGGCAGTAGAGGCTGATGTCTTGAAGGCCACAGCATCCTTCGTTTACTGATATAGCAGCGATGTTTTTCATTCATAGGATGCTGACCAGAACCTTGGCTCTGCCCTTTCGGAGCTCAGGAATCTTAACTGATTTTCCTATGATTCTCCAAATCTAGTTTTTCCCAGCTGATGAAACGGGTACAAAAATAATATCCTCTCTGGATGTTACAGGGACTAGATGAGATAACAAATATGAAGTGCTTTGGAATCCATAAAGTGCGGTAGCGGTATTGGTGGACCATCGTATTATTGAGGTTATTTGTCTATTCATAACTCATCTCTAATCACATTAGAGACAATGAATTTGTGCCTCTATCGGGTTGGCTGCTCTCCAGACAGGAAGCCAGAAAGATCTCAGGGAGAAGTTTGTTCTCACAACTCCCTCCTTTGCCAGGGCCGCGCCACATCCCAGTGGGCTTCTCCCAGAAGCAATATGGTGAATGTAATTAGCCATGAGAACTAGAGCCCTTTGCTTCCACTTGAGATTTGGATGGGGAAGAGCAAACACAGGCAGGGGCAGAGAGTGAGGACCACTCACACCCCAGGTCCCCTCACCAGGCCCTTCTTTCTCACCTCTCAGGGGGTCCAGAGATTTTCCTCTTCCCCAGCTGGCCCCAGAGTGACCAGGCTCTTTGTTTGTGTGTGTGTGTGTGTGTGTGTGTTCTAACCACAATTCTTTTCACAACAAATAATAGCATTTTCATGTATAATGTATCAGGCCTGCCTTTTACACTTCATTTTGGAGATCATTCATCAGCTCACTAGAGCCCTGGTTTCCATGGCAACAACCAGAATCTCCCTCCATCAGCCACCACTGTGAGAGTCCCTCCGCTGACCCTGACCCTGACCCTCACCTATGCAGGAGGTAACTGGCTCCCAGTCTAGTCTGCTTTAGGGCTGGGGCACTGCCCAGGCGGGGTCCTGACAAAGACTCTCTCCTTGACCAAACTCCACTCAGGCTCCTCTAAGCCCTCTATGCCTGGCTTTGGTGTCCATCCTTCTCAGGCCTGTGTGGCCCAGTTGTAGCAAGAATCTCTCGAAGTTGTTTTAGGGAGAACCCTTGATAACCGATCACTCAAGCCTGCCTCCAGCAAAAATTCTGCCCAGTTTGTTTAACCAGAACCCTCCCCACCCCTGATATTTCCTCTCAGTAATTTCCATCCATTGACCCCCAACCCTGTTCCTTGGCTACAAATCCCCACACGTCCATGCTGTATGAGGAACTGAGCCCCGTTCTTCATGGTAATGGCTCTTTCCCCCTGGTGCAGTAGTTTCTGAATAAAATAAAATAAAATAAAATAAAATAAAATAAAATAAAATAAAACTTTACTGTCTGGCTCTGATTTTCTTTAACATTCCCTTCCCAGTGTGGCCCCCCCAGCCCACAGCAAGGGCATGCACCTTCCACTAAGGACTCAGGCAGAGGCAAACCCCAGCCCTGCCAGGGGTCCTGGCTCTGCAGAAGGCACTGGCTTCTCCACCAGGATAACTGACCCAAGCTGCCTATCTGTCCAGCTGCATGTGCCCAGCGCAACACCTTCTTAGTGGCCTGCCTCCCATGGTGGCCTCATCTCCCAGTACCTCTCCCTCCTCCAGGCGCCCAACTGTCTACACCAGCCTCATTTTACCCACCAGCCCCACCATCAACACTTTGCATTCTCATTGGCCTCCAAAGGTTTTGCACATTCTAGGCCTTCTTTGGAACTCCCCTGGTTCCCTTCTCTGCTCAGATCTCCCTTAATTCTATAAGCCTCTGTCTCCTCCTAAAATCCTTCTTTTCATTAGCAGGATCAACACCTGTTTCCCCTGCGCTCAGAACCTCCGGGCATTGCCAGAGTGGAGGCTCATCTCAATGGTTTTCAAGTGGGCCTTATCACCTCGTCTGCCTCTCTGGAGGTCACCAAGGGCTTCAAACACCAGCAGCCTCCCCTCACCCCTGAGTGCTACCCGTAGTCAGAGCACCGTGGATGAGCCATGAAGTATATTTACACCTCAGCCATCCTGTACACTCCCAGCTGGTGGGAGGTTGCTATGGCCTGTGAGAGGCTGGACATTCCTCTTCATCCTGGACTACAATCGTCACACCTGATCACCCGGGCATCCTGGCTATCCTACACTGGCATTTTGAAGTCTCTCTCTCTCTCTCTTTTAAGATTTTGTTTTTTAATTGGGGGCAGTTAATTAGATTTATTTATTTATTTTTAGAGGAGGTGCTGGGGATTGAACCCAGGACCTCATGCATGATAAGCATGCTCTCTACCCCTGAGCTATACCCTCCCCCACAGCAGTCTCTTTATGAAAAGTGTTGGTGGTTGCTGTCCCATGTGTCATTTCCTTTGAAAAGAGACCCCTCTCTCGTGTCTGCCATTGCTCTCCTCCCCCCTCCAAATGATTCACCTCATAAACCAGCTGCCCACAAACCCAAACCTGAGCTGGCAAGGTGTCCCCTTCTGTGTCCCCCCAACCACTGTTCACATCATGTACATCACCCCTGCTTGTGATCCATTGTGGGTATGGCCACCCTGGAAAGACTAGGCCTAATTCACCCAAATGTCCCCAGCACTGCCCCCATAAAAGGATAACTTGAGTGAACTTTGGCCAAGCACATCCCATGCTCCTGTAACTAACAATGTACAAACTGAAGACCCATCCCCATGGGGAAAATATCCAGTCCCAGAGTTCAAAGTTGGCTTAGGAATACTACTCAGCCATAAAAAATAATATAATGATGCCATTTGCAGCAATATGGATGGACCTGGAGAATGTCATTCTAAGCAAAGAAATTCTAAGACAGAAAGAGGAAGAAAAATATCATATTACATCACTCATACGTGGAATATAAAAAAAAAGACAAATGAACTTATTTACAAACCAGAAATAGACTCACAGACATAGAAAACAAACATGGTTACCAGAGGGGGAAGGGGATGGGAAATGATAAATTGGGAGTTTGAGATTTGTAAATGTTAACTACTATATATAAAATAAACAAGTTTATATCATCTAGCACAGGGAACTATATTCAATATCTTGTAGTAACTTTTATGGTAAAAAAGAATATGAAAATAAATATATGTGTATTCGTGTTTGACTGAAGCATTATGCTGTACACCAGAAACTGACACAACATTGTAAACTGACTATACTTCAATAAAAATATATATATTGAAAAAATAAATAAATAAAATAGCATGCCATAAAAAAAAAAGAAAGAAAGTTGGCTTAGTTTCCTGTTGCTGCTGTAATAAATTATTACATACTTAGTGGCTTAAAACAGCACAAGTTCATTATCTTTTAGTTCTCAAGATCAGAGTCTAAAATGGGTCAGTAGAAAGCTATTCCTTCTGGAGGCCCCAGGGGACATCCTTCTCCTTCTCCTGTGCTGTAAGGGTTGCTTCGTGGTCCCTCGCTCCATCTTCAAGCCAGCAGCATAGCATATCTTCCAGCCTCTCTTCCTCACCCTTACTTCTGTCCTCCCATCTTTTCTCTCTCACTCTGACTCTCCTGCCTCTCTCTTATAAAGACCCTCGCGATTACAATGGGCCCACCCAGATCATCCAGGATAATCTCCCCATTGAAAGATCTTTAACTGGATCTGCAAAGTCCTTGTTGCCATGTAAGGTAGCATGTGCACAAGGTCTAGGGATAGGACATGGACATCTGTGGGGCACCATGACTCTGTCTACCAGATGCTCTGCGTCAGGAACACTTTAAGATGGTGAAGGGCTCCTAGCCTGCCTTCTTCTTGTGCCAGAAATGCCCTTGCATGGTGTTCTCAGCACCAGGCTCTCCCTTGAGGTTCCCTCCTCAGCCACCCGCCCCTAAAAAGGAACAGGGAGGAGCAGCCAGCATGTACCAAGGGACTTCCACTTGCCAGATTCATTAATATGCTTGTGTTGTCCTCAGAAACACAGTCTAGAGGACCTACCATCTAGCCTAGCTTTAGATGGCCTGCCTGGAGCCAGCCCCCTGCACTTGGCCTCCCCAGTGGACATGAAGCCCAAGGATAGTGGAGGGGCTGAAATGCCAAGCACAGCACCCACCATTGAGGACCCGCCCCACCCAGCCCCACACAAGGTGCCCACCCCAACTCCATGATCCTGGGCTGGATCCTGGTTCTCCAGCAGTCAGCCCAGACCCCATTTTGGTCCCCAAACCCAGAACTTCTGGGTGTCCTAGGCCTGAGAACCCACCCTTGAGGGATGTTCTGGGCTGAACTGGCCTCAGGAAATCCAAAGCCATGCCTGGCCACACCCTGCAAGTAGCAGAGTCTGGAGCCCACAGAGGCGGCAGACATGGAGCAAAACTTGACCGAAGCCAGAAGACCTGGCTTTTTACCAGCTCTGCTAACTGGCAGGTGACCTTGAGCAACTTAATCTTTGGGGGCTCAATAGTCCTTTGTCTAAAATGGAAATTGTGAAAGGGGGAGGGTATAGTTCAAGTGGCAGAGTGCATGCTTAGCATGCATGAGGTCCTGGGTTCAAGTCTCAGTACCTCCTCTAAAATAAAATAAATAAGTAAATAAAATGGAAATTCTACTAGCTGCCACTTTTTGAGCTTGTCAAATCGGTAGAACAAAAGTCACGTTGTTTCTAATCTGCCCTTGCCTTCTTCCCAGGCATGGGTCCTGGGTTTTAGAGGACTCCTGAGCCCGGGGTGCAATGGTGTGGGGGACGAGCAGCAGATAGAAATGGGAAGGGAGAGAGAATGAGAGGTTGAGAGTCAGGGGTGGAAGACTGGGGTCTTTGAGGCAGAACCTTGGTGGAGAAAGGAGAAAGGATCTTCTGCGGGCGCTGGAGAAAAAGGCACTGAGGAAAAGAAATGGACAAACCAGGGATTTGAAGTGATGACCACTAGAGGGCAGTAAAACACCTCGGGCCTCTGCAATATCTTGGTGAGGTTTCTCACCCTTGATTTGGAGACAGGAGTACCTTCTGGGGACTGTGAAACGAGGAGGAATCTGGAGCAGAAGGGTACAGAAACTGCCCAGGAGACATGGGGTCCATGTGTGCATTGCTCTTTCAATGAACCCCAAGTCCCCGGGAAGTGACTGCATTTAGATCCATTGTACAGAACGGCAATTGAGGCGCCCTGAGTTTCAGTAACTTATCCAGTTTCATACAGCAGGTGGGGCCTGAGCTGGTATTCAGATCAGGCTCCAGAGTCGATGCCGCACCTTCACCACCACCACCACTGCATGGTGCTGTTAGAATGTTGTTAGAAGAACAAATCCAGCGGGGCCACCACAAAGCCTGGGACTCAAGTATCCCTGCCCCTAACTCTGCCATCACCCTGGACTCCCACCTGTGGCTTTAAGGTCCATTCAGAGTAGATCCAGCCCTCAGGAGGGACCTTGGAGCCGCCAAACCTGCAGAGACAGGACTCGGCTAGACCCTGAGTCCCGTGGCCAGTCTGAGGACAAATGATCCTGCAGGACCCAGGAGCAGGTTCAGGGGATTCCAGACCTTGGCCACATCCTGGGCTAGATGGTGGGCATGGAAATGAAGGGTCAGGACCCTGCCTTGTGGAAAGGCAGTCAGGAAAGCAGACAGTGATAGGAGGGTGAGAACACCACTGAGCTAGAGGAGGGGAGGAAGCCCTTCCACCTGGGGTCACGATAGAGACCTCGCTACAGCCATGTACCCCACCATCCCCTAGAGGGGCAATGAGAGCCCCTCAGGCAAGGCATTGATGCAAGGATGACTGCGCCCTCCATTCGCCCCAGCCTTTGGGGCATTGAGGACCATGACCCAGACCATGAGTCTTCCATGTCACAAGGTGAGACAACACACCCCAGACTGGGAGGCAGAGGCAGCAGCAGACAGAGGGGACCCTGGGCTATCCCACCGGGGTCTCTGGATCTCTAGATGGAGGGCTGAGCTGGGCATGGTATGGGCTCATGGCCACCCAAATCCAGCTACCAAACCATGTGAATAGTCCCTGCCACCTCCACCTGCAGGGCATCAGGACCTAATCCTGCCCTGACCCCAGCACTCCCCCAGGCCTGGGTCTGGGACCCCAAATCTCAGCAGTGGTGGACTGGATTCCTGCTGCCTGAGACTCTGCCTGGGCAGCCTCCTCGCCGCTCGCAGGAATTCTGCTATGCCCACATGACACCCACCAGAGTGCCTTTTGTCCTGTTGATGGAAGCACCAGGCCAGCCTCTGTCTCACCAGCAGAACCCTCCCCACCTGCAGTCAGCTCTAACTGGGCCCCAGGACTCCATCTGAGGCTGGAGCCACTGATCGGCTTACCTGCCAGGACCCCAGCACCCCTGGGACCAGCTCCTGCCTCCCAAATGCCTGCCACCCAATAGCTAGAGGCCAGCTGGTGTGGACCCTGGCACCCTCCAGATCCCACGCTCACCTGTGGGCAATGCAGAGTCTCACCACCTCCCCTTCCTCCACCTGACTGCCAGAATGATCACTCCAAAGCCCAAACCTGAATGTGCTCCATTCCTTCTTCATAGCTTCAGTGACGCCTCGGTGCCCACAGGATAAAGCCTGACATTCACAACAATCCCGGATCTGGCTCCTACCTCCCCCTGAATCTTCAGCTCCAGAGATTCCTTTCCCTGCCTCCTGTAGCCCCACTAAACATTTCCCTGCTCCCTGGAATGCCTGAATCATCCTCACCCTTGCATATGCAATTAGTTCCTCAACCTTGCATGTGCACTTTCCGCTCCTCCCTACTCCTCTCCACCCAGTACCACCCGTTAATTTTCTCTATGGCAACTCCTATGCATCCTTCAATGTCCCAGTCAAATGCTACCTCCTCTGAAACTTTCCCCAACCGCTTCAGAAATGTAGTGATTCCTTCTTCTGGGCTCCTACAGCACCCTTTACTGCTGTTGTAGTACTTTTTGGTACTGTTTCATTTTGTTTCATTCAGTCTGCCTCCTTAGAATAAAGCCCATGAAGGATGGAAATGGTATCTTCTTCATCTCTGTTTCTCAAGATCTCAGACCTTTCCTGTCGTATTACCAAAATATATGGCGCACTTGCTGAAAGGATCGATGAACAGTTGGGACAGATGGGATAGAATGGATGGATGGGAGGATGTTTGGGAGAAGACTCAGTGATAGACATTGGAGGGGACATAAATGAATGGATGGATGAATGATGGTGGTTAGATGACGATGTGTTGTTAGGTGATGAAGGTGGGTAGAGAGATGAATGTTTGGATTGTGGTCAATGTTGAGTAACGGATAGGTAGGGAGATGGATGTGTGGATGACTGATGAGTGGATTGTTGAATGTATTAATGGATGGAGAGATGATGGATGGATACACGGATGAAAGAATGGATACATGATTGACGGACAGGAAGATGGTGATGATGGAAATGAAGTAGGTGGATAAGAGTATCACCAATGAATTCAGTGGGAGAAAAAACTGCAATAGGAAAGTGGGAGGGGCTAGAAAATAAATCGTTGCAGAGTCAGAGGAGCCATTTACCCTTGCCGAGATCCCCAGGCTGAAAGGGCTGAAACTGAGCACTAAGGCTTGGTATTAAGCCAAACCCCACCTGCATCCAGTATTTCAGGATGTATATTTCAGACTGTAGGCATGCCCTTCACTTCTCAAGGCTGTAAGCAAAGTCAGGGAACCTGAGTGAGGCCTGCAGGTTGGAATGACTTTTTTGGATTACAAATCAGCTGTTAAGTGAATCTCAGCAAATAAGCTTTCATCACCAATGAGCCGGCCACTCCTGAAGGTGGGAGGTGGGGTGGGGTGGGGTTGGCAGTGATGGGTATGTGGAATCACAAATCACCTTGACGAATGAGATTCTGAGTCCAGATGGCTGAGGCTGGGGTGGTGAGGGGTGATCGGCGGTCCCTGGCAGCATCCCACAGGACAGGGAGTGGTGGGCTCTGGGCACCAGGCAGTAGGAGCAGGTCTGCATGTCGAAAGTGACCGTGCAGACCACGTGTCATAGCCTGTGGGCTCCGGGAAGCTGAGAGGAGAGACAGAGGCAGCACTGGGGCCCCGTGGGGACCCACTGCTCACGGCACATGGGAGCTGGGGGCGGGGACTGTACCACCTGTGGGGACCTCCGTGGGAGTTGCAAGGCCTGTTTGGATGAAACCTCTGGAGAGGGGCCCTGGCTGGGACAGAGAATGGAGGCAGGAGGTACATGGGAGAAAAACAAATAGTGGATGGAGACCTAGTGTCAGGAGGAAAGACTGACCATGATATGTGATCACTCCTTGCTCTCTGTGACCCCACTGTCACTCACTCCTCTCCTTCCCGCCTGCGACACCACCTACTCTATCTCCGTCTGTGTCCCTGCCTCTGAATGTCTCTCTCTGGCTTCCCATCAGTCACAAGCTGAACTGTGTTCCTCCCCAAATCCACTTGCTGCAGTACTAACCCCCAGGACCTCAGGCTGTGACTTTATTCAGAGATGGGGGTCTTTACAGAGGAAATCAAGTTAAAGTGAGGTCATGAGGGTGGGCCCTAATCCAATGTGATCTGTGTCCTTATAAAGGGGAAATTTAAACACAGGCAGAGCACAGAGGGAAGATGATGTGAGGACATAGGAAAGAGACTGCCATCTACAAGGCAAGGAGAGAGGCCTGGAACAGATCCCTCCCTGGTGGCCCTCAGAAGGAAGCAACCCAGCTGACACCTTGACCTTGGACCTCAGCCGCCAGAGACAAGGCTTACCTATGGTTTAAGTCACTGCCCCCCACCACCAGTCTGCGGTCCTTGGTTACAGCAGCCCCAGCAAAGGAATATACCATCTCTCGGTGTCTTCGCTTTCTGTTCCTCACTGTCTCTCTCCTTGTCCCTCTTTTGTAGGGTGACCAAGAGTCCCGCTTTTCCTGAGCCTGCGGGGGTCTCCAGGACACTGGTCTTGGAGGCTAAAACCAGGAAAACTGGGACAGGTCGGTCATTCCACACCTTTTATCTTCTTCCCTCAGTCTCTGTGTCTCCATCTTTCTCTCCTCTCTTTCTTCTCTGCCTGCCTTGTTCTCCTGTCTCTCTCTCAGGTCCTCCTTGCTCTGCTGATGTCTCTCTTAAACACCTGTTTCACACACGGCATCTGGGCCTGTATGTGGTCTGAGATGACCCGTCGGGGAGGAGGTATCTGGAAGGTGCAAGGTGACCCGGGCAGAGGTCTTCACACTCTGATGACCACAGAGCTGCTCAGAGCAGGCAGGGCCCAAGAGCGCCTCCCACAATAGTGCCTGGGTGGCCAACTCTGCCAAGGACAAGCCTCCTTCAAAATGCGATTCTTGATCTGTTCCCTTGACCATTGCACTGTAGAAAGAGGCTGAGAGTTAGAGGCAGAAAGAGACAGGTGCCCGAGGCCACATCCTTGGGGTATATAGAAAATGCTTTCAGATGCTGCTGTGAGCAGACCCTAGCCTCAGCTGAAGGTAACAAGATCTCCCCTGTATCTTAAGCTGATGCCATTGGGTGCGAGTCATGAACTTGACATACCAAAAAGCGTTTATTGAATAAATGGATGAATGGGTCCATTAACTCAATGGATTGATTAATTACATCTTGGTCACCTGAACATACACTTAGGTCTCCACATCAAGTCTCCATCCCTGCCCAGTAGTTTAATCACAGTGGTGTCCCAAGGGGGGCTTGGCCTCAATGGCTCTGCTCCACCCCCCGTGTCAGGACAGCACCAGAAGCAGTAATGCAGGGTCAGCATTCACAGCTGGCAAATCTTCTCACAGCATCACTGCCCATCTCAGTAGGACTCTTTTCATCTCCACTGGGGGAAAACCCTGGTCACTGTTAGAAGCCACCTCAAATCCTTTTTCAAAGCCACTAGGAAACTAGTACTAAAAAATAAACTCAACAGACAGCTGGGAGTGGCTCAGTCCCTGAGGATGAGCCCAGCTGGGAGCCAGCGGCTTGGAGCTCAGGTATGAAGAGCGGTGGCATTTTTCTGTGTCCAGGGGACACCCTGTGGTTGGGCTCAGCTATAAGTGCCTTGGTGTGCCTGCTGTGCGCCAGGCCTGGGGGCAGGTGGGGGCCCAGCACAGTTTCCTTAAAACTTTCTGCCAGTATCAGAGCTCTCTGTGGGTTGCAACCCACTAGTGGGGGTGAAATCCATCAGGGATCAGCACGTTTTTCATGAAATGAAAGACAAGAGAAGAAAAAATAGCGTGTGTGTGTGTGTGTGTGAGTGTGTGTGTGTGTGTGTGTGTTTGCAAGTGCGCGCTGAGCCACACAGTAATTTGTAATTTTTAACTGTTGATTATAGTCAAAACGTCTGAGCAGCCTCTGGCATCAGAAAAGACAAGCAGGGTCTGCGTTGCTGGGCAAGCTGTTTTAAAATAAACCTTATGGCAACCATTCCGCTGGTTGGGTCCTGGTCTGGTCATTGGTGCTTGCTCTGTTGGTTGATGCATCGTTCTGAGAGTTGGTACCTAGTCTGATGGTTGTGGCCTGTTCTAATGGTTGGTGCCTATGGTGATGGTCGGTGCCCCGTTCTTCCAGTCGGCATCCTGTCAGGATATTGGGGGCCTCTTCTGATGGTTGGTACCTATTCTGATGACTTGTGCCCCCTTCTAACAGGTTCTTAAATAACGTGTTCACCAGACCAAAACTATGGAAACCATTGCCCTTTTAAACTTCATTCTGAATATAAAATGTCTGGGGAATATAATAGCCTCACACTTGTGCAGATGAGTGTAGTATTGAGGGAGTACCACAATCAGAAGTAATTTTTTGAGGGGGGAGGGTACAGCTCAGTGGTTAGAGTGTGTGCTTAGCATGCTCAAGGTCCTGGGTTCAATCCTCAGGACCTCCATGTAAAAACAATAAATAAATAAAACTAATTACAATCCCCTCCCCCCAAAAAACAGAAATGATTTTTTGTAGCTCACCATTACACATTGTTAATTGTTTTCAATACCAATATATATTCGACCAAAGAGAACAGTTTCATAAATCATTTATTTAAAAAATTTTTTTAAATTTTAAACAAAGTAAAATGGAAATAAATAAATTAAATAAACCTTACCACGCTGGAAGCAGGAACCCCTAAAAATGGTAGTAGGTCTCATTTGGCTAGTATGTCCCTCCACTTGGCAGCTGGCTCCACTCCAGGGGTGTGGACTACACCCCTTGGAACTAGGTGCCATGCTGGTCCTTGGCCCCACCCACCTGCCCCCTTTCACTGAACTGAAGATAAAGGATAAAGTGGTCACAATGGAACCAGAGCAGAGAAATGAAGAGATGAGGTCTGGTCTTCAGAGCAGGTGCCTCCTCAGCGTCGCTCCCGGCCTCCACCACGGCGCATCTGAGTCAGCGGACCCTGCTCCCTATCTGGCCGTGTCACTTCCTAGCCTTGGGGACGTGGCCAGTATGTCAGCCTCCCTGAGCCGTTCATGCCTCAGCGCTAATAGGGAGAGATCATTCAGCTGACTCACCAAGGCAGGGGCAGGAACTAATGAATATTAAGCTCCGGGCATAGGAGGAACATGATAAGTATGCCCCCTTCCAAGCATCTTGGTGTTGATCCTTCTTGCCCAAGTTGGGTGGTTGGCAGCTCACAGTGACCCGAACTAGTACAGTGACGGACCAGGGCAGGCGGCAGCCGCCCCAGGCCGGTGGGTGCTCTTTCAGCAGGCTTTCATACAGACCGACTTGCCCAGGGTCTCCAGGTCCCAGGTCCCAGGTCCCAGGGAGAGTAAGACCCTCACTGGCCCATGACCCCTCCTGATTCCTCATTCTGACCTCGCCCCATCCCTAACTCACTGAGGTCCCCTCGGCCCCTCCTGTGGCCACTGGGCGCCTGTTGTGCTGCTCAGAACAGGAGCTCTATCGCCAGCATCTGTGATTGGCACATGCAGAAATGAGTCTGAAGGTGTGACAGAGAGGAAGGGCAGGGGAGGGAAGTGGGAGAAAGGAAGGAAAGGCCGGGAGGGCAGGGAGGATACTTCAGTGATGTGTTAAAAGGCAGTAGCCAATGAATACAATGGGAGCTCCTGGAAGGGATCTGGAACAGAAAGGACATCAAAGGGAAACCTGGGGAACCGCTGAGTAAAGTTTGTAGTTTAGTTTATACTGTACCGATGTTCATCTCTGTGTTTTTGATAAATACATCACGGTGATATGCTGGGTGAGGGGCGTACAAGAACTCTCTAGATTATCTTTGCAATTCCTCTGTAAATCTATTATTATCTCAAAACTTGAAACTTTGGCGGGGGGAAGGCAATGGCTACAGAAGAAAGAGCACCTTTGGGTGTCAGAAGTCTCTCACGATCCATGTCACGGCTCTTGTTGTCCACAGGGCTGGGCTCTCCGTGGCAGGGAAGTGGAGCAGTGGCCCAGGAGAAGGCTGGCTTTGGGGGCAGAAGGTTCCAGGTAGCTGTGCGGCGGTGCGGCTCACCATGTCTGCACGCTCAGCCCAGCTACTCACCCCTCTTACTTCCCAGGGCTGGACTGGGGATGCACGAGGGGCCTGGGACGGGGAGGATGCTCCCCAGAGCTCTTGCCTCTGCTTCTCTGCCCACTGCCTCGCACACAGTGGGTGCCCCATGAGTGCTGGACCATGACAGCAGAGCATCCTTTACCCTTCTCACGGGACCCACTAAAACGGAATGAAAAGGAGCCCCACCAGAGCCCAGCAACCACTTACCATGGGTGCAGTAATTAAAGACTCCTATACCCTCAGCCGGCAAGCATATGCGTTGTCCACCTGGGACACACTCTCAGGTACAGCAACAGTTCTAGGGCCCTGGAGGGACCCACTGGGGTAGCGGCCCATGTAAGGGCTCAGAGGGTCAAGATGCCCCTGGCTCTGCCGACTGAACAAAAATGCACAACCTGAAAGTTGAGAATTATGTTTTATTCAGCAGACTTTCTGGGGATTTCAAGCCCAGGATGTGGCCTCTCAGATGGCACTAAGGGGCTGCTCCGAAGAAGCAAGGGAGGAGCCAGGGTACATAGGAGTTTTTGCAACAGAGACAGGGTGGTCAGAACATCAAAAGATAACTGTTAAATAAAGAAAATGGGATCTCTCAAGTCAAGGAATTTAGTGCTTTTCTACGTATGGCAAGATGCAGAAGCCCAACCCTGTGCAGGGTCTACTCTCTTTCAGTCCCAGGTACACCCCTCAGCCACACCCCAGCTGGGCTCTCTCCAGTCCTCTGGCCTGACCTTCTGCAAAGAACAGGCTCTCCCTCCAACCTCTCTCTTGGCTGCCATCACCCCTGGCAGACCCAGCTGGCCTTGGGCACCAGACGGAGCCAGTGAAAATCATGCCAGGCGAGGAGTGACAGGGGAAAGACCCTCAGAATTAGCCCCCTGCTGCAGTGAACTTTAGGCCCCTCTTTCCCTCTGACAGTCAGCTCTGGCTCAGATCCCCCTCCGCAAGCCCAGTGCCTCCCATACATATGCCCTCGGCCAGATAGAGTCAGTCCCCAGTGAGAGGAGGAGGCCCCTCATGGGGTGGGACCACAGGGCACATTTAGAGGCTCTAGGTAAATTTAAAGACAAAAACAAGGCAAAGGAGGGTTACAAAAAAACCCGGAGTTTAAGGATGAATGATGACGGCTCCCACATCCAGTCCCTTCGGCATGTATAATTCACATTTAGAGTCAAAGGTGTAAGTAACAAGAAACTGTCTTCCCTTTCAAAGGCCGAAATTGCCCCTGCTCCTTCCAGGCACCCGCAATCATCCCCCTGCCCTGCCCCCTCGTAAACCCACCCCCTCCACCTTCTCCATCTCTATCCTCCTTTCCAGAATCTTCTGCCCAGCAGTCTTGGTTGGCATGGAGCATCCGGAGGAGGGGCAGAGGGGGAGGGGCAGGACTTGGCATTGACCAGAATTCCCCCAGCCCGCCCAGCGTTTCCAACCCAGGGCGGGACTGGCGGGAGGTCAGTGGAAGCCACTCTGAGTAGGATCTGGGTCGGTGGCTCACAGCCTCCGACCCCAGGAGCCTCCGGAGGGCGACTCCGCGGCCGCTGGGTCGCCCGGACCCCTCCCGCGGGCTGTGCTGCCTGGGTACCAGCCCTGCACCGAAGCCCTAGGCCAAGCCCACCTGCTGCCTAGGGCAGGGGCCAGTGCCGGACCCCGCCTGCTTGAGTCTGAGCTGAACTTTCTTCCCCTCTCCCCTCGATCCAGAGAGACCTCCCCATCCCAGCGCCACCTAGCACCCGTCAGTGGTGGATGAGGGGCAGGAGAAGGAAAGGGGGCTACTGCTCCCAGCCCCAGTTCCAAAACCACAGGGGACCAAGGACACCTAAGGCCCTGGGAGAGGAGAAGGAGTCCAGGCAGGGACCAAGCACAAAATTTAAAGGGCCGGGAAAAGACTCATTAATCAAGATAAATCATATTTTCATGCAATATTTTTAAATCAAAAAATTTTTTAAAGATCAAATACCAAAAATTCCAATAAAGGGCAGCTGTCCTGCCCTTCAGCAAGGCTCAGGTAGTGTTCCCGGGGGTTTCAGATGTGCCCAGTTCTGCGTCCCAGCCGTCCTGGGACCACAGCCCTGCTGGTTCCTGTCTCCCCCTTTCCCGGCCCAGCGGTGTGGCCACGGAGGAGGCTGTGGGCCAGGGGAGTATCTCAGCGGAGAGGGGAGTTGGGTTGAAATCTTTTTTGTACTATATTATTAGGAAGTTGAAAGAAGTCCCTTTTCCTCTCCCTGAATTCCCTCAGGCCTGAAGGGAAAGAAAATCAAACCAGAGAGTCTTCCTCAGGAGATGCAGGCTGGGCTTACAAAAGCCACAAAACTTGCCTACAAAATGGCGCCCTTGGTCACTACCTTCCCAGACCCTTGACTGCTAAAAATGAGAAGGGAACAGAGGGCGGGGGAAGCAGAAGTCTCGAGGGGAGGGGTCGAGTGGGCCTAGGGTGAGGGGCAATTGCACTCCTTCCCAGCTGGACTCCAGCACCCCAAGTATAGTTCTTTGGTGAGCCATGGAAAATTCCAGCCCCAACAAAGGCTCTCGACTTGGGCCTAACTCAGGCCTTCTCAGTGGGTACCTACTTAGTGTCCACTTGGTGGCAAAGACAGAAGTCTCTGCCCCTGTCCCCAGCCCTGGCTCCCAGTCCCATACAGGAAGAAAGCACAAAGACAAGACAGCAAGGGTGGGTCCCTGCTGAGGCCCAGGACGTGACCCAACGTAATGATAAGCCAAGCAAGAAGATTCTGAAAACATGAAAGAGAGATGGCCTGCCTAAAGCCAGCAGATGGGTACCACTCCCCTGGCATGCCCCTTGGGTGACCTTGCCAGCCAGGGCCCAATAAAGGCCACCAAAACTGAGGACTGAAAATGTGACCTTGTAGCCTGACCAAAGCCTCTTCACGCATCCGGCAGGACCACTGACAACTGATTTCTCTCTCTGGGCAAAAGCGACGGAAATCTCCCAGGGTGTCCCAGGGAGGCCTCCTTCTCTAGGCAGATGCTCAGAAGCTATTTGGCAAGCTCAGACGGTTTGGGTTTTATCCAGAGAAAGACAGAACAGGTGGGAAGAAAGGGTTTAGACTCATGAAAATGGGGGTGCCGAGACTTAGAGAAGGAGGGAGAAGGTAAGGCAGAGCCTTGACATAAAGAGAAGGAAGAAGGGGGGAGGACGGCCTGCACAGCCTCCCCCAGCTCCTTGGATGGACACTGACAGAGGCGCTGCACCCTCTCAGCCACGTTCACAGGGTGCTGGGAAAGCACACTGTGTCCTTTCTCAGGAAAGATGTCGGGAAATGACAAGTTCCCAGCCAGGACAGCCTGGGTGAGGGGTACAAGGCCAAAAGCCACACGCCTTAAAATAGGACACACTCACCCACTCTGAGCCCCAGATGTCAACTGCTGTATGCCTCCAATCCCCACCCTCTCTCCTACAAAGTGAGACTGTGAAAAATGAATTTTAGGACACCCATGTGGGAACACATGTTCCAGGGTTCAGATCTGCATCCTCACTGGGCTTGGAGGGAAAGGAGTGAGGCAGGAGTCATGGAGAATCATGGGGAAACTGAGCCAAGTTTGCCTTTACCCAACTCTTGGAGTAAGGGAGTCAGACTCCATCAGTCCATCTCCAGTCCTATGGGCCAATGCAACTTTGATTTGGTTACATTGATTAGTTTTCTCAAACATCCAAATTTCTGAGACATTTTCATGGTTTATCATCTCTGTGTAACCACAGCAGCAGAGTGAGCCCCCTCTTCTCCCAGTCCATCGGGGAGGTCTCCACCCAGCCTCTGAAAGATTCTCACCAGAAAGGGGGAGCAGACCTGGGGAAAGGCTTAGTGAGGAAGGTGCCAGAGACCTGCTGTGTGAGCGTCATGCTCCTCCCCCTCACAGCCGCCTCCCAGGACCCGTGCAGGTGAGCCCAGGTGTGCCATGGGCAGGGACCAGGATGAAGAGGAGGGGTAGGGCCAAGGGTGAGAGCAGGGCGGCTCCCAATCTCCAAAAGAGCAATACGGTAGCGTCTGCATATCTCAGCATGCTGTTGATCTCAAGCTTCTAGAAAAGCTTGTTAAACAGAAGTGGCCAAGATCTTAGAAAGGGAAGCAGTGATCACCAGGACCAGACTTGCTAAGGAAGGCTCAATCGGGCCATGCTTTCTATCCTTCTTCCTTGTTTGGAGGGGACGGTCCCGGGCTACGATTTGGGTGAGAAAGAGTGCTACTGATGTTGAGGGCCTGGATTTTAACAAATTTGTCCTTAAACAAACTTAACCATGATGGACTTGTCGGGACCTGGGGACCAGTGCTGATCTATATCGGATGTCCCAGTGACAGGCCCTAGGCTGTCTGGCTGCCTGAGAAGTTAGATGGAAACTGATAAAGGATTCGTCATAGCTTCAGATGACAAAACTGGGCCGGGCCAAAGTCACAAACAAGAAGGAATTTAACATGGGTAAATGTAAAACCCTGCATTTCACTAACCAAGGTGCTGAACTCTGGGGGATGCTCCAAAGGACAGAATCTACTGGAACAAAACAAACAAGACCAGTCTGGACCAAATGGACCCTTCCCCGGCAAAGCCCTGACCTCCGTGACTTTATTTCGAATTCAAAATAAAACAAACATACAAATAATGAAATCCACCCCCTCCTAGAGCCAGGCCTGAAGGGGACTTGGAAAGTCTGGTCAGAAATCTGGAGTCTGAGTGGAGGGGATCTGTAAACGAAGCTGGTGACCATGTCCTGGGACCCTAAACCACTGCCAGTCAGACCTGGCTGGGGAGGGGCTACAGCAAGAAGGCTGTTGGGGGTGGGGTGTCTCCAGGTTGATTCAGAAATTAAGCTGCAGTTGCTCCAGGCTGACCTGTCCACAGAGGCTGTGCATCTTGGCTAATAAGGCCTAAGACATCATTTCTGCTGTTTTGGGGTGGCCAGCTTAACCAGGAGGGTGTCGGGTGTCCTGTTCCCAGGGCCGGACACAGGCCCGGCTGGATTCCAGCACCACCCTGCAAACATTTATCTCCATCTCGATGAGGTAGGTAAAGATGGGCGGCTCAGCTAGCCCTTTCCAGCCAGGCACAGCCCAGCCAGCCATCCGGGCCCGCCAGGTGCACGCAGCCTTGCTGTGGCGCAGCCCAGCACCCATCGGCCAAATAGCGTGCACTCCTGCCAGTCTGCATGGGACAGAGGAGAGAGTCTCTCCACAGAGGGTTTCACTGATCCCAGCCAAACCCTGTGGCATGTGGCTCTTCGCCTGCCCGTCCCGAACCTCCCGCCTGCCTCCCCTTGTCTCAGGTGGTAGCCTCCCCTCCTTTTACTCAAACTGGAAACTTCAACTTCTTGGAACTCCTCCTCCTTCCCGAATCCACCATGCACCTTGTGTGTGTGTGTGTGTGTGTGTTTGCACGTGCACCCAGCCCCCAGCTGCCCACTCCATCTCCCCCAACAGGTCCGTCCATGGCTCCCACCCCCAAATCCCCCCTGGTCTCCAGCCTCCCACCCCTTCCACGTGAATCTCCCCTCATAGCCACCAGATATTTCTATAATGAAATCTGCTTCCACAGCCCCTATAAAGTCCCTTTCCTTGGTCACACCAGGAGCCTCACACCTGGAACCCCCTTGCCAGCCTCCCAACCCAACAAACAGCCCAACACAGCCTGTGCCGCCGTGACTCAACACAGCCTGGGCAGGACAGGCACCTCCAAGCCTCGGGCCAGGCTGTCTTCTCTGCCCGCTATGCCCCTGCCCACTCGCCCACCTGTCCAGCCCCACTGCCCCAACACCCTGCTCAGCTTGGCCCACGTGTGAAGGTGCCCTCCCAACCCCAGCTCCTCACTCGACTCCTCTCGTGTCCCCACAGCTGATGGTCCTGATGCTCCCATACAGGGCCAGAGGTGAGAGCAGCCTGGTACCGAAATGTCACTCCCCAGAGCGTGACATGCCCAGGACCACATCCGGCAGGACCGACAGGACCCGCCCCACCCCCAACCCGGCCACACCTCGCCTAGAGCCTCACTGACTGCATGAGAACCTGCTTGATCACATTTCATAAAGGGGATAAGGGCAAGTCCCCTTCTGCACACCACACCCAACCCCTCTGCCCCAGCCTCTACCCTCAGTAGCAGCTCTGATTCGCTGTCATTTTCAAGCAGGGGTGGCATTTTCCCTGGCCTCAGCTGGGAGTGGCAAGGCAGGTTTGGGGGTAAGAGGACCCCATGTTGGGACCTTGGAAGGCATTCTGACCCGAAGCCTGCCTTTCTCACCTTGTTCCTTTGGCGGGTTAGAATGCTACTCCGGCTTTAAAAGTTAGCCCACTGTTGCATGAGTCATTTCCATCTCAAGCATACTGGGCCCTTGGGGGTGGCGAAAAGCAAGCCAGCTGTCAGGCCCCAGTTCCTGGGTGCAGAAGAGGGCTCAGGAATACAGCCAGGTCATGAGCAGAGCTGCAGGTGCCCCTGACTCCACCCTCCCCTGCCAGGTGACTCTGGGCAGGACACTAACCTCTGTCTCCCTCACAGGTTGGGCTGGTGGATTCTGTCTCAAGAACTTGTGATCCTCAACATTAAGCCTCAGAACAAGGACACAGTTCACTCCCACCCTCCACAGGTCTTGAGAGCTCCTTGGGCGATGAAGCCAGGCTGTGCTAAGCCCCAGTGTCCTGGACTCCCCGTCCCCAGGATGCCCCAGCCCCCACTGCCTGGCCAGTGGGACCACTTGGACAGGACTGGACAATTACATCCGTGGACCTCCCGGACCCCTATGGCCTCCCGCCATTTCCCACTAGTGGGGGAGACCCCACCCCAGGCTCCTCCCCTTTCCCCACCCAATCTTGCCCTCCCTCCTTTGAAGAACTGCACCAGCTGAGAGTAAGTCTTTAAGCCAAAGGAATGAAGTGATAATGGTGCAATTTCAGGCACTGCCACATATTTGGGGAGAGCTGACCTCTGTTCTCTCTTTCTGAGGCCAACCCCTGACACAGTGACCTACAAAGTGGCTGGCTCTTAGAAGTCCCCTGTGGCCCTGAGTAATGCTCAGAGCCCTCGTCCCACACACTGAGCTCAGCAAGGGCACAGGCAGCCTCCATCTCCTTCCCCAGGGAATCCATGGAACCTGGCACGGAATACGGGCTCAGTAAGTTCTTGTTCATGGCAGCTACGTGCTCTAGGAAAACACTCCAGGCTTCAGCCAGCCCTAGTTCTGATCTTAGCCCACCACCCCAACTGTCCAACCTGGGGTGTGGCAGCATAGCCCTGCCAGATGTCTGTCATTGCATCTGTAAAACGGAGGAAGAGGTGAAGACTCCACAAAGGAAGGTGGATGAACCAGCGTGTAGCCCACGGGAGGCCTTGGCCAATGCCCATCCCCTTCCCTAAAGACCCAGGCAGCCCTTGACACTCAGGGCTCCACCTCTCATGTCAGGAATGCACTACATCTCAGCACTGCTGTGAAAAATAAAGCCACCAAGAGACCTAGGGGAAATCATTATGGCAGAGTTCTAAGCAGAGACTGAACAGGTCAAGGATTTTTACAGAAAAGTTAGGATCAATCTTGTGCACAGTGCTGAAACTGTCCCACAGTTCAGAGCCCATTGGATGTGCAGATGTGGCTCTTGGGAATCAAGCCCTTAAAAACCAGCCCAGCTGCAGGGGGCAGGAAGCCCCCAGGCTGCAGTCCTGTGATCTGCAGGCAGCTGACAGCAGAGACATGTCCGTGGCTGCCAGTGGGTCCAAAGAGCAAGGGACCCCCACTGTCCCAGGGGCAGAGTCCATGGGCCCAGGGCAGCTCCCAGCGCTGCAGCTCCTCACTCGGGGGCTGCACTGGAGCAGCCACAACAGCTAGGGTGCCGCAGGGACTGCATGACGGCCCGAAGTGGCCCCCTGCGGCCCTCGGCAGACAGGCTGTCCTCGCTGGCAGGTGCCCGCTGCAGCTGCTCGAACTGCATCTCCAGGTGCTTCTGGATGGCCACGCCAAGCACCTCAGGGTCCACTGCAGCTCCATACACCTCCCATGTCATGCCCTCGGCGTCCCACCGCACATCTCGCACAGGGGACGGTGCCTCCTCTAGGCTGGACCCCACAGTCACCTCTGGGAATGTGTGCAGGGCCACAGGGGCTTCCAGAGGCGGGCTGGTGGCCACCGCCTTGCAGACTGCCTGGGGGGCCACTTGCACGCCAGCATCCTGGGCTGACAGAGGGGACAGCAAGATGGGGGCCAAGTCACTGGCTGAGGTCATGGTCCACACATCCTTGGTCCTGGCACCAGGTTCCATGGCTAACCCGGTGGGACCCCAAGGGTGGGCACAGCAGTGGGAATGCCCAGGAAGCCCCCCGGGCAACCTACACTGGAATTTCACCCCATGCTGAGCCTGCAGCCCAGATTCACTCACTGATGCCACTAGCTTGGGAAAGGTCAGGATCCCTGGGGCAGGCAAGGCGTGGCAGCAGCCGCTGGCCCCTACCTCCCTCATGCCACAGAGTAGAGCTGCTGGGGACAGAGCATGGCAGCAGGTGGTGGCCAGCTGCCCAGTGGCTTTGGGGCTGCTTCTCCGGGTCGCTGTGCCTTCCAGGTCTAGTGGCGGCACCCACACCTGACTCTCCCCCAGTGTCTGGGCTGAGTTTGACATCCCGTCCTCCACAGCCTGGTCCCTTTCCAGGACTGCAGGGGCCTGGCCGCCCTGGCCAGAAGTACCGCTAGGCTGCGGCTGAGCCCCATGGACAGGCGAGCTGCCCAGGGCTGAGCAGCTGAGGCTGGCCTTCCGAGCACCGCTGTGGCCCCGAGTCTGGGTGCTCCGGGCCAGGTCCGAGTGGCTCCTCTGCACAGCGGCAGCGCTGGGGTCTCGTAGGCAACACAGGTCACCACCACCCATGGTAGACACATTGCCCACCGTGCTGCTCCGCCAGTGAGCCACGGCCCCAGGCTGTGGCCGGGTGCTAGAGGCCGGTGCCTGCTCCATGCTCTCAGCCTGGGGCCTCTCCTCCTCTGGGGCCCGGGGCCCAGCGCTAGCCTCACCCGGCTGGGCTGGCCATACAGTGCTGCTGACGCTCTTGCGGAGCTCTGGCCTCCGCCCCTGGCCTTCACCCAGCAGGCTGGAGGAGCTCTGGGACAGGGGCTGAAGGCGTGGGCTGACGGGCTCCCGGGCGCCTGGCTCCAGGCGGCTGGATCTCATGGCTGCCTGCAGGAGAGAGAGAGAGAGAGGGAGGGAGGGAGGGAGGGATTGGCATTGAGTTGGGTGGCAGCATCTCTGCTGGACCCTGCTGGGCGCTCACATGATGCGAGGGGCAGCTTCCATCCCAGCCTGCCCGACAGGTCAGAGCCATGAGCCAAACAATGACAGGACACCAGACATTTTAAATCAAGTTCACCACACATTATACACCACGATGACACTACAAATGTCTAATAACCAGTACTGAGCAATTAGAACCAGCCCTTGAGTAAGGTCCTGGAGACCACCCACCAGGCCAGCTGTTGACTCTTTATACTGCTGGGTTATGGGGGCGTGGGGGGGTTGCTAGTAGGAGAGAGTCCGAGCCTGCTGTGGCCCTGGGAACCGGGGCTTTGGGATGACAGCGTTTAGTCAATCAGAACGGAAGTATTGCAGTATTTTAATAACCAGTGAAGCTTGACTGCTAAATACTAGCCTGGTTCCTCCAGGGACTGTCAGTATCCCTCTTGCTCAGACTAGAGCCTCCTTGGTGCCCTGTGAGGGCTCAGAGAAGGTTTGTGGGATGAACGAGAAATGAATAAAGGACCATTTATCATCTCAGTGTGAACTGAGAACCACCCTGGGTTCTCCCATGCCCCTCTCCCCATCCTCTCTAGCCTAGCCTGGCTGAGATGTCTCTGGGGCTCAGCCTTGGTCGCTCTGAAGGGGGAGGGGTTTCCTGATTGCCACACATCAGCCCTTCACACGCAGGACTCACTCGGCATTTGTTCATTCCTCCCACAGTCATCTCCTGAGCACCTATCGCTTTCCAGGCTCCTGTAATTGAGCAACATGAAACTAATTTAGATTTGCTGTGTCCCCCAGAATGGGGTCCAATACAGGTCTCCTCCATTATCCGAAAGCAGAGCAACCCTATGAAACATTTCATAAACCAAAATGGCATGAAGCAAAGAAGCAATTACCTTTTCTTGTAAAAGCAAAAACCTTCAGATTTCTATTATTGAAAAAAGGTACTAATTAATGTAGGTCTCTTGTAAAAGAGAAGTGGCATAAACTGAACTTTTGAAAAGCGGGGGATACTGGTACCATCAATCAGACGCCTGCACCCTTCTTGCCCCCCCTCCCTCCCTGCCATCCTGTCCCTTCCTCCAGCCACATAGAGCCCTCTAGATCTGCCGACTGGCCCATCCATAGCCCAGAGTCAGCACCGGCCCCCTCAACTTCAGCATCTCCTCCCTTGGGAAGCTTTCCCAAGCGGGGCTGGCTCCATCTCTGACTGAGCTGTCTGGGCTGGATGCAAGAGTCTGGCCAGCTCTGGGCCTCCCACCAACCTGAAGCTGTCCAAGCCAGGCCTGTGGCCTGTTCCCCTCTGTCGGCCCTAACACGTAGCTGGCACTCTGAGAGTGTCTGTTGTATGCCTGACGGAGTTAACGAGCAAATACAAGAGTAAATGCAGAGGAAAGGGCTGAGTGTCAAGAATGGGGCCCGAGGGAGGGCATTTCCAAGGCAAGAGGGCTCATTTTGCATGGTGGATCAGAAAAGGCTTCCTGGAAGGCCAGCCATGAAAGTTGGGCCTGGAGATGGTGCCCCAGGGGAAAAGGGGGAACAGGGAACAGAAGGCAGGAGACCATGTGCTCTGAGCACAAGAGGAGGGCAGCAGAGTGGAGGTTGGGCAGGGCTCTAGAGAGAGTGGGGTTGCGACATCTGGGTCAGCCTGGCCTGGGCCAAAACTGTATATTAGGAACATCACTCTGGGACTCCCAGCCAGGCAGGACCAGCTGGAGAAACAGGGCGAGGACAGCAGGCAACAGCTGCAGTTTGGGCAATCCCAGTCCTGCCCTCCGTCCCTGGGCTGATAAGGACTGCCAGGAGACCAACCATCCTGGCCAGGTGAGCAGAGCCACCCGAAAGGGAGCGTAGGAAGGGCTCTCGGGAAATCAGTTTCTGTATATTACAAACTTCTCGCTGTCCCAGAGCTCAGGAGATGGCTGCTAGCTGTCTGAGCCAACAGTGAGGCTGTTTCGGGAGCAGCTGTCCCCTGAGAGCTCCAGGCTTGCTATGAAGTCCAAATCAGCACTTCTGGAATGTTGGAAAGATGCTGCTCTGTGCCACCCAGTACAGGAGGCACTGGCCACGTGTAGCTACTGAGCACTTGACAAGTGGCTAGTGAGACTAAGAAATGGATTTCCTGATTTTACTTCAATTTAAGTAATTGAAATTTAAATGGCCACGTTTTGACGACCATACTGGACTGTGCAGCTCTACACAGGGCTCCAGCCTCGGCAGAAGTGTCCTGGCCTGGCTGCTCCTTCGAGCTGAAGCCAGACTGGTCCCCGGAAGGGTCAGGAAAAGGATGAGTAGCCAAGAGAGGACTATGGCCCAGGCCCTGCCCTCAAGGAGCTCCAAGATGGACGTATAAACAGAGGAGGGCAACAAAGCCAATAACAATCACAGTGATGACAATAGCAGCTCTCAGTGCCCCATCACCCACCATGTGCCAGGCATATGCCCCCTCCTTTCCGGCACTGTCTCATTTAACAGTCAGAGCAACCTCATGAAATACATCACCTTCCCCATTCTACAGAAGAGATGGCTAAAGTTCAGAGAGATTTAGTGACTTGCTCAAGGGCACACAGCTGGTAAGTGACTAAGCCAGGAATCAAACCCAGAAGTGTCTGAGGTTCTCTGTGCCCCCTCTGAGCACTGTGCAGACCTCCATCCTAGATGCTATCACCATTCACTGTCGTTCCTTTTTATTTACTGTGGCAGTGACTCAATCGGAGTCCCAGAAGTGGCACAGCGTCTGGCACTCCCAGTGGTGCCCATGACATGCCGGTGGAACAAGTGAATGAGCTGGAGCAGAGCCTGGATGCCCATCCCACCCCACCTGCTTCTTAGCATCTTCTTAGGCTGTCCAGAGTCAGGAGGGAAGGCTGTGGTCATAGACAGCCCCTGGCAGGCAGACAACCATTGAGCCACTAGTCCAAGAAGGCAAAGGAAGCCCTGTCTGGACAGCCTACCTGGCCTCTGGCTGAGCCCCACCTACCCTGACCCTCCTTGGGGGCCAGGCCAGAAGGAGCCAGGCCAGACCCCGGTCCCTCTTAGGAAGCAGGTGGGACAAGACTGGAGACACCCTCAGACCCCAACCAGCCTCACGTGCAGCAGGAGCTAGTGAGAAGCTGTCAGCGACAAGGGTCCTACTGTGCCTGCCTCCCCAGATGAAGGGCCTAGTGCCCAGGGTTGGCCATCACCCAGAGAGTGATGAGCACAAAGATCCCAGGGGGTGGGAGCGTGTATGTCTGTTGGTTTCCTTCTTTAGCTCACCCCAAAAGTGACAGGTGACAAAACGGACACGTGGGACAGCTCAGAAACATCCAAGAACCCACAGATGAACCCCGTGCCACAGAGGAGAAGGGCCTCCCAGGAAGTGGGGGAGCTGATCATATAAGCCTTGGAGCCATGGGCGAGCAGGTGGGCAAGGGGTCTGCTTCTTCCCTATGCGTGCACTTGGATGGACCCCTCACCTTTCTCAGCCTCAGTTTCCTCATTCAGCAAATCAGAAATAAATCCCCACTCTGCAAGGCTGTCATGAAGAGTGAACATGATTGTTAATAATTTTATCTTTCCTCCTCCCAACAGAAATGACTTGTGCTCAGGGTATCACAGGATGAGTACTGGGGACCAGGCCTGGAAGGGCAGAAAGATCCTTTCAGGAAGCCATTGAGACACTCCATAGGTTAGCTTGGTCTTGCTTCTTAATCTTTCCTACCCTCATCCCATCCTAGGACCTAGTCACCACCAGGTTCCCAGTGTCTCCATCATCACAGTTTCCAGGTCTATTTTAAACCTCAGCTTGAGAGGCTATGCGTGCACTTGCTCATACATGCAGGCACACGGACACACACAAGTTTGAGGTCTGCATTCTAAATGCCCCGAACGGCATGCCTGTCTGCCTTAAAAATCTTGGAAAAGGCTCTGGTTTCATTCCAAATAAAGACCCTGGGAAGATGTTTTAGCACAAGTTAAAGGTAGGTACCGAAGCATCCAAGGCCCCTAGTGTTCTTCAGATGACACTTTAATGTTCTCTCTCTCCTGCCGCATTTGAGGCAGGTCAAAGTTGCAATGTGGCCAATTCCCTGTGGCCAAGCAGGACTCTCCTGCTGCCTCAGGTCTTCTTGTCGGTAGGAGGAGGAGCAAGCAGCCTCACGTGCAGCAATCAACAACTTTGAGTGAAAATTCCCAGTTCTGCAGAAACTTTCAGACTGGCCCAACCAAAGAGACTGCTAGGTTGACCTGGTCTGAAGTTACAGCTCCTACAATGTCACCCCAGCAGAAGAGCCCAGGCCTTTGGGGGTGCACCCAGGGGGGGCTACCAAGGCCAGTGCAAGCAGGCTCCATTGCAGAACACACTTCTGGCATCCATACTGGTCGCCTTTTTTAAGGGACAGGCATTCAGAGGATGACTTCTGCTTCCAGCAAAACCAAAACAGGAAAAAGCAAAACTATGTGGTCACTTGTTGAAATATGGCCCTTGCCCCTCAGGGACCAGGTAGGGATACATACCACCCAATTCCCTCATTGCAGAGTGAGGGCATGGCAACGTCTAGCAAGCGGTAGGATCCATTCCAGCAGCCAAAGAGAGCTTGACAGGACCGAACTACTCTTTAGGGGCCAGAATTGGGGTGTGCAGTATGGAGCATCCTTGAGCTACTGAGAAATGTTTAGAGAGACGAAACCTGCCCATCACAGAGAGGTTGAAGAGACCTTAAGAAAAAGATGTCCAAGTCACAAGCTGTGCCAGAAAAGGATTCTGGGGTAACAGGGGGGCAGAGACCCCAGGACCCAGCTCTGCTTACCACAGAGAGGCCTAGGCCCCACCAGCCCCAGAGACTCCTCCCCTGAAGAGGATTTGTCCATTCATCCCAGAGGAACCTGGGGTGGAGAAGGGTAGCCTCCAAGCCCAGCTGCCCCAAATCAGAAGCAGTCCAAGTGGCTGAGGTACCCCTACCTGCGTGGCCATGGGCACCCATGTACCAGCAGAGGCCCACGACCTACCCATGGACACACCAGAGGCCAGCACACAGGCCCGTTGGCTGTGCGAGCCTGCAGGAAACAGCATCCACACAGCTGCACTCTGCACACCAAACGCGCAGGCCGCCTCTGGCTGCGGGCCGAGGCCTGAACACACCACACCGTACACTCTCCCCCAGGGCACGGGTCCCTGCCCTGCCCCTCCCACACAAAGCCCACCCGATCTCAGTGAGAAAGTCCTCAACACGATTGCCCAAACTAGGCTACAGACCTTCCCAGAATCAAAGACAGGGACTGAAGGAAGAGAGGGCTGTGGTGCAAGAGGGCTGGGATGGAGGGCAGGAGGAAGGAGAGGGAAGGGAGATTTGGGCCTGGGGGCCTGGGAAGAGAGTGGGATGGGGGAGGAGGTGGGGATGGAAAAAGGAGGAGGAAGGGGAGGGGTAAGAAGCAATAGGAGTAGGGGTGGAGGCAGAAGGAGACGGGGTCGTGGGCAGAGTATTGAGAAATGGGAGGATGGGCAGAGGAGACACGAAGAGGGGATGGGATAGGCAATGAGAGGAAAGATGGGAGGAGGGATGCGGCCACGCGGGGCGCTGAGCACTGGGTGGGGACCGGGATGCGGGGGGTCTGAGCGCAGGCATAAGTGACGAGTGGGGTTCCGGGGCGCAGGAAAGGGAGGCGCCGCCCAGCCCACCCACCTTCACGGGCAAGCACGAAGCTGACCTCTCACCCTCTCGCCCGCCCCGGGCCGCGCAGACCGGCGGAAGCGCTGCTCCTGCAGCCGCCACAGGTGCCCAGCGTAGCGGCCCAAGATGGAGCCGAGCCGGACCTGGCCTGGGCCGAAGACGCCGCCAGCCGTCGTCCGCCCGGCCCGCGGAGCCAGCGCAGGGGAGGTGCCGAGGGGTGACGGGGGGGCGGGGGGACCGGGGGAGGAGGGACGAAGGGGGCGGTAGCCCTGCTCACCTGGGCCCGCCCCCGAGCTCCACCGCCCACGTCGGCGTCCCGGCCCCGCCCCCTGCTCACGGTCCCGCCCCCGAGACCCTGCCCGCTCCGCCCCCATGGCCTTGCCACTCCCCCTCACTGTCCCCATAGCCCACAGCCCCACGAGCCCTCCCCGGTTCTGCCCCACGAGCCCTCAGTTCTCCTTCCGACCCCCTCCTCACGCACGTCCCACTGTCCCGTCTTTTCGGCCCCGCCCTCACCATGACTTCCAGTTTAACAGGCCTGCCCAGCGACCCTTCAAGACACCCATATTCTCAACCCAACCCTGCCGTCCCCAGTCGTTTAGGCTCGGCTCCCTACAACTCCCCAGCCCCAGACCCCGCTCCTCGCCCGAGGGCTCATGGCCCCGCCCCCTCGACCCCTGTTCCCTCCCACACCGAGGTCTACAGCCCCTCGGGCGACCCCCTACCTCCCTCCCCTTGGTCACTCTGGCCCGGTCTCTCACAGATCTCGAACTTCCGACCCCGCCCTCGAGACCCTGGGATACCTGGCCGGGTCCCTCTTAGCCCCGGCCCTGCGGACTCCCCATTCTTCAAGCCCAGGACCCCAGGGTCCCATCCTCTCAAGTTCACTCTCGCAGACCCCAAGACCGACGCTGTCCTTTGTGCTCTGCCTCCACGGCCTCTCCATGCTCCAAGCCTTGTCCTCAGAGCCCTCCACCCGGCCCCCACGACCCCAACCTCGCAGGCTCCATCCATCCTCAGAGTTGCGTCCCCAATTTCGGCCGCAAAGCCCGTATTCTCCCGCCCCTTTCCCCGCCTACGTCCTTGTTTGCCCCGCAGCGAACCCAACTCCGGGAATTCGATCTCCAGCCTGCCCCCATGGACCTTAACAGTTGGTGCGCAGTGACCATGCGGGGGTAAGCCGACCCCACCCAAGCCCACACCCCTTGTCGCTGCTCTCTGCAGCCTCAGAACGCCCTGCCTCGCTCTCTCCCCGCCCTACGAGCCAGTCTCGGGAAATCCTGATCCTGCCCTGCTAGGATGGGGACCAGTACTTCTGTTCTCAGCATCCCCCAATCTCTGACAGCCAAGGGCTCCTTACTCACAAACTCCCAACAGACAGCCTGCTTCTAACCCTAACCCTAACCCTAGCCCTAACCCTAACCCTAACCCTAACCTGTTCTGCCCTGGAGAGATTCCTACCACCCACCCCCAGGGCCCTGCGGTAAGAGAAACTTGTCCTGTCTCTGGACCTCAGAATCTGAGGACTGAGGACTGAGTCCCCATGTCGGCCCTTCTCTGTGGATGCCAGCTCCAGGGACCGCTGATTTGCTTGCCCAGCCTTTTGCAGAGGAGTATAAACCCCTCTGGTTTACTGGCCCAGGAGGCAACTTCATCTCTGCCGCTCTTCCAGTTTGGGAAGACCTCAGGCCCCAGCCTCACCTTTCTGGTCTCTCTCAGCCCTGTGCCTCCACCAAGCATCAGCAAGGGAACTGCAGAAAGTTCCCCAGACACTGGAGAATGGAAAGCTCAGCAAGGAGTGTGCACCATTCACTCGCTGTGATCCCTAACCTGGCACCTAGTCCAGAGGAAGGGTGTGTGGCACTATGCAGGAGGTGTGGCTTGGACCTCGAACCCTTGCCCCCATCCCATGCCTTGGTGTGTTCTCTGCATGTGGGACCCCTCCAAGCCTTTGTACTCCTGCTGTAGCCCTAAGCTGCCCCTCAGCACTTTGTCTCATAGACCAAAGAAGACAACAGATTGTCGTCCCTCTGCATCCGTGGGGCACTGGTTCCTGGACTCACCGAGGATACCAAAATCCATGGATATTCAAGTCCCATAAGCTTATGGGCACACTCCACATCCTTGGATTCAACCAACTGCGGATATGTATTAAGTTGGCCATCCGCAGTTCATTGAATCCGCAGGTGCAGAACCCGTGAATATAGAGGGGCAACTATACTACCATGTCACCGCACAGCACCTGGCCCTGTGGGTCATGCCCTCACGCTTCCCCACCTGGCTTTTAATGACAGGCACCAAGGTCTACACTCCAGCCTGAGATCCTGCTGCTTACGGCCTGGAAAACTCGGTTTTCCCTTCTCTGCTGTCCCCACATCCCGCCCTCACAGTGGTCAGTAACAGCTTCAAGTTGTAACTGGTGGGGCTCACTCACTGGTGGAGAAAGAGGGGTTCTGCTCAGGAAGACTCAGACTGTCCTAAGCACCCCTTTCCAGTGGGGTCTTATTGCACTCTCGCAGGGTCTGGCAGATGGCTGGCCTCCCCACCACCCACAGCCTGGCGGGGAATCCCACCCAAAGGGTGCAAATTGGGGATTGTTTGCTGAGGCCACCACCCACTCCTACTCTCTCCCAGGAATTAGGGCACCTCCTCCAACGAGTCAGGAATCTTACCCATATTCCCTTTTTAGGGATGTCAACTGAGCCCCAGAAAGGGGTGAGCTATATGGGGTTACACTGAGAGTTGGTGCCAGATCCAAGGCTCACATCTGGGGCCCCCAGCTCCCTGAGCATCAGAGCAGCCTCTGAGAACCTCACTGTGAGTGTTTCAAGGAGTCCTACTTGGAGCTGGTGTCAGCAGGTATCTGCCATGCTGGATGCCTGCAAATGCAGCCTGGCCAGACCTGCCACTAGGTCTCTGAACATCACTTTGGCCTTGGCTCCTTGTCCAACTGGTCCTCTTCTTCCATGTGTGGCTGGTCAAGGAAGCTCCCCTGGCTTCTGTGGCTGCCCAGGGAGAGCCCAGGGTGGAGAGTCAAACAGGAATTGTGGTCTCCCCTACATATTCACTGGCTCTGCCATCCCATACCCAAGCAAAACTGTCCCTCTCTCTGGGCATCAGTTTCCTCCTCTGCAGAGTGACAATTATTCTTACCTCACAGGTCTGTGGGAAAGATGGGGTTTGAGTGTTCTGTGGAGTGTTCTTACTGCTATCGGTCACTTGATCAAATATTAATTAAGCTCTTCCTGCATCAAATTCTGGAGATACAAGCTAGGACTGCATGGGGTGCAGGTAGGAGTAGGGTTTGTTGATAGCTTTGGTAGAGAGAAGAGGCTCCGGCTTAGGACCCCACGGGTCAAGTGCCTTTTCCTGAGACCCAGACACCAACAGAAGAGAAGCAGGTATGGTGCGCTCAGGAGTTCAGTGGGGGCAAGCGAGGGTGGGTGAGACACCAGGTGGAGAGGCAAGCGGCCCGTTTAGGACTGGGGTTTCCCAGGAGGTCTGGGCATCACAGACACATGGGTCCCTGAAGTCACAGGACTGGATATGATCTTCAGGGAAAGTGTGGAGAAGACAGCCGAGTGAGTAAGAATGTGGCAAAGGACTGGGAAGGAGCAGCCAGAAGGGAAGGAGGGAAACTGGTTCGTCTCTGTGACCTAGGGTGCTTTGAACAAACATCCTCATGGAAGCGATGGAGCAAAAGCCGTTGGAATTGGCGAAGGGGTGAGTCAAAGGGGAGAATGGGAGACAGTACATGTGCAGACAGCTCTTTTAAGCCTGGTTATAAAGAGGAAAGAAAGATGTCACTTGGAAAGGGATGTAGGGTCAAGAAAGAGACTTCTCTGGTGTTGGTGCTGCTTTTGTTTCATTTTTTTTTTCATATGGCTCATCACGTAGTAGGTTTCCTTGATTTCCAGCAACAGAAAACAACAGTGATTAAGTTAAGCAAAGAAGGAATGTGTTGGAAGATTGCAGGGAGCCTGGGATGGAAGGTAATGACTCGGGGTTGGCCTGGATTCCTCAAGACAGGAGTCAGGTGACTTCAGACCTCAGCAGTAGGGGCCACCCCACTGTCTCGTGCGGTCACCACCCTGGAAGGAAGGATCCCAGTTGTTTGTCCTTCGTATGCCTCGCAGCTCGAGATTCAAAGATCCCGGGGAGCAGGAGCTTGTTCGGCTGAGCTACGGCCATGTGCCCTTTGTCCTTGGATAAAGAGAGGATTACCTGGCTTAATGCAGCTCCAGAAGCAACACACAGGACCCGCCAGGACCACACACACAGGATGTTTGCCCCAGAAGGAGGAATGGAGACTGGGTGGCCAGGCACAGACAGACCCACTGCACAATGTAACAAACTGAGCATGTTTGACAGCGGGGAGAAGGGCCCAGAGAGAGAATGAAGAACAGGAAAGAGTGGGAATCACTGCTGGCAGAAAGTCTCCTGGGAGGGGTCAAATCTTAACCCTGCTTCTCTATGTAACCAGAGGTCAAGAAGAAATGCTGAGGTAGTCCTAGGTTTGGAAATGGTGATTTAAGGATTTCTGTTTTCTTGTCTGATGGTTCTATTTTCTTTGTGTAATAGAAGGCAAGATCGTGTGCTGAGACAGAAAGTGGAAGATGGAAAATTCGGAGGGGCAAGGAGAGTGGAGGAGGTTTGAAATTGTCATTGTGGAGAGTGGGAGAGCCTGTTGGCCAAAGACATGCAATAGAAGATTGCCAGGCAGTATGGGGGTCCACACAAGTCTGAAAGCAGCAATCATAAAGAAAGAATCTCACTCATCGCAAAATGAGTTTTAGCTAGGACTCGCAGTTAATGAGAGAGAATTAGAGAGTCAAACTTTAAAAGATGCTTTTGACACGTTAGCCAAATTAACCAAATTGCGGAATGAGCCACCGTCCCCATTCCTTCAGTGGAAACGGTGAGCAGAGGCCACAGCCTTCTGGACGCCGGTGGCCAAGAGGACACACTCTAGCTGGCTGGGACCCTCTGCTCTCACCAGCTGAGTTGTTGGCTTACCAAGAGTCAGCTGAGTTTGTATCCAAACTTCCTTACTCCAACTGTACCTGCTGTCATTATGCAAGGTAATTAAACAGCACAGGAACCAATGGAAATGAATATGAAAAGGAAGTTTTGTTCCCGTGAAAACTAGGTTAAATGCTCTGCAAAGTGAGTCATCAGGACTGCTGCCAGTCAAGTGTGGGAAAGGCAACTTGGAAAAACATAGGAAGAAAATCATAACAATTTAGAAGAATTCTGAATCAGAATCAGTCTTGAACTGACTTACCTATTAGCCAATCATTTATCAGACCTGAACCCTTGATAAAAAGGCTAATATTCTGTAGTTCAGGCCAAGGGAAGAATTTATTGAATCTAGCTTCAAGCAAGGCTAAATCCAAAGACTTGGTCGATCACACTCCTTCCTTCTGATTTTCTCTGGGTTACAGTCATTCTTACAGAGGCTCTCTCCTCTTGGGAAACAAGGTTGCTGGCAGCCCCACATCTGCATCCTCATGTCTCTGAATCCACAAATCAAATCTTAACCCTGCTTGACAGTCCCAGGCCAGGAAGAGGGAGCTCTTTGATTTGTCGGCTTGTGTCGTGTGTTCCTCCCGGGAGGGTAGGGGCATGGTATTATGACTGACAGCCCCTCCAGGGTCACAGAGGGTGGTGAAAAGGCAAGATGTTGTTGCCAGACTAAAGGGAAAGTGACACTGAGCTGGCCCAAAGTGCCGTGACCACTGAGGGCAGCATCTCTGGGAGTCTTAGAAAAGGGGACGCTGAAAGTTCGAAGGTATCTGTGTGTCATCAATGCCTAAGGAAGAGAGAGCTCTGGCTAAGTTGAAAGGTATATGCTTTTCAAACACAAATATCCCCAGAGTGTAAGAGACCTCTCTAGCCATAAGGTCCATGAGGGAAAAGGACCTTCTGGAGAGAGAAGACTCCCCGGGACCTAGCATCTAACAGACGCTCGCTGAGTGAACAAAGGAATGAAAAATAGTTAATCTGGGGATACCTATTACCAACTCAGTTTAATCCACAGTTTACTGAGTCCCTAATAAGTGTCAGTCCTAGGCTATGGGATGAGAATACAGGCTGAATCAGAGGTCCATCGACCTCAAAGTCTCTGTGATGGGAGATTCAGGGACGGCAATGACAGGCACAGACAATTAGGTCAGACAGGCAGTTAGACAGATTATCAGACAGACAATCAGACAAACAATTAGATCACAGCGATCAAAGGAGACAGAAGGGGCTAGGACTTAAGAGGAGAGGCCTTGTAAATAGACATCTGTTCCTTTTTTAAAAAAACTTGCTTTTTATTGAAATGTAGTTGATTTACAATGTTAATTTCAGGTGTAAAACAGAGGTTCAGTTATGCATATACATATATATTTTTTTTCAGATTCTTTTCCATTATATGTTATTATAAGAAATTGAATATATTTCCCTGTGCTGTACAGTAGGTCCTTGTTGTTTATCTATTTTATATATAGTAGTGCGTATTTGTTAATTCCAAACTCCTAATTTATCCCTCCCCCACCCTTTCACCTTTGGTAACTACACTTTGTTTTCTATGTCCATGAGTCTATTTTTGGTTTGTAAATAAGATTTGTATCATTTTTTTAGGTGCCACATGTAAGTGATATCATATGATATTTGTCTTTCTCTGTCTGACTTACTTCCCTTAATATGATCATCTCCAGGACATCCATGTTGCTGCAAATGGCATTACTTCATTCTTTTTTATGGCTATTATTCCATCCTATAAATATACCACATCTTCTTTATCCAGTCGTCTGTCGATGGACATTTAGGCTGTGTCCAGGTCTTGGCTATTGTAAATAGTGCTGCTGTAAACATTGAGGTGTGTGTATCTTTTCAAATTATAGTTTTCTCTGAGTATACGCCCAGGAGTAGGATTGCTGGATCATAGGGTAAGTCTATTTTTAGTTTTTAAAAGAATTTCCATACTGTTTTCCATAATGGCTGCACCAAACTCCATTCCCACCGACAGTGTAGGAGGGTCCACTTTTCTCCACACCCTCTCAGGCTTTTATTATTTGTAGACTTTTTGATGATAGTCTGATAGGTGTGAGGTGGTACCACTTTGTAGTTTGATTTGCAGTTCTCTACTAATTAGCGATATTGAGCGTGTTTTCATGTGCCTGTTGGCCATCTGGATGTCTTCTTTGGAACATCTGTTTTGTTTTGCTCCTCACAATCCATCCCCCCATTTCACTTGAAAGATTACCCAAGACCGAGATTGCTAGCTGTCCCCCAATACTTACGGTCTCCTTCTATAGTAATAAAACTCCTCCAGCCAAGAACATGACTGCCCCAAATAAAGGGCATTATTCCCAGACACCATGCAGCGAGGTTTGCCAAGGAACTAGGTTGTGTCCAGTGAGATGTTAGCAGAAGTGACGAGTGCAATTTCTCGGTTGTGCCCTTTAAAAAGACTGTGCCGTGCCCTTTCCCTCTCCACTGGATGGAACGAAGTCTTGGTGTTAGGCCAGTCTGTACCACCCAGATGAGGATCAGGCCCTAGGGATGTCAGAGCACCAAGCCAGAAGGGGCTTAAATCCCAACACTGTGCATTGCCTATCAGCCTTGGACTATTTATGACCCATGTTCACATGAAAGAGAAACTAACCTCTAGCCTCTTTGAGCCACTATTTGGGGTGGGGTTCTCTTACAGAGGAAAGCCTATATGCTAATGAATACAGGATTTTTCCTGGAGGAGAAGGACTGCAGGTAACCGAACTTAAAATATATTCTAAATGTAAAGCTATTGCAGGCTAGAAAGCTGGAAACCCTTCTTATGCTACACTAAAGCACTTGAGAAACTGATTTCTGCAATGGCTTGGAAAGTCACCTGTGGCTCTAGGGAAATGGTAGAAAATTTCAAAATGCTGGGGTTTTCAGGCTGCTTCTTGCCACTCTCAACAGAGTCCTACACGAGCTGCGTTGAACTAGGCAGCCTGCAGGAAGAGATGGGCAGGAGCGCAGTGGTGCTGGGATGAAAAAGCCAACTCTCTAGACCTCAGACTGAAGCAGATGTAGGAGAGGTTTCTGAAGAAATAGCATTTCAGGGGACAAGACTTTGGACCCCCGTCTTTCTCAAGCACTCTCATTTAAAGGTTCTTACAGTCAGCTCAATGGCAAAGACCAGAGCAAGGATGTTGCCTTCCAATCCAAGCTGAATGTTCCCACTGGTTCAGGTTGAGAGAGAGGTAAACAGGTGTAGCATACAGGCTGGTAAATAAAAGAGCAGAGTTTTCCGGCTTAAATACTCTTCCGTGCCCATGAGAATGACTGGAAGCAAAGAGGCAGAAAGCCAACTAAGATTTTGAGGGTCACATGTTACCCGCAAAAACCACAAGCATGGCCAGCACCAGCCTGCATTGTTGACTCAGAGCAACCAACCCCAAGCCACAAAACCTCTAGCAGCTGGAACTGGGCTGCAAAACTCTGCAGTCCCAAAAGGTGTGCGCCTCCAATGCCCACTTTCGATGTGGTCCCGGAAGAGAGTGGACAAAGAGGGGACAACCAGGGCCCAAAGGAACAGTCCCGGACTGGGTACTGTCATCCAAGGAATTTGCTTCGCATCCTGGGATTTTTTGCAGTTTCTGCCTGCAAGGATTTGATGATTGCAGCCAACTAGCGGCTGCAGTGGGTTTCTGTTTTTCCTTCCTCTGGACAGGGGTTCCTACTATGTTATACTCTTCTTACGTACTGTGGTAGACTGGGTGTGATGAGGCGGATAACTTGTGTATGACTTTAGAGGGCAATGTGCAATGAAAGACCACATCCAGACTCAACACTACAGACTGTCCGTGTCCAGATCCGAGGCTGGGAGCCGGGTGCAGGCATTGAATGGTTTTGTCTCTCCCACAGAGAGGACATCTGAAGCTTTGAGTGAATGGGGCACATAGACATTCAATTGACCAAAGGAACAGACTGGGACTGAGACTGCTATTTGTCCCCTAGTGGTCATGATCCCTTTCAGGGTTTAAAGAAATCTCCCATTTTATCTGGGTACATGGAAATTCAGGGGGAAAAGGTGATATTTCCTCATTTTCTTGGAAATTATGTTTGTCTGGGTAACTGACCAGTAGGACTGAAGTGGGAAGAGATGATGCCTTTAACAAGAAGGTGTGAGCCCTCCCCTTCTTCTTTCTGTTCCCATTGGCTGGGTGCTGGAGGTGATGAGACATCTCAGACCACACAGATACACGGGAAAGAGCAGATGACAAGGCCTAAGCCAACCACTGCAGCACATCACCCTGGCCACAGAGGTTGTTCAAGATAAGCATGTATCTCACTTAGAACCAATGACATGCAATGAAGAATTTCCCCGGGAGTCCTGAAAAAGACACTCTTTTCCCTAAAGAGACGTGAAAACTGAAGCCAGCATCTTACACAAAGCCTGATGATGGAGCCAGCCCAGAGGGTGACCAAGCGAGGACGTGGAGAGAAGCAAGGTCCTGAGTACACCATCTGAGCCTTGGACTCCAGTGAAGACTAAGGCTGGTCTCCTCCCTTGACTTCTCAACTAAGGAAGCCAATAAATATCCTTTTTTGTTTAAACAGTTTGGGTTAAATTGCTGTTTCTTGCTACCAAAAGTGGCCTCAGTGCTCCAGTCCTCTGCCAAGCCTGGGAGTATTGTAGTGGCATCTTGAAAGGTGGATGCTGGGCTCAGCCTTTCAAGGTAAGTCAGAGACCACCTGATGCTTGCTTGGGAAAAAATAAGTTTGTTATAAGGATGCATGTGGATATAAACCAGCATTGGAAAGTCCTTAGGAACAAGTGAGACAGATCCAGAAATATCCATTGCTGCATTGCCTCCTTCCTGGAGCTTAGTGGACACTCTCCTTCCTGACTTTCCTCTGTTCGGCTCTTTCTGCCAACTAGCGCCCTCTACTGGTGCAGAATTTCTGCTGCTTGGATACCTTGAATCACCAAGGCCCCAGCTCCTCGTGGTGGCATCTCTTAATACCTCCTTCTCACTTCATCTTCTGCAGCTAGCTACCTTGCTCCTGCCATTTTGTTTTTCTGAACTCCCAGTTCAAACAAGAGGAATTTGATGGATGGATGTGATCTTTAATGCCGGAGAAAATTTCACAAGTCCCAGACAACCAGTGAACTCAGCACCTGGGTCAGGTGCCTTCTCCCATCCAATGGCTACATTATCTAAAACATGTCCAGCTATTGGCTGTCCCCTCTGCTGGGGCTGTGGGCAGAGCAGGTACCACTACTGACATGTCTTATACATCTACACAGAAATATATTATCTAGTACTCTTTTGGCTTCAAGATGCAGAAACCCAACTCAAATTGGCTGAAGCACCAAAAAGACTTTTCATAAGGCAAGAGTCCAAGGCAGTCAGGTCTGGCTTCATCCAGAGGTTTAAATGATGCCATCAGAACCTGTCACGTCTCCATCTCTTTTAGCCAGACTCTCTGTACATCATTGGCTCTCAGCAGCTCCTGGATTATATCCTCACAGCTTTAAGTCCATAGAAAAGAGTTTAAGGAGCTGAGAATAATGTCAGGTTATTGTAATAGCTATTATTGTTAATATCACTCCCAACAGTTTCCCCTAAACTCTAGGTCTGAGTCGTAGTAAACTAACATGCGGCACGGCCCAGCCCTTCACACATCACTATGGCCTATGGAATGCAATGCTCTGACTGGCCATGTCTGGATCAAGCCTAGCTCTAGAGTCAAGGAGAAGTCAGCCCACTCTAAGAATAGAGGTCTGAGAATAGAGGAGGACATATGGGTTTTATCATCAGAAGAAGCAAGAATGGATGCTGGACAGGCAAGAACAACAAACATCCACTGCAGCCTGCATCTTTGGCTGCCCAGCATCCATTCCTACCCTTCCTCCCAGAAACATACTGGTTAAGAGCCATATATCACCCAAACTCTTCTCATAGCCACTGCAACAGAAGACTACAGGGGGCCAAGATTCTCAATCGGCTGCTGCATCCAACTCCAGATCCACAAGTTCTGGGTGATGTGTGGTCCCTTCAGGGAGCCCAGAAAGGACTGCACTAGGTGAAGCTCTGAGAACTAGACAGCAGGACCTAATGGGTGATCTTTCCAGAGTGCGGCCATTGGGGGTGAATAAATTCCAATCAGCTTCCAGTGCATCCAGTTTATTCCACTCAAGAGTCAAGTTTCAGACTGAGAGCATCTGATTGACCTAATTTGTATCCTGCACTCACCCGTTGACCAGGACAGAGTGTGTCTGATGGAAGAGGAGACATGGTTTCTGTTATTGTACAAGGCAATCAGGGATGCTGGACTAACATGGCAAATCCTCGCTGCATGTATTTCTAAGACTTGATGAAGAGAGACACTGCTGAAGAGCTCGCTAGTGAGAGGGTGGCGGGGTCAGTGGGCTCAGATGTGGCATCAGTGGCTGCTCCACTGTGGGCTTCCCTCACGCCTGGGAACCTACAGACCCAATGCTTCTCATGAGATCACTAACACAGCCCTTGCTCTGGGGAAACTGGGACATAGTTTGTGCCAGTCCAGGCCAGGGTGCTGGTTCCTTGCTGACTCAGTCGTAATATTGCCTGAGGACCGAATGGCGGACACTGTTGATGACTTACCTGTGTCCGGATAGGTGAGGTGATGCTGCAGTAGCAAACCTCATGAAAGTATCAGTGTTTTCGCTAAACAAAGGTCTATTTCTCTCTCTTGCTTTCTGTTCATCATAAGTTGGCAGGTGGGCACTGTTCGTCATAGTCCCCCAGGAATTGAGGCAACTGAAGGATGTAGCTTTTCAAAGGTGAGCCCTGCTCAGCTCATCACTCTAGTCTCACCAAAGTGATCGACAAGAGAAGGACTGTGTTTCAGTCAACTCTTGCTGCTTACAGAATCTCTGTGGCAATCATCCACAAGCGTTTATGCCCCTTGTCCTTCTGTGTCTGCTCCTTGACTGGGGTGGGTTGGCATAGGCGAGCCTCGTTGAGTCCAGACTCCCAGTCAGGTTTGGATCTGCTCCACAGATCTCTCATCAGTCTGGAACCAGCAGCTACCTGGGGCATGCTCTTCTCACCTCAATGGCGAGCGAGGCATGTCCAGCCTCTGCTCACATTATCTCTGCTAATGTGATACTGACCCAAGCAAGTCACAAGGCCAAGCTCAAAGTCAAGTGGTAGGGAAGTATGTTTGCCTACCGTGTTGCAAGGGTGGGGAAGTACAGTACTAGTACAGGGAAAAGAGGACTGGGACCATCATTTAATCTGCCACAGAAGGTAACCAAAGAACGACCTTCCCCACAGGCTCAGCACTTTTAATTGATTTGCTCGTTATAGTCAAAGCTCAGCCTTGAGCCCTAAAGCCCAATAAGATGGCCTTGCCCCGATCACGTGACCTGTTGGGGGGCAATAAGACAGAAGATGTGCGAGAGCCCCAAGCTCCCTCTGGAGGCCACACCTGGAATGCAGCAACATTCAACAGAGATCTCTTCTGTCCACCGCCCTCAACAGTCTTGATCTGAAACGTAGCAGGAATCTGGGGAGGGGCCCTCCCAGGCACAAAAGGCTTTCCGTGTCCCCTGTTTCTTATTTGCAGGATAAAGGCTTCAGCCCGCTAAACCTTCCCTGAGTTCTGAAGGGCAGGTTCAAACAGTTACTAAGTTACTAATCAGGGAAGGGAGAGGATGCAGAAACAAAGGAAAGGCAATCAGGAAACAGTAGTGCAGTGATGGGGCAGGGTCCTGGTTCCTGGGGGTCAGGGATGGTGGGCACAGGATATGCGGAGCAATTTGATACAAATCTTTGAGTTTTTCTACAGGACCTAAGGCCCCAACCCAGATGGAGGATGGTGACTACATGTTGATCACAAGCCTGTGGACCCCAGACTGGTCGGAACCAGAAGGCTGATGATTGAGATTCCTGGAACCTCACCGTCAACCAACCAATGGCAAGTCACATATCCTACAGCCCTCCTCCAAATTTGCCCTTAAAACCTAATTACCTACACCCCACCACCACCATCCCCCAAAAAACAACGAAAACAAAATCTTGGACAGCCACTTCCTAGTTGCATCACCTCAGTGCCCCTCACTTTCCACCTGAATAAGATGGGAATAACAGCAGCACAGAGCTTGCCCGCCTCCCCCCACCCCCGCCACTGCCACCATTCACCTTCCGCCTTGGCTGACAATGAATTAAGATTCTTAGTTGCAAGTAACAGAAATCAACTCACACTGGCTTGAGGAAAAAAAAAAAAAGATAATTTATTGGACCGCCCGGGAGTAGATGGCTGCCGGCACAGCAAGACCAAGGGGCAGACAGCATCACCAGGCCTCCTGTGTGGCTGTGTGCTCCTGTCTCACATGCACACCTCCGCACAGGTGCTCCCAACTGCCCCAGGCTTAGCTCCTTCAGCTGAACAACTCCCACACAAAAAGGGGGTGATCCCACAAAAATTCTGGGGTTGATCCTGATTGGGTCATGACCCACCCCTGAACCTATCCCTGTGGCCCAGGTCACGGCCAGAGCTCTGGAACAGAGGCAGGCTGGTAATGTGGAAACAAGGAAGAGATTGTCTTCTATCAGCTACTGTGTGGACAGGGAGGGGAGAGAGTAGTTCCTGAGAAAGAAGAGGCAGGATGCTGTTGCCAGGAGAAGGAAAAGACTGCCAGGCAGGGGATGAAGCAGGGAGAACTGGGCGGGGAGCAAAGAACATCCCTGGGAGGCAGGAGCAAGCCATGGACTCTGGGCTCCACTCTGGGACCCTGGGTGCTTGTCCATAGCTGGAACATATTTGGAGCCAGCATGGTGGAGCGGGAGAGAAGGAGGGAACTTCTGGTCTAACAAGGACAGATTCTCCCTCCAAGCTCCTCAAAAGAAGGGGCTGTAGGAATTCATGCCGAGGCCACACTAATCAAATTGGAGAAAAGAGGTGTTGTTTGTGAAGGGAACCCTTCCCCACCTCACAAAGAGGGTCCCGGGGTGACCAGGCTGGAACTGACACAAATGTGAGAAACACAGTCTTCCATATGTTTCTCAGCATGGCCTTTATCCTGCTCTGGCCTCTCAGTTCCTTAAGTGATGAGAGATGACACTTCCTTAGACAGGGCTGATTCTTAAGGTTAATTGAAAGTGGCCTTTCTCGTGAATCATCCATTGCACTGAATTATTAATCTCCTGCAGGCATTTGCAGGCCTTTAAACACTTGGACTTCCTGCAACTCAACTCGGAAATGTTTTTTCCAGTGGAAATATGACTTCCTTTTGGCCACAGAAAAGAGAAAGATTGTCAGCTGCTGTTTTCAAATCTCCCAGCTCCCAGAGACCCGGTAAGGAGTAAGGTCTGAAAACAGGATGCAAGGCCAGGGCTGCAGCCAGACCTGGAGGCCTTTCTGTTCTGTGGAGTTGGCTCCAGGCCAGCCCAGTCTCAGAGCCTCCGGGGGACTGTGGGAGGGAGACTGACCACAACGCCCATGGCTGTTGGCCTTGTTCATGGCCATTGCCACAGGAAATGGTCCCCTGAGATCTTGGATGGGCCCTTCAGTGGGCCAGTGAGGAGGAAGCAAGGAGGAGAGCCAGGTGTCAGTTCTAATGTACCACTTACTGGGTGGGCCACGGAACCTCTTTGATTTGGTTTCCTCATCTGAAGGGGTGGTTCCAGCCCTGCAGGGCTGACACCAGGCAGGGCCCAATGGGATCATGTACATCCAGCCCGCATCACGAAACCCAGAACATAAGGAGCAGCAAGAAAGGTGAGTTCCCTCCTGCCATCTGCTCCCATCTTCCACTGGAAGAAGAAAGACTCAATGGGCTGGCTGGATGTGTAGGGTGTTTGCAGACAGAGCTAGCAAAGTGAGTGCAAGAGCCAGTGGCTGGTCTCTAGGGCAAGGCCAAAGAGCTCCTATCAGGCCCCAAAGTGTGGGCCCAGGATGTGTGATACATGGACAATGGTGGCAGAGCCAGGTCGGAGCTCATCCTGAGGGCACAAGCACTTCATCCCCCATTCAGCGCAGCCTTGGCCCTGGGTGGTTATTGGGAACGCTGAGCTGAATAAGACATGGCCCCCGGCCCTCGTGGAGTTCCTGGTCTGCCAGGGAGAGTGAACTAGGGTGACAGTCAGAGGCACAGCATCCTGTAGCCAGCGCAGTAGCTGCAGGGACAGTGAGGACAGGGAAGGGGAGGCAAAGGGCTTCTTGAAGGAGGAGGAGATGCTGGAGATTCTGTTGTAGGAAAATAGGGTGCAAGAGGACTGCCATGTCCCAGTGTCAGGGATGTGCCCGCAGAGATGCTATGTGTGCGCATTCCTCGACGGGGCGCACGCTGGATGAGAGTAGGCTGCGGGTCAAGAGGGCCTTTATGGGAGCCTCTCTGTCAAAGCTGTGTTCACCAGCCTCGCTTGGTACAACCTCTGCAGTCTGATAATAATCACTACAAAAATAGGGACTGTGGGTGCAGAGAGGGACGGAGGCCCAGGGAACGCTGCCTTCGGTCAGATAATCACAATAGAAGCTGGTACACACTGCGCTCCCCCACTTTGGGCCAGTCACCGATCTAAATGTCCCTTATATCCGTTAACCCTAGAGGGGGGACTATTATTAACCCAACTGAGGAAAATGAGCCCAGACTGCTAAACTGTCCCAAAGCACACAGCTGGCGAGTGGGGACCAAGAGCTGGAACCTAAGTGCTTTGGATGCAGAATCTGCGCTCTCCAACGACCCATTGCTTTGTCCACTGAAACAGGCCGAAGAGTAAACGAGCTCCCCACCGCGCGTGGAAGGTCTGAAGGCTCCCGGGAGTACGGAGTACGGGTCTGAGCTGGGCCTCAGCCTGCAGAAGATCTGCTGAAGGTGGAGGCATATTCCTAGTCGGGCCGGGGACGGCATGTGCCAAGGCCACCAGGTGTGAAGGGCCAGTTGCGAAGCCATCTATTAGCTGCGGGCGGAGAAGGCTTTACCTCTGCGCCGCTGGGAGCCCCGCGGTTCCAGGAGCGCACGGTCGGCTCGGCGCACCTCCGGGGCCACCGCCTGGGCTGGGACAGGGTGGCGCTGCGGGATCCGGGGGCTGGGTCCTTGATCCCGCCGCCACCACTGACCAGAGCGCGACGAGGAACCGCCCCCGGCGTCCGCCCGACGGCCCCGCTCGGCGCTGTAAAAGCCCGCCAGGTGGCGGTGGCGGCGGTGGCGGCGGTGGCGGCGGCGGCGTCGGCGGCGGCGGGGGGAGGCGCGGAGACCGGCGAGACCGAGCCCGGGCCGGCGCCCCGACGGCCGGCCAGAGCAGCCCCATGGCAGGTAAGTGCCCTCCTCTCCTCACTCGAGCTCCCAGGGCCTTACCCGGCCCTTCCGCCCCCCGTTGCAGCACTTGACTCCGCTCCGCGGGTCCCGCCAGGGCGCAGCCCCTGCCCTGCCCCCAGCTCCTAGCGGGGTGCGGGGATGGAGAGTGAGGCCCTCTCCTCGCAGACAGTTGCAGGTCAGGAGGTGTGGGAGTCTTGCCTTTCACCACCCAACCCGGCCAGACCCCGGGAAGCCCCGCGCCCGCGCGTGACCCGAAGAAGGGTCAGCAGGCGCCGGCTGGAGCCTCCCAGGTCCCCGCAAGTGTGAGGTGCGGGTGCCGGCAGCAAAGCGGTTGTGTCTTGGTTTCTCACACTCGCTGCTCCCATCCTTGTCCACACCCCCTCCGCCGCCTCCCACCAACTCCCCTAAGTGGGCTCCCTGTGATAGGGGGTTGATCGGAAGGAGCCGCTTTTAGAGAAAGTAACAGAATTCAAGAAAGAGTCCAGCCTCAGCAGGTTCCAGGACACAAAGGATAGGGTTCTGAATGCCACCCAGGGCATCACCCCTTCCCAGACTTTCCTTAAGTACATGGTGCCCATACTCAGTTCACCATCAAGCCTGAGCAGAGTCCAGGGAAGATGAAGGTTATGGTAAGAGAAGGTCTGATTTTCTGCGCAGAAGTACGAGAAAATGGTTCATTTCAGCCAGAATCACAAGTCCAGGGCCAGCTGCTTTCCAAGGGAAACCAGAAGGCTCACCAGGGCAGTAGGACCCCCAGAAGGAGTCCCAGCAGAGCCCAGCCAGCAGTAGTCGTCTCTAGCAGACACAGGAAGCCTTCTGGTCCAGCCCAGGTGTTGCCGCCCAAATTCTGCCCCAAGCAGGTCAGTGGTGTGAAGTGGAGTGGCTTTTACCAGGCATCACAGTCCTGGTGGTGTCTGCCCCCAGAGCAGGTGGCGCTGGTGATTGCGGGCATCACTGGGGGGCTGCTGCTGCTGCTGCTGTTGATTGGGGTAAGCTGCTGTCTCTGGAAGCAGTTTGGTGCCACATTCACCTATGAGGAGCTGCCCGGGACCGGGGTTCCCTCCAGCGTGCAGTGGGACAAGCTCTGCCCACTGGGTGCCAGGACGCAGACAAGCAGGTGAGGCTGGCCTTGCTCCCAGCTCTCCCGGTGGTTTCCCTGGGAGAGTGATGAGAAGGAAAGGTCTGTTTATGGAGCGTCTGCTCTATGCCAGCAGCATGCCAGGTGCCATCACAAAGAAACCCCAGCATCCTCACCACAGCTATGGGGCAGGCATTATGAATCCCATTTTCCAGCTGGGGAAATTGAGGCTCAGAGGCTATAAATAACAGGTCCAGAGAGCACAACTGGTAAGTGGCAGAACCCAAGCATGCTGACTTCAGAGGTGGTGCTCCTTCTCCAACTCACCACAGCTGTGGGCAGGCAGAGGTGTCAAATCTGGCTCTGTGTGTGTGTGTGTGTGTCTGTTTGTGTGTGTGTGTGTGTGTGTGTGTGTGTGTATCCCCCGGTGAGGGCCTAGAAAATGATGCTCTTGCCTTCTCCCGGCTCCTGCTGGCTTTTTCTCCTCCAGCACCTGGCCGTTAACCCTTCCGGGCTGAGTGCTCAGAGGCCACATCATTCACTTGCTACCTACATGTCATCTCACTGCCTCTGGACAGGCCACCAGGTATGCTATTCGTGGTGCCCACTTCCCTCCAAAGCCAAGACTGGATGGCCCTGAGCAGCAGAGTGTGGGCCCAGTTTCCACAGGACCCCTGCCCAGCCGCGGAGCTCCTGCCCCACGCCACCGGCAGCAATCTTGGTGAGTGTGCCCACCGAAGCCTGCCCAGGGCGGACCCATCTGCTTTCATGGGCCTGGCTCCAGAACAGAGCCTGGTTGAGCCCAGGGATGCCAGAGTTGCCCAGTGACCACTCTTCCCAGGTACCTGGGTTTACCAAGTGCCTGCCGCCCCCCAGCCTGGGCTAGATATGGCTTCAAGTGCCATTTTGGAGTTGGACTGCACTATGCCTCTGTGGAGGAAGGGATTATCACCCCATTTTACACATTCATAAACTGAGGCTCGGAAGGTTAACAGTGCCTTGCCCAAGGTCACAGAGGCAGTAAGCAACCGATCTGGGGTTGGAACCCCACTGTTCCCAGGTGTGGAACCTGCACTGGGTCCTACTCCAAGATGATGAGTTGGCCAATCCAGAGGGCAGAATTGTGGAAGCCGAGCGCACAGCTTTCTACCCACCTCTTTACCAGGAACAACCCCTCAGTAATCAACCAGGCCCTTCTAACTGGAAGAGGAAGAAAAGAGGCAACACTTTATCACTGAGACATTCTCTGGACACCACAGAAAGGAGCCAGGCCAGGTCCTGGGCACTGTGCATCCCACCCCTGCAGGCCCTGACCTCTGGGGATGGCGGTCAGTCACCAGGACAGGGGCTGAATGAATGCTGTGGACTCTGTTAGGGGCCCCAGCGGGGAGCAGGCCTGAATGTAGAATGCCTTAGTGCTGAGAAGGCCTCTTGGGGGCGCTGCACTAGAGAGAGGGGCTGTGTTCAGTATGGAGAAGCGAGTGGCGTGAACGTGGTCAGGAGAGGCCAGAGAACTGTCTAGTCAAGGCTCAGCCAAGGAAAGGTTGGGCCAGGAGGGGTCAGCGGAGCCCAGAGCTTGCTGTCTCCCACCGCCCTGCCTTCCTCTGGGCCGCCAGTCCTCCCAGCCCCTGTGTTGTAGGAGACGTGTGCGTGGTGGGGACCATCAACCCAGAGCTCTACAAGTTCCCAGGGGACAAAAGTGAGACCATCTTCCCCAAGGGCTGCCTGGGGTGGCTGTGGTTCTCCGTGGAGTACCAGCAGGAGGCCGAGCGGCTGCTGGTGGGTCTGATCAAGGCGCAGCGACTACAAGCCCCCTCCGAGACCTGTAGCCCCTTGGTGAAGCTCCACCTGCTGCCTGATGAGCGCTGCTTCCTCCAGTCCAAGACCAGACACAGAACCTGCAGCCCACAGTTCGATGAGCACTTCGTTTTCCAGGTATGGCCTCTGGAGTGGGCAGGGTCCGATGCCTCTGCCTCCTGGGAAGAACAGACATTGTGCAGGAGAGCCCCAGTCTCCCAGGCTCGCCAGGGCCCTGTGACCCCCAGGACCCCCGTGCCACAGGCTTCGCTCTACCCCGCCTGCCAGGCCAGGGTGTACAAGAGCCCTTAGCCTTGATGGCAGGGGCAGATGAGAGATCTGAGGGATGAGGGGCAGAGGGCTGGGCTCCTTCTGTCCAGCTTGCCCAGAGGTAAGAAAGAGAAACATATTCTTGGAACACCCACTGAATGCCAGCCCCTGGCCCATAGGGTCCGGGGAAGCACGCCAAAGCCTGGGAGCACATGAGCTTTCTGGCAAAGATATTCATGGAAGGCAGAGGGTGAGACACCAGCCTCAGGCCTCACCTATCCCATCAGAGGCAGGGCAGGACCCGAGAGCCATCCTGCAGCAGGTGGGCGGGCGGGCTCAGGGCCTGGAGGTGCGGAGGCTATCCGGGCACTGAGCCAAGCTCACAGCGGCCTGGGAGCCTCAGCAGGTGCCTGGGGCCCTTATGGGAAGCCAGCAATCAAGGGCTGCCGAGAGGCCTTGGACAAACATTTTTAAGAGCAGGGCAGCGGGCTGGCTGGCAAGCTAAGGAGAGGCCAGGTAGCATCTGGGAAGAGTGTGATTTTGCCTTCTTCCAGGGCTGAGAGCTGAGAAGAGGGGTGGCACGGGGCCCAGCCCCCGGCCGTCCTGCTGGGGTTGAGGCCGTGAGGATTCACAGGTGAACCTGCTCCTCTCGGGACAGCAAGGTCCAAAGCAGAAGACTTGCTGACCAGCATGGTCATGCTCACACACTCACTTTTCTTCACCCGTCACTTCCCACCCTGTCCCCACACCAACTTGATCCAGCCTCTTTGTGCTTTAAGGGGGAAGGGGAAGGAGACGAGGAAGAGAAGAAAATCAGTATTAGTTAACCATCTGCCAGTGCAGAGGCCCCTCACACTTTTATGTGTCAGCAAATCACTTGGATGTCCTGTTAAATTCTGGTAGATTCTGCTTCATGAATCTGGGTAAAGGCCAAGGTCTTGCATTTCTAACAAGGTCCAGGGGATGGTGGGTGCTGCTGGTCCTTGGACCACATTCCGTGGGGATACTGTCCCCAGTGCTGCAAAGGGTCCCCTGAAGATGCCTGGGTTTGGGGTGTGTAGGTCCCTGGTTGAGACACTCTTCACAGAAAGATCCTGTGTCCAGAACAACATATCACACCACCCCCTGACCTCACGCCTGACCCTAGCCCGGTCCTCATGTATCCCAGGTGTCCAGCAAGAGCGTCACCCAGAGAGTGGTGAGGTTCTTGGTGTACCACGTAGACAGGCAGAGGAAGCACCAGCTCCTGGGTCAGGTGCTGTTTCCCCTGAAGGAGATCCTGGAGAGAGACGGCCAGTGCATCATCTGGAGAGACCTGGAGGCCGAGAGCCTGGAGGTAAAGGTCAAGGTCACCACACAATGCCATCATGTGTGTCAGATTACCATGGGCAGCCAGCTGGTATGGCCCTGCACCTGCTGGCTAGCGTCAGCCCCCAGCGTACTGCCTGCCACCCCTACAAGTGTGACTTTGGATGGTGGGCCTAGGGCTGGAGCTGCATGGGACGAGGGTGGGGGTGCGTGGAGCCCTGCCTGGGCAAGGGGGGAGCCTGAGGCTCTTTTGCCCTGGAGATCAGATTACCTGAAGCATTCCCCAAAAAACCCATGTTTGGATCCCCATGCAGATCAGACAGCTGTGAAAGGGGTCCCCCCACCAAATGGACCAGCCAAGGGAAATACCCACTCTTCCCCCAACCCCCAGAAAGGACTGGGGCTCCTCAGAATAGGCCTGGGAATCCCCCAGACCTGGGTTCAAATCTTCAGCTCTGGCCCTTACTACAGGGTACTTTCTTCCTGACCTCCCCAGCCTCCCTCCGAGTTTGGCGACCTCCAGTTCTGCCTCAGCTACAATGACTGCCTGAACTGCCTCACGGTGGTTGTGCTTCAAGCCAAGGGCCTCCGGCTCCAGGAGGATGCCAGTTTTGTCAGTAAGTCTTCCTCCTGGGGCAAGGCCAGCCAGGGAGCTTGGGACTGGGAGCTGGAGTCTGGGCCTCCCCTTCCTCCGCCGCACCCCGCCCCGCCATCCAGTTTCTTCTTGCATCTGGCTGCTGAGAGCATCACTACCTGCCTCCCTGCAGTTGTGGTGTGAGAAGCTGCTTCCTTATGTTGAGCCCAAGGCAGTATCCCCTTGGCCTCCACCAAGACCCCTATGACCCTGGAAACCAAGTCTGCTCCTCCCCTTTCCCAGGGCAGTTCAAGGGCTCCTTGAACTCTGCTCCCTCCCTCCACCCCTTCCCTTCTGTGAAGGTTCTGATTCCTCCGGGAGGGGTGGGGACGGGTGGGGAGGGGTGAGGCGAGGCCTCCCTGCGCTGGGGGCATGGGGTAAACTGACACAAACTTGACATTGGAACCTGGGAGCTGGAGGAGCGGAGGCCCTGGTCTTGCTCTCCCCACATGCCTCGCCCCCACAGGGTCCCCAGCAAGGTGGTGGTCATCGGTCCCCTGTGCTCTCTGCAGCTGGATCACTGTGAGCAAGCTGACATTCAACCTTCCAGTGTGGATCCAAAACCCATTTAAGCTCCCCTCCCCAAAAACTTGGCCTCTGAAGGAGAAGGTGTTTAAGGGACGCAAGGAGGCCTGAGCACCGAGCAGGCAGGACCCTCCCCACCTGTGCCTACCTCCTGTCCCACAATGGGGAGGGATGGGCGAGTGGTGCCAGGCTCCAGTACCAAGGGCCAGCAGAGCCGCAGATACGTTCAGGAGGCAGAAAGGAAGGAAGCAGAAGGGTGCTGAGCATTTCCTCGGCTTTAAGGCAGTTCACTAATCAACCCCGTTTCCTCTTGGAATGCCCTTTGGCTGCGGTGGCTGTGAGTAATGGGGTCCTGGCGCCCAGGCTGGGCAGGTGTCCCTCCTCCCCGAGCCGGACCTCTCACAGGCTGGAGTCCTGGCCCCTGAATGCCCCTCCCAGCCCGCAGTCTGCTCTGCCCCTCAGGTATGTTTGTCAGAGTGTCTCTGATCAACCACAACAAGTTTGTCAAGTGCAAGAAGACTTCGGCCGTGCTGGGCTCTGCGGACCCTGTGTACAACGAGACCTTCAGCTTCAGGGCCGACCCCACCGAGCTGGACACGGCCAGCCTCAGGCTGACAGTGCTGCAGAGCATGGAAGGGGACAGTAAGGCTGCTCCCCCAACCCCGGGCTGGGAGGGACAGTGGGCTGAGGAGGGGCTGTTGTGCATTCAGGAGGCGCGGAACCTTTGGAAGGAGCAGTTGGGTTTCTGTGGTCCACCCAAGGAAACTAGCACTCAGAGAGGCTGAGATGCTTGAGGACACAGAGCTTGCTCGTGAGAGAGCTGCGATTCCCACCCAGCTTTATTCCAGTTTGACTGTCCGTGGCCCCCAAGAAAGAGGTTAAACATGGCCTCTGCTACCCGCTCCTGGGGCAAGTCACCAGAGTGGTCGAGGGGCAACATGGCTACCTGCCACCAGCCAAGTGACCTGGTACAACGGGTCATTATGTGCCCTGTGTTGCCTTGTGCCTTCTGTAATGGCCTTGAGGGTCCTGGGCAAGGTTCAGGGTGGATGAGGGGGTGGAGTTATCACAGCCAGCCCTCCCCAACTGCCCCCCCCCACCCAGCGTCCACTGTCACTGAGACACAGCTGTCTGGCCAGCTAGTCTTATGAGCCAGAGCTTAAGACCCTTCTCCATGGTGTGTTGGTGGGTGAAAATTATTGTTGAATATTCCCTCTGAATGTACTGGTGGGCTGATGGAAGCCGACTTCATTCTGGAGGGGCCCCTTTCTTTCATGTGAGGCTGATTTGATGGCCCACAGGGAGGTGGGGGCAGGCTGTCCACCCGGGCTCCTTTCCCCCACCAGCTGCAGTTCCAGAGCAAAGTCAGGCTCTCTTTAGAGGCCATCAGCTTGCGATTAAACAGGGAGGGGCTGGCTACTTCCTTTGAGGGGAGGAGTGAGTGAGAGAGGGAGGGAAGGTACTGGGAACCGCTGAGATGATGTGGCTTCTGTGCTCCAGAGAGTGACAGTGTTCTTCCTCCCCCACAGAGAGCCACGAGCTGGGCCGGCTGGTGGTGGGCCCCTACATGTACACCCGCGGCAAAGAGCTGGAGCACTGGAACGAGATGCTTAGCAAACCCAAGGGGCTGGTGAGGCACTGGCATGCGCTCTGCCACACCACGGAGCCCTGACCCGGGCGGGCGAGGACCTCGGGTCTGCTGTACAGCCAGGCATGACAGCCACAGGCTTGGACGCTGCATCCAGCATTGCACTGGGCTGCAGGGTCATGAATGCTGTTGTGCAGGAGAGAAGAGGGGACAAGAGAGCCCCGGCCAGGGCAGCAGTGTGGCCGGTGGGTTACACCTCTGCATCCTGAGAGGCCCTCGCAACTCACTCCATCCTTCTTTACCCGTGGGACTGCCTGGGCTGAGAATCCTGGCTCCTGGTCATCCTAGTCACGACTTAGATCAGAATCTCAGGTGTTCAGAAGAAACATTCTCCTTAGGGACAGCATAGCTGTGTATGCTGTGTGGAAGTGCCGGGTAAGCTTGGAAAGCTGATGATGGGTCGCTTCTCAGCCTACACTGTTTCTCCTCTGTGGTTTATCTGCCTTCTGCCTGGAGGCAAAAACAGACTGCTGTGCAGGAAATAATGGGGGTCGGAGGAGATGCCTAAAGCGCTTACTTCAGTTGGTCTACAATAAAAAGCACAGCCTGAGAACTGGGTTCGGTGTGCATGTTTGGGATCGTCCCAGGATGCTCGGGCAGCACAGCTTGGGAGAGCAAGCTCTCAGGGATCCAGACTCTATAGCTTCACACCTGCGGGAGAATGCCGTGAGCAGCCGTGCCGGTACCCAGTGGTGGAGAGGTTCTCAGCCTCCGCTCCCTGGGCCAGATGAGAAGGGCCTAACTTGTGCATTAGGTCCCTCCCCAGGGCTATGTCTAATCCTGCCCCATATCATGTCAAATCTTGCCCCTAGCCTACCCTCCCCCAAGACCTCACACCGCTGGTCTGCTGCCGATTTCTGTGTCTCCCAGGTTAGCGTTCAGCTCCTGGGGCTCTCACTTTAGGCAAGAAATGGTGAAAGCTCGCAGCCAAAGCAGGGCCCGCAGAGCTGAGAGCTTTTCTTTGTAAACCTAGGCATTCCATCATGATTACTGTGTTGTGGTAGGTGTCGGTGTAAAATTGATGAAGATGGAAGTTCCCACAAACCACCGTCATCAACTCCCCATAAAGCTGTACTCAAGGTCACCGGCAGCCCTTGCGTTGGTCACCGTTACTTAATGGGCAGTTGGTGTTATCACCTCTGTGCTACTGAACTTGCAGATTCAAGCCCCATTACTGTATAAGTAAAGCAATACTTAAAACAGTATCATCTCTTTTCTTACACAGTGAAACAAGTTCAGCAAGAGAATGTAGTGACTGTGCCCTCGGTCTGTGCCTCTTTGATGGCACTTTCAATCTCTGTCAATGCACTGATACAAGCTTTGCCCGACAGTGGTCCGTATGCAGTACTTTGTGTTTGCTTTTCCATACTTATTTCATGTGCACGTTTTCAATGTAGTCCACACTCCAGGAATTTCTAATAGTGTCAGAGCACACATGTAATAGGCATTCTCTATGTGTTTGTATAGCCAGCTACTAAAACGGAACTGTTCCCTTTTCACCTGGAATCCTGAGACCATAGGTGCCAACCATCTCCATATCTCAAAGGAAGGTTCATGCCTTTCCAGGGCCACTTGGAAAAGTTGGTAAGTATCCCCTTTGCATGGACTTGTATGTTTGACAGTTAAAAAATCTCAGTGGCAAGAGACTGGCAGGCTCTCTGCTCTGATGGGGAGGAGGGAGATGCTGTATTGGGTTGGCCACTGTCTACAGACTACCATTGAAAACTACTATTAGCTAGCCTTTCTTACTGACAACAAATTATTAATAAAATACTTCAGCTTTTTTAAAAAGTATATTTTAAATAATTAAATATTTAAAAATATATTTTAGTCTTTTTTTTTTTGATGGTGGATTGAACCCAGCACCTTGTGCTTGCTAAGCATGAGCTGTATCCTTCCCCCCAATTCCACGTATATTTTACACCTAACAAGACATGACTAATTTCACTGTGTTCAAATACTCATTTATATTCACCACGTGTTTAATCGTTCTCTTGCTTTTTATTATTTTCCTGCATTTCTGGGATTCTACCTGAGATCATTTTCCTTCTATCCAAAGGACTGTCTTTAGTATTTTTCTAGGGCAGATTTGCTGGCAGCAAGTTCTCTCAGTTTTTGAGAAATGTCTATTTCAAATTCATTTTTAAAGGATATTTTTGTGGATATAGAATTCCAGGCTGACATTTCCTTTTCTCTTAGTAGTTTGAAAATGTTATTCGAGTTTCAGAGTTACTTTTGTGTGTCTCCCTTTTATCTGACATCTTAGCTCCTCCAGTCCCAGCTGCCTTGGCAACTCCAAACTCCAATGTCTTGTTCCTGCAGCTCCAGAGACTCTACTGCCTTTTCCAACTCTTAGCCATGGCTCTCTGTCCAAACACTCAGCCTCTTCACTAGAATCAGCCAGTTTCCTGAAGGGAAAAGTGTTTTACAGAATGTCAGCCCAACTCCTTGCATTTTCCTTCTTCTGAGATCACAGCCCACCAGATGCTAGTCAACTGGGCAGCTCTTCAGCAAAGAGGTTTTCTGTATTTTATTCAGGTTTTCTAGTTGCTCTCAGTGTGAACATAGTTCTGTCTCAAGCAGAAAAACAATTATTTTCTCAGAATTCTCCTCCCAGAAAAAGAATTCTTGGGCAAAGAGTGATTTTATACAGTGAATTTGATGACACAAGTTACATAGCCTTCTTGGGAGACTGATAAAGCTAAAAGGAGAAAAAGTTGCTTGTATCAGTTAGCTACTTTTGTAATAGTGGTGCATAACAAACAATCTCAACATCTCAGTGTTGTACTAAAATTCACATTTATTTCTCACACATCTGTGGGTCAGTTGAGTATGGGCTGATCTAGGTTACGCAACTCATTTCAAGCTGTGAGCCCGGTCAGGCTCAGGTCCTCCCCCAGGTCTGCTCCAACTTTGTTCATTCTGAGCACCCACTGAACAGGTGGCAGCTACCCAGGGAAAGCTCTGTTCATGGGAAAGGCAGAAGAAGGGCAAACACATTTCTACCCTCTGCTTGTGTTGTGTCTCCAATATCCCACTGGCTGAAGTAAGTGGTGTGGCCAAGTTCAAAATCATGGGGCAGGGTGGTAAACTACACCTTTTTTGTGAGAGGCACTATAGAGCACCATGGCAATGGACACAGCTACAAGGAGGGGTTAAGGATTGGGGTGATAATTCACTATACTGTATTGAAGTGTCCTAGAAATGGGGGACTCCAAGGCCTGTGCTTGGCCTTCTCAGGCAAGTGCAGTCCCTAAGGAGAAGACCTCACTGCCACATAACTGCTGCCAGGTCTCGAAGCCAGTGCTGCCTGTTAGGTATCCCATAGTGATGACTGGCTGGGATTTGCACAAATTCTTTGCTCAAATTACTGCAAGAGACTTGAGCATCCTGCTGTCATATAAGTGAGAGTCAAAGGAAGAAACAAATTTTTTAACCTTCTTTCTGCTTTCTAGTCTCACCCAAGGGCCTCACATTTGGCAAACTCAACCTGGAACCCTGTCTGTAAGAGTGTCTGGAAAACATAATTTCTAGACTTCCATTTCCAGAAAATGTAATATAAAGACCCTTACAGGGGAAGGGGATGGTGCTGTGTGCCAACCTGCTCTCTGGGGCAAATGTGAGTCACAGGAACCTGCAGAAACAGGAGGCTCTTGAAAAACCCATGTGAGTACTCCAGCTCATAACTGGTCACGTGGGACCTCTCCTGCCCCTTAGGTGGCCTCCTTCCTGTACCCCGTTTCTGCCCCTGTGCAGATGCTCAGGAATCCCTGTTAGCAAGGTGGAGAAGGAGGAGTGGAAGCACGAGGTGGAAAAACAGGAAAACAGGGCTCTGTGCCCATTTCCTGCTGCTGTCTGCTTTCGGCAGGAGCCCAGGTGAGGGCAGGAGGGAAAGGGAAGTGTAAACTTTAAATGAAGTTGGAGGTTTGGACCACTACATGAGATTGGACATTTCAAGTGCTGAACACTTGGTCTGGTTTTGCAACTAGAAGTTACAGGAAAAATGTGTTGTTGCACAAGAGTGATCAAAAAGTCATGGGACTTGCCCTAGATTTTATCCAAAGGACAGGGTCCTTTGGATAAAACCTTCCAAGCAGGTTTGAATGGGTCACTGGGAAAAAAAAAAAAAAGATGAAGTAGTTTGCTGATTACATTCCATGAGCCTGGCTCTTTCCACATAATGGATGTATTTCTTAATTGAATTTAGTGTGCCCTCATGAAGACAGATTGGACTATCTGCCTAATACGGTTTTTCCCCTAATTTTAAAGTATGGAATTATTTGCTCAAATCACCCTTTTACTTCCCCACTCTTAGCAATGAGGAAAGTGCGCATCGCCACTTCTCAGGCCCCAGAACTAGGAAGTGGTGAAGCTGGAATTTGGATCAGATTCCGGATGTCTAAAAATGGAATCGTTATTACACATTGCCAGAGAGACCACGAAAAAGAGAGAACGTGCGGTGCTGTCGCAGTCCCACAGCCTGGGGTCCGTTAAAGGACCTAAGTGCCTAGAGCCGCTTCTGTTTGTGCATCTTTAGTTGCTAGTGAGCATGTGCTTTTCTCGGTCTCTCGTACCTGTCTTTCTCCCTTCTTCCCTCTCAGTCCTTCTGTCTGTGTAAATTATCTGTTCACCTCCACTGATGAAGTAAAATCCAGCAAGTGACCAGATTTGACTCCTATCTGCCCTTTGTTTTGGATGATATGCTTTTTTTCGGTTTGCTGATTGACAAATCTGATGAGACAAACTTGCAGGGAGTGGATGATGGTGGGATGGTGTCGTCCCGGTACAGACTGGATGGGGGCCTGGAGCTGGTGGTCTGCTCATCAGGAGGGCCAGGGGAACATGACTGACTGGCCACACCAGGGATGCTGGCTGGTAGAGGGCCAGCGCGTTCAGGAAATGTGGCCGGAACAGAGCGCCACCTGGTGTCCCCGCACCCATGTCCGGACTGACGTGCTACTGGAACTGGCAAGAAAAGCTCCGGCCTCCCTCGTGTGTCTCTAGTGCCCTCTACTGTTCAGCATCGTACTCACTGTGAAGGAGGGACACGTGAGGGAATCCGTCTGTCTGCAGAACACATATTGAAGAATGAATTTGGACTTAGGAAGAAATTGGTAACTGGTAAACCAGCCTTCCCAGAATCTTCCCATGCGGGCTCCCAAACACTACCTCTCCCTCACCACCAAAATATCCACTAACCTGATTTTTATGGCAATCACTTCCTTGCTTTTCCTACCTCACTATGCAGCCTTAAACCCTCTAGGCTTTTTTATTTTGTTTTCTTTTAAGTTTATGTAGAGAATCAGAAAGCAAGCATTCAAAAGCAAATGGGACCTAATTAAACTTTTAAGCTTTTGTACAGCAAAGGAAACCATAAACAGAACAAAAAGACAACCTATGAAATGGGAGAAAATATTTGCAAATGATGCGACTCACAAGGGCTTAACTTCCAGAATACATAAACGGCTCATACAACTTAATAACAACAACTAAACAACCCAATCCAAAAATGGGCAGAGGACCTAAACAAGCAATTCTTCAATGAAGACATACAAATGGCCAATAGGCACATGAAAAATGCTCAATATCACTAATTATCAGACAATAGCAAATCAGAACTACAAAGAGGTATCACCTCATACTAGTCAGAATGGCCATCATTTAAAAGTCCACAAATAATAAATACTGGAGAGGGTGTGGAGAAAAGAGAACCTTCCCACACTGTTGGTGGGAATGTAGTTTGGTGCAGCCATTATGGAAAACAGTATGGAGGTTCCTCAAAAAACTAAAAATAGACTTACCATATAATCCAGCAATCCCAATCCTGGCATATATCCAGAGGAAACCTTAATTCAAAAAGATACATGCACCCCAATGTTCACAGCAGCACTATTTACTACAGCCAAGACATGGAAACAGCCTAAATGTCCATTGGCAGATGACTGGATAAAGAAGATGTGGTATATTTATACAATGGAATGCCACTTAGCCATAAAAAGAATGAAATAATGCCATTTGCAGCAACATGGATGGACCTGGAGATCATCATTCTAAGTGAAGTTGAGCCAGAAAGAGAAAGCAAAATATCATATGACATCACTTACATGTGGAATCTAAAAAATGGACACAAATGAACTTATTTACAAAATAGAAACACTTACAGACATAGAAAACAAACTTACGGTTACCAGGGGGGAAAGGGAGCGGGAAAGGATAAACTGGGAGTTCGAGATCTGCAGATATTAACTGCTATATATAAAACAGATAAACAACAAGTTGCTACTGTATAGCACAGGGAACTATATTCAATATCTTGTCATAACCTACAACGAAAAAGAATATGAAAATGAATATATGTACATACATGTATGACTGAAACATTATGCTGTACCCCAGAAACTGACACATTAGTCATATTCCAGTACCTCTAGATACACACTTGAGCCAACTTTCTGCTCCCCTTATCAGGTGCTAGATAAAACCTTGGCAATCATTTGACCTAATCCCCTTACCCTCCCCATGAATTAACTTACTTACTTATAAAGCACTGGTTGGTTAAAGCACTGGTTGGTTCCTACCCTTTTTCTTTTTCTTTCTTTCTTTTCTTTTTTTTTTTTTCGCTCCTGTCAAAGATCCCTCTGGGGTTTTGTTACAAGCTACAGACCCTTCTCCATAGAAAAAGGTTCTTCTACAACCTTTTCTGCATATTGTTTTGATGAGAATCACAAAACTCCTGAGGTTCATTTTTAGGGAAACCAGGTTTAAAAAAAAAAAAGAAGCTTCAATTAGAGAAAACAATTTCAATGACCCAAAAGAATTTTGTTAAAAATACACCTAGTAAATATTATGAATTTTGTCATGTTCAAGCAATATTACCGATCTGTTAACGCTCGGCATACTCCAAACTTCCAAGTTAAGTATTGCCCCGTTTCCTCCCTGGTGACTACCATCTTCTGGGAGCTGCTGCGACAGTCATAATGAGAGACTAACTGCTAAGTGGTTGCTGGAAAAGTAAATTCAGTGAGGCACGCAACTCCTAGAAATCAACTAACAGTATGACTCTCTGCCTCCCCTGACGACGAGCTGAAACACAATCACGTTTCCTTCATTTTCAGCGCTTCTTTATGGAAAGACGTACTCATCTGGAACTTGCCTAAACGTAGGCTTATGTGAACTATGGCCATATAAAGTTGTGATTAAGGAAATCCTTTTGAGTCTGTAGTTTATTAAAGTTGGAATAAGGAGAGCATTTTGAGTTTGTGAGCAGAGCAGAAAAGCAATTCCTGAGTAAACGCTCAGCTCTGCGTCGCAGTGCTTCGGAATGGAGGTACTGAACAGAGTGATTCTTCAATTCCCAATGAAATTTAACGTGTTGCCTTTATTGCTCGATCATTTCTCTAGAAGAGAGAAAGGGAAAGCCCCAAAACCAAACAAACAAAAAAACCTCACAATTTTCTTAGGGGGGGGGATTTTTTAATTAATATATTTAACACAATTCTCTTTATAAAATATACTTATTTTAAAACCCTGAGGGAAAGCCCTGTCATTCATTTGGAAAGACAGATCATCTCAGTACTCTTCCTTCAAGTGCCTGCTGTTCCCTCATCTGGGCTCAGAGGAGAGCCGGGGATGCGGGCTTCACGTCGTCAGGATAAAGATCCAGGAGGGAGAAGTCCTGTTGCAGTGGGTAGCTGTTTTCATCTAAGACAAAGAGGCTCTGCATCTTCAGGACCCAAGGTGCCCCGCTGCCTGCCAACAAGGAATGGAGCAGGTCCGCTGCGACCATGCGGTAGGTCACCTCTGAGGGCGGGGCTGAGGAAGAAGGAAACAAGCACAGCTCTTAGCAGCCCTTCCAGGACGAAAAGGCTCACACTTAACGGTGGGTCGTTGCCCTTGGTTTCTCAAGTCCCTAAGCCACTGTGAATGTCTCTTTCTATGCCTGCTCTTTCTAGTCACAGGTTACTCTGGAATGCTGGCACACAATTCCCGCTGATCTGGAGAGAAGGCACAGATAATGCACCGCTCAGACTGACGGCACTTCCTATGATGGCACAGCTGTTGGCTTCTTCAAATGATAGAAGGAAGAACTGCAATTTATATTTTCCTAAATTAAGCCTGAAACAAAACGAGTGTGTCCACTTCAGAAAAGTACTTATATTTATCCAGTCTATAGCTCTTATCATAGTTATATATACATTATATTTATTGTTCATATAATAGAACCCTGAATCTGTTACTTAATGAATGTCAAATCTTGATTATATAAAAATACTGAAATGATAGATAGATATGTCATTATATTCTGCATTTGTCCTATTGAAACCGAGTAGGACCCTGTGGGGATCTCCTGGGCACAAAAGCCTTTCTGTGTCTGTTTCTTATTCGCGGGATAAGGGCTTCAGCCTCCTGGACCTCCCAGAGTTCCAAAGGGCAGATTCAAACGGTTGCTAATCAGAGAAGTAAGGGAACACGGAAACAAAGGAGGTGGGATCAGGAAACTATAGTGCAGCTATTAAAGCAGGATTCTGGTTCCTCCTCAGGGGATACACATAACCATATCTATGAGTTCTTCTGCAGGAAACTAAGGCCCCCACCCAGGTGCAGGATGGCAACTTCGGGCTGAGCACAACATTCCTGGGACACTGCCCAGTTTCCTCACCACCAACCAATCAGAAGACAGTCACACATCCTGCAGCCCTCACTCCAAATTTTGCCTATAAGAGTTCCTCCTCAAAAACCACTGGGGAGTTCAGGATTTTTGATCATGAGCCACCCATTCTCCTTACTGGGTCCCACAGTAAGCCTTTCTCTGCTCCAAACTCCAGTGTTTCAGTTTGTGTGGTCCCACTGTGCGTCTGGCACAGCACTGTGTTCAGTAAAACTATACTCTCCCTCTCATTGTTTTAGGACATCTAATCAAGTCATTTAGCAGGATGCCCAATACTAGACTGACAGTGCACTATTATCAACTGTGTTCATACTATACCAGTTCCCTGACCAACACCATCAGCCTTCCTTGGACTGGGTCTACAGACTCTGGGAGGGCCAATGACATGTCGGTGGAGGGGTAAGGATTCCCCACAAAACTTAAAATGTTTGTATTTTTCACTTTCATAAGCTGAAAAAAAATCAAGGTTAGTGATAATCTGAATGATCTGATGAACACTATAATTGGGACCCACAATTTCACTTATGGTTACAATTTAATTAACACCAAGAAGTATGACTTGAATTCTCTTGGGAATGGGCAAAACACAGATGTATACTTGACTGGAGAATGATGAGTCTCTGAGAAATCAAGAATGACATTATACAAAAAATGAAAAGGCCGAAAATACGAGAAAGAATACCAAGAAAAGCAATGAAAACAGCAGAAAGAATGAAAATTAACAAAGTGAATAAAAAAGAACAGAGAGGCTTCTAATTAGGACGTAGAAAACTGGGAAGAGAGTGGCTCTTACCCTAACAATGATTAGAAAAAGCTGAAAAAGCTACAAAATCACAATCTTCTTGAACCTACAAGTGAGCCAAGGCTGTGCAGCTGCCAAGACCACAGTGAAAGGAGATACAGAACAGGAGCACGGGTTTTCGGGCAGGTCGAGCTCAGAAAGAAGGCAGTCCATCAAACAAGCAAGAATGAAGAATGTGCTTGAAGTTTGGATGAGTTTCTAAAAGCCGAGCATGGCCCAGCGCCGTGTGCGGCCTTGCTGGCTCCTCTTACCCCACCAGGTGCTCGCAAGGCTGGACACAGGACAGGACATAAGAGAAAGCGTCCAGAGAAGGGGAGAAGCTGCCCCAAGGAAAAGCACAAACCACCACTCAGCACGACCACCTTAAGGAACAAAAGCCTTCATCTTGCCCCGGCTATAGGTGAAGAGGAGAGAGGAGGAAAGACAAAAGGAACATCCCTGAGGAAGGGGCAGGACCACACAAGCCCCACCAAAGGCACAAGGCAGAGCTTGCTGCCATGGCTGGAGGGGCAGGGTCGCTGAGAAAGCACCCCATCCGAGACCCAGAGACCCAGGGCCTGCGTAAGACCAAGGCTGGACCAGAGTCAAAGAGAATCACTCCTGCCCCTCCCTGCAGGCTAAGATGCACCGAATATCAACCAACAGAGCCTGAACAGTCTCGAGATGTAAAAGAACACAAAGAGAAACTGTCTCTGAGGCCCAGGTGCAGAGTGAAGGGATAAAGCGGATGGTGGGACAGGATTATTGGGGAAAAATCTCTGGAAAACCACTCCCCACCATGAGCACAAGATAATGTTGGATAATCTGAAGTCAGTGGTGACCTAAAGGTAATCATGGCAATAAAAAACCTCAAAGCCAACTTGGTCTGACAAGATTAACTCTGCCTGCCACCCTCCACCCACCCCCACCCCTAGTAAAGGTCTAGGAAAACAGGAGTGCCCGTTTCCAGGGACAAATACTCTTTACCTCAGTTTGTATTACTCTATGTGCAATGTTCAGCATTCAAGCAAAAACTAAAGCAAGAAAAAAAAATCCATTATTACGAGACAGAGCAAATCAACTGAACCAGATTAACTCTTCTGCTTAGAGAGTCTAAGACTAATGTGGAAAGGATGGCGTTTGATCATCTGACAAATGCGTTACCCTCACTTCCTGGTCAGTCACTGACCACACCTCCCAACAGAGCTGAAGATCCTGTGAATCCACTCTACCAACACTGGACAATCTTCATACATGGACAGGTGTCCCACATTCGTTTACTTAACTATTCTAAAACTAAGGTCCTAGTGTTTTTGCTTACTGATTGGGAATTTAGAGTAAGAAGGGGATCAGGCACTTACTTCCCTCTCGTCATGCGCTGAGACAGGTGTAGAGCAAGTCCTGCCTTCCGACTGACTTAGTCTTGTGTTTCACTCAAGCTAAATTCTGCTTTTGCACTGACAGAAAAATGCTTAATTAGCAGCATAGTGTTCCTTCTGTTCCAATATACTGTCTATACTCCTGAAATAAGTGGTTTTACGAAGAACCAACCTCTCGAGGGCACGCTGGTATCTTACCTATAACTCTGTTGAGCCAGTCAGGAGAAATGTTGAGAAGAATCTTCTCCACCAGCTTTGATCCTACGTGGACGCAAACCTTATATATTCCATCAACTATGGTCATTAAAGCTGGCCTACAAAAGAGTAAACAGCACATGTCCTTCAAAAAGATCTCCAATTAAAGGAATGTTTAAATGCAGTATAATTTCAAACATCACTGGGTTTTTAATGCAGGGCTAATTTTAATGACTAAAACAACTTGAGGATGTTCTGAAACATCCTAGAAATAGAAGGGCTTTTTAAAAAAGAGTTTCAAGTGATACATTAATAAATGTTATTTATTCCATACTCATTTTAAATTTTCAGATACTAATATAAGAAAACATTGGTTTACACTGCTGTGTAAGTTATTTTTGGAAAGCAAATAAAAATGATAATCACATATTTCATAGTCACAACTTCAAGCTATTTTTTCCCACAGGAGTCTTTCTTACCAAAAACAAGCCGTTTTGCATTAGTTGATTTGGAATATTAAAACTGTACTGTACATTATAATTTGATATCAAAATTCTTCTGTGCTTTTAAATTTTATTTTCTCTAATTGTAACAAGCAAAGCACACTTTCATATTAACTTGATATCTCCAGTAAATTTTCCTTCTGAGGTGTATACAGATTATGAAGTTTGCACCAATAAATTGTCATTTTCATTTATAACTCAATCTTCTGTGATTTTGGTTACCCTATCTAAATAAAATGACAAAATTGAATGTTTAAAAAAGAACTGTTTTGCGTGCCAATAAATAGGGAACTAGATAACTAATTTCAGTCCATCATGCAATGGAATACTATGTGGCTGTTAAAATAAATGAAGAAGACTTACAAGTGCTATTAGGGAAGGAATGCCATGATATACTGTAAGGGGCAAATAACATGAACAGAACTATATGAATAATATTATTCTATCTATATACTTTTAAAAGAAACTCCTTTAAAAATAAATTAATTATTAAAAATAAATTGAGAACAGAATTTGGGAAGACTCACGAATGCAGGGGAATTTAGCGTAACAGCTAAAACATGACTACTGATTTTCCCTCCAAAAACCTACTTCCCCTTTATCCACCTGATGATCCTATGTCCTTTCCTCTTCTCTTTCCCTGGGCTCTCCTTCTTCCTCTATCCTCTATTTCAACAAATACATCCTCAATATGTATATGCACCATGCAATGAGCAAAACACTGAGTGCGCACTAGTGAATAAGACAGATCTTGTTCCTTTACTCAAGGAATTTAAGAGTTTAGTGGGATAGAAAGTAAGTTATTCAATGATGGTACCAAGGTGATTCAATGGGGATAGAATAGTCTTTTCAACCAGTTGTGCTGGGACAACTGAATATCCACATGCAGAAGAATGAAGTCGGACCCCTTCCTTACACCATACACAAAAATTAACTCAAGATAGATGATGGACCTATATGTTAGAGCTAAAGCTATAAAATTCTTAGAAGAAAATATTGGAATAAATCTGCATGATCTTAGCTTAGGAACGATACCTCTTTTAGATATGGTGCCAAAAGTACAAGCAACAAAAAGAAAAACAGATAACAGAAAGTGTTGACAAGGATGTGGAGAAACTGCAAGTCTCACATGTTGCTGGTGAGAATGTAAAATTGTGCAGCAGCTTTGGAAACCAGTTTGGCAGTTCCTCCAAAGGTTAAACATACAGTACCACACAACCTAGCAATTTTACCCCTGAGTGTACACCCAAGGGAAATGAGAACACATGTCCACACAAAAATGTGTACGTGAATGTTCAGAGCAGTATTATTTGTAATAGCCAAAAAGTGGGAACAATCCATATGCCCATCAATTAATGAATGGATAAATAAAATGTGCCACGTCCATACTATGGAAACCAAGGAAAAGTTTTCTTCAGTATAGCTGCTTAAAGGCAATAAAATCTCCCAATTACTGTTTTTTAAAAATTCCTGTTATGATAACTGGAAAAATTTTGCTTTCGTAAGTAGGTATTTATCACTCAGGAGGAAAAATTTATTCTCTTAGGTTAGCTTTAGTTAGTTCTCATTAGAAAAAGAACTGATATATGTAATTCTTTGGTCATTTCTAGTCCTATAATAATGAGTGTTTTCCATCCAACAGCCTGGGTTAGTTGCCTTACCTATAGTATATTTTCCTCACAGTAAATGGCAAGCAGCTGAAACACTGTCTGTAGATCTTGTTCTCATCTGTTTCTAGTTCCAATCCACATTTTGCACAGCCAGTGTAAAGAATATTGGGAAGAGAAGAATAAATACTCTCCAGAGAACTGTGAGCATTTAGAATTATCTTCTGAGAGGCTGTAATAGGAAACACGAGCTCTAAAATCTGGGCTTTGATTAGAATCACTCCTATAAAAGACAAACAAAAAGAAAGACAATAAATTAGGAGGCCAAAACTGTAACTGTAACTTACAAACATGGTTAACTATACAGTTGATTCACAGTTACTTAGAGGAAAGTATACACTTGACGCCTAGTTCTTGGTCTTGTCTCCACTCCTTTCCTGGACAGTCTTACTCACTTATGGCTTCAGTATCTACCCTAGACTGTATAGCTTTCTCGACTGAAATAAATGCGCAGCCTAGAAGTCGAGAGTAATGTTTTATTTGGTGGACATTTCTGAGGACTCGAACCCCTTGGAGCCCGGCATGACAGCCTCTCAGATGGCTCTGAGGGACTGCTCCGAAGAGGAAGGGAGGAGCTAGGATATATAGGAGTTTTACAACAAAGACCAGGTAGTTGGAACATTAAAAGATTATTTGTTAACTAAAGAAAACCAGGCATCTCAAGTTAAAGAATTTAGCGCTTTTCTATGTATGGGAGGAAGCAAACATTTGGGCTCATTGAACTCATTCCCTTGATAAGCACCTAGCTATCTAGGGCCAGTATCCTGTCCTTTCTTATTCTGAGTCCCCTCAGAGTGCACCACTGTGAGTGGCTGCAGAGGCTGGGCTGCAGGCTTGTCTTCACTCGGGGGTGGCAGCAGCCGCTGATGACTTGATGGCTTCAGCATTCTTTGTTTACTGATATGGTTTGCAGTATTTTTCATTCACAAAACTTATTATAAAGCTACAGTAATCAATAGTGTGGTATTGGTGGAAAGAGAAACAAATAGATGGATAAAACAGAAAGAGAAAGCCCAGAAACAGACCACACGTGTGGACAAATAATTTTGACAAAGGTGCAAAGGCAATTCACTGGAAAAATAATAATCTTTTCAAAAACTGATGGTTGAACAACTGGATATTCATACACTAAAAGAAAAACAACTTTGAGCCATACCTCACACTATATACAAAAATTAACTCAAAAAAGATCATAAGCCCAAATTTAAAATCTAAAACTCCAAAACTTTCAGAATAATAGAGGAGATAAATTTTTGTGACACTGGGTTACGCAAAGATCTCCTAGAAAAGATGCCAAAAGTACAATTCATATAAGAACAAATGGATAAACTGGACTTCATTAACATTTAAAACTTGTGCCCTTCAAAAGACCTGGTTAAAAGAATGAAAAGACAAATAACAGACTAGGGCAAAGACAAGAGAAAGAGAAGCAATGTATTTGCAAAGAGTGTATTACCCAGAATATAAAAAACTCTCAAAAGTCAGTAGAATAATCTACCCAAATTTTTTTTAGGTAAGCGAAAGACTTCAACTGACACTTCATCAAAGAAGATACATGGATGGCAATTAAGTACATAAAAAATGTTCAACACCATCAGCCAATAAGGAAATGCAAGTGAAAACCGCAATGACCTATCACTAAACACTTTTCTAACGGACGAAACTAAAAAGAATGTCCATATCAAGTGTTGAGGCGGGTGTGGAAAAAAACAGAACTCTCATACACTGCTGGTGGAAATGCAAAACGGTACAACTGCTTTGGAAAACGGTTTGGCAGTTTCTTTAGAAGTTAAACATATGCCTACCATATAATCCAGCTTTTGACTCAATTCCTAGGTACTTACTGACGAGAAAAGAAAGACTATGTCCATATAATGCCTTGTACTTGAATGTTTATTCATTCAAAGTTTGAAGCTTTATTTATAATAGCCAAGAACTGGAAACAACACAGATGTCCATCCACAGTTGAACAGGTAAACAAATCGTGGTGTATTCATGTAAGAGACTAGAAAGGAATGAACTACTGATATGCATAACCATGTAGATACATCTCAAAGAATCTGTTAAGTTCAAGGATGCCAAACAAAACAGTGTACATGCTGCATGATTCCATGTATGTAAAATCACAGGAAATTCAAGCTAATGTCTAGTGAGAGAAAGCAGACTGATTACTTGAAAGGATTCCCAGGGCAGGGATGAGGGGAAGGAAGAGATTACAAAGGGGCAGGTGACAGTTTCATGACTGTGATGGTTTCACGGGTTTCATGTAAAACCTCACCAGTGTGAATGTGCACACTTAAAAAATAAGGGTGGTTTCCCGTATGAAAATTATACTCCAAAAACCTTGTTAAAATTTTTTAAAAATCTGACACTCTGAGCCACACTTGAAAAGCACTAACTCTGAAATATCCTATTAACTGCATATTCCACAACTCTTCCATTTCTGTGAATAAACCAAAAGGGGGCATAGCATGCTAGTGAAAAAGCCCAGAAATACAGCTGAGAATCTTACCATGAATCTCTTAGGAGCTTCAACCTATTTTGGGACCAGATTTTTTTCATTAGAAAAACTAAAAATAATCTTATTTCATTTAAACCACATCTAGCACTTAGTAAAATCTAAAACCATCTATAAGAGTTCAGAAAATTATTTATGAAAATGAGTGAATACAGCTAAAATTCAGTGTCAAGATCCAAAGTTCCTGAGTTATTCTTAATAATTCAACCTACATAAGCACCAAGAATAATTATCTTATACAAATTCAGAAGAAAATTTTTGGGCAAATCTTCTTCATTAAAAAATTTAAATTACGTAACAATAAACCTACAGATACATCTCATTTTTTTTCAACCCTTATTTGCCCTCTAAATACATTTGCTATAAAAGCCACTGGAAAATTTTATCAGTTTCCAAAACTGCTAATCACTGACATTTACTAATTACTGGGATTCAGCAACCTTAAATGTATCTTTAAATGCTGTGTAGTTTGTTATACCCTCAACCAGGAGTTAGCATCTTTTTTTATCATCATCTCTGTAGTTAGGAAGCCAATGTGATTTAGTGAAAAGTATTTCCCACTAAAATGGTAGCAATTTGTCTAGTTATTTTCACTATTTCACTCTCTCTTCATTCCTAAAACATACCCCCTTTACTTCTTCACTCAAAATAAATTACTTTAATTACATTTAGTTCATGGAAATTGTGTGAGTGTGTTTACAAAACTCATCATCGAAAGCATTCTTCTATGTACTAAGCTTCTGAAAATGAAATTTATAAACACACACACACATCTGAGTTCAGGAAGTATATTACATTATACTAAGCAGTGAGTAAATTCCACAAACTCTCCATCAGTGTTAAATTTTAACAATCGTGTATAGATGATAGCTTAGTATATCTCAATAGTGACTCTGGTTAGGGTCATTTTTCTATTCCTGGTTTATTACATGATAAGCTGTTTGTAACTATATGCAAAAAATATTCTTAAGTAATCCCTAATAATTACAAATTAACCTCAAAGGATTGAGGCAAAAAGCTAGGAAGATGCCAAGATCTGCTTCAGCTATTTACAAGGATCTACATTTCACTTTTATATTCAATTATACATTTTTTTTCCCACAAATGGTAGCTTCTTTGCTTATATTAAAACTAGCAGTATCTTATGTTTATAAAGATCTCACCTGAATGCTTATCTTCTAGGTGTGTTGCTAAATCTGACATCTTCACAAAGGAGGGTGTGCTTCTTTGGAACTTTGCTTTAAATGTAATGGCCCTTACATCATCATCAAACAGGCACTCACAGGATGACCAAGCTGTTGTATGCAACTCTAGGTTTTCTAGGATGCAATTGCGCTGAACAAAAAGATACTTAAATTCCCAAAGATAATCTTAAACAAACAAACAAAAACAGAAAGTTACCAAAAGGGAAATAATCTAGGCTCATAATCACATTAAATAGATTGACCTGATTAAATCAATTAAATACGTCTTTTATCACATTAAGGAATTTGGGTATAAAGAGGCAAAATATGAATGTTGTATTGAGGCAATAAGGAGATAATTTTAAACAAAATTTTTCCAAAGATTACCTACCTTCCTTAATAGTCAAAATTTATCATAACCAACTGCTTTTCAGAGTAGCAAATTCATATTTTGATATCTACAGGAAAGATTTTTTTAAAACAATGACATAGAAATAAACACATCTGCCATAAGCAATATTTCCCACTGATTTTTCAACACCTTGGTTTCCTTATTTAGCTAATTTTTTCAGAACAACAACAACAAAAAAGCATTTAGATTCAGTTGCTCCTATTTCTACTATTCTCTCAGTAACAATTCTAAGTCTTAAAACCACAGCAGCACAGCCTTTCTTGCCAAATAATCAGATTATATATTAATAAATGCAACTTTTAAAACTACGTTAAAACAAAAACAGGTGTCTTAGCACTAAGTTTTCTAATGACAGCTATCTTTTTAGTATCGCACTTACTTCAGCCTATAAACCTAATTCACACAACCCACCCACTTCCTCAGTTTCTTTCACTGGACAGTTTTTTTTCTGTGGAGAATCTTTAAATAAGTCAGTAAATCCGTATACACAGAGCATCATTAGAAAGGACTAAGGCATATATATTTCAAGTTGTTGCTTAAAACCAATCACTATTTTTAAAATAGTTTTTTTTGTCTTATTACAAAATACATGCTTAGAAATCACAGATAAGCTAAGCAAAGAAATAAATGGCAGCCTTCATCAACACCCCAAAATAAACAGTTAGTATTCTAGTGGCCATCCAGTTGTTCTCAGTTTGTTTGACTTTTACTTAAGATGTCAAATATATGTTCACATGTCACTAAGTATTATTCTACGTTCTTTTAAAATATTGTGTAATATGCCATTGCACAGACACATCAGAACCTTAAAAATTATTATGTCAATCGTCTATTTTGGGGCATGCTGGTCGTTTCTTATTTTTCACTATTATAAACAGTACAGGGGTAAAACATTTTTAACTGCATCTTTATGCGTAGCCATGATAAATTCCTATTAAGTGTAATTATTAGGCCAAAGGTATTCCAAATTCTAAGGCTTTTCATAGCGTTGTCAACTGCCCTCAAGAAAGGTTTTTCTCCTGAAACTAATATATTGTAAGTCAATTATACTTTAATTAGAAGAAAAGAAAAAGGTTTGCCAATTCACATCAATACTTTATGAGAGAGGCTATTTTCCCATATCTTCTCTATCAATTTCTTAGGAGAATAATCATCCATCATTATTATTTTATTTGTCTGTGTTCAATTACTAGTAAGAGTAACTTTTTTTCATATTTTACTGGCCACTTTAATTTCTCCTTTATGGACTTGCCTGTTCATGTCTATTGTCCATTTATCATTACAATTATTTGTCTTCTGCTTATTGCATTATTTTCTGACAAAATGCAAATTTTTTCTGGCTTTTGACTTGTGTTTTAATTTTGTATACAGTAACTTTTATATACGTAGTTTTTCCTGCTGCATTTTATTTAACTTACTAATCTCTGGAGACCAAGTAAGTTTCCTTATATTTTCTTCTAGTACTTACTGTCCCTTTTTTTTTTTTAATATTTGAATTTCTAATTCATCTGGAATTTATTTTGGTCCAAATATAAACCATGAATTTGATTCTTAATTTTTTCTCAAGTTGTTATTACATATGCCAAATATTATCTATTTTTTAAAAGACATTTTTAATTTTTAATTATAAAATAAAATATACTTTTTATAAAATATTTAGATGGTGAAAGGAAAGTAATATGTGAAATAAGATTGGCCATGTTTTTTGTTGTTGTTATTTTTTGTGGCCATGTTTTAATAAGACGGATAATGGGTCCTTGAGTTCATCATATTATTCTGTCTGTATGTTTGAAGTTTTTCGTACTAAAAGGTTTAAAAAATAAATGCAGATTCTATACATTAAAATTCAAACTAAAGATATAAAGAAAAAATTAAAACCACGTAATATTACTATATAGAGACAGTCACTGCTTGCATTTTAGTACCTGTATTTTTGGATTTTTTAAATGTGTATTTACATACTTATACATTCACTTTTACTAAAATGGGATCTTATTATACATGAAGTTTTATCATCTACTTTTTAAAATTAAAAATAAAAATATCACACACACCTCTCCAGGCTAGTGAACATATACATCTTTGGTAGTGTGGTCCACAAGCCCACAGATGACCCTCTTCACTGCTCCCTCACCCTCCAACATAAGCTCAGGTACTCCAGTTTGCACTTTGTGACCACGTCCTCCAGGCCTCTGCTGATTGAATCAAATTCAGTCTGGGCAAGCAGATTCTCTTTGTTGGGAATTTGGGAATGGAACTGGTCTCTTAAAAGGAAAAGCAAAACAGGAGCTACAGAGTAACAATCTGCTTTCCATAAGGTTGAGAAGCAGAGGAAGTCTATACCGAGTAAATAAAAGCAGATACATGCAGAAGCTGCCTGGGACCTAAAAAGCTTTTCAGCACCTAGTTCCCAGTCCCCATGAAACCCATCAGCACTCTTGCCCTATGTACTCTGAGATACTCCCATAAGCTTCCAATATAACCCATAAATTGTTTAAGTTAACCACAGCAGAGTTATAGTTTTAACTATGAACCCTCAGTGCCCAAGTTTAAATATAATTTCTTAATACATCCAATGGTTTGCAAAACCTTCATGTGCATGCACTTTTAACTCTGATTTTTTTTCTTATTATCTGAAACAAGCAAAGTTATCTCCTCGTCAAACTTGAGTCTCTTACTCCTTACAGATAGCGGTTATTTTGAACAGTTGCCTGAACAGCGTTTCCTTCTTCAGTCGTTTGTAAAGAAGGTATCTGCTAGTGCAGACTGTGCTGTGATGGGGATACAATGGTGAACAAACTAGTCAGGGTGCTTTTTAGTCACAGAATTTACAATCTACCAAAAAATTTAGTTAATTATCAAGCAAGCAAATAAACTGAATAATCCCGATTGTGTTAAGGGGCAGAAACGGAATACAGGGTGATCTGATAGGGAGTGATATGTATACACATGCGGAAGGGCTCTACGAGGGCAGGAAATTGAAGCTGGGAGATGAAGGAGCCATCTGCGTGGAGAGATGGAGGAAAATGCACCCTACGCAGGGGAAACATGTAAACTGATGATCTGGAGGCAGGAGAAAAGACTGGTTTGTTCAAGTAACAGAAAGGAGTTGTATGCAGGTTAGGCTATTAAGTCTGAGGGAGACTGACCAGTACTGAGACAATCTGTGATACATGTCTACATTTCAATCATGAATTAAGGGTGTGAATGGATTTCAAACTAAATGCAGACGTAACTGTGATTCTGCATGAAGTGTAATCACAAAGGTCAGGGTCATCTGTATTACTCTGTGCTTAATTAGCCATGTCCTAAGAGTACTCTATTGCAATCTGTTGTATTTTTTAAATACTGGACTTTATTAAATGAGTTCAGGAGAATATTGCATTGTAATGGCATTTAGTTCTGAATAGCTTATTTTATGTGTACCCAGTTATTCCCAGGAAGTGTAATTTATGTCCCTACTCTACCCTCATTAGGACCTAAGTTGTGACCAATGCTAGCTACATATAAGGCATACCAAATTCCTACCAGCAATGCATATTTCAAAAAAATGTGACTTTGGTATTGATATCTTATTATTCTTATCCAAAACTTCAACTCTGATATCTCCAGTATTCAGTAATGACTTCTTGATGATCATTTCTGATTATATCACCTAGATATGAGTTTGTCATCCTTAGGAACGAGTAAAACCAGTGCCCAGTATAAAGGTTAATACAGAGAATGCCTCAAGAAATACTAAATGAATAGACAGAATGCTAACAATTTCTAAAAGTAGAATCACTTACTTAAATTATCCTTCCAAATTGGTATTTTCCCATTTTAATTTTTTAAATTATTATTTTTTTAATTTGTTTGGGGGGGAAGTAATTAGGTCTATCTATCTATCTATCTTTTTAATGGAGGTACTGAGGATTGAACTCAGGACCTCAAGTATGTTCAGCACACCCTCTTACCACTGAGCTATACCCTCTCCCCGTATTTTCCCATTTTAGAAAGAATGATCTTGAAGTATTAAGGTGGATATTAAAACTTAAAAACAGTGGTTATAAATAAATTTATTGAATGAACGAACAAAGAACAATTATACCTTAATTCCTGGATTCATAAATTTTCAATATTGACCTAAGTATGATAGAATTATCTAGAGATAACTATAATTCCTCTTCTATTAACCAAAAAACTATTAGTTTTAAAAGAATATCGGTATTAAACATGGAGCAATCTGCCTTGCTCCAGCTCCATCGTAAGTGGAATGACACCTTTGACCCACGTTCTGTTCAGCATGCACTAGACTCGTGTTCCTGGTCAATAACGATGGTCTGTCTGCCATTGACACATGTTTGCCAGATTTCTCAACCAAACAAATATTTATCACTGTTTGATCTTAACATAAAAGTCAGAAGTCAGACTTATCTCAAATCCTAGTTATGGGCTATTAATGATTAAGAGAGACAAAGTGATAGATCTTATCTTTAGATAACTATTTTGAAACAGAAGTTTGCGAAGAAACATTAACTCTTTCAGGTAAAAAAGAATGAGTCATACACTTAATCAGTTTCTGAATTAATTTAGCAGAGTAAAATAACTCATAAGCCAGTGATTAAACTATCTCTGATTATACAGTTAAGGGTCTCACAGTGTCAAAAGGAAGATATTGTATTATTTTATTGAAATATCAATTCCATTTAATTCAATGCATCAAAAATTATTAACTTATGCTTTAAAGAAAAAGGTAGTAGTCATGGGTCATCCTTTAAACACGAACATTCTATGGATGGCTAACAGTCCACACTTTTAAAGCAACTGGAATAAAAACCTGGAACACAGTCATTTATGAAATAGTAACACTGTGACTTGAAAGAGTTAATGAAACTCTCCTAACATCTGCCTTATGACCAGAGAGAAGTTTATTTATCAGAGTACTTTGGCTGAATAAAAATCGTAGATACTTCTCCAGAATTAAATTTTTAAAGAACTTTATCCGAAGAAGGTAAGATCTTCACAAAAAAGGTAAAGTAGCATACCAGGGAATAAATGGGAGCTTTTATTTTGCTACCATTAATTATGGAGGACTTTTTAGATCACTGATTTGCTTACAGGAAGTATAAAATTATAACAGGAGAAATCTGCAAAAGAATTTTCAGTCATGATCATTGATCAATTATATTTCAAATGTAGTCTAATCTCCAAAGCCTTTTCATCTTAGGCTCATAAGCATTAATCATTTACCTAACTATAAATAAGTTAAATGCTTTTTGGTGTATTTACCTTTTTTCCTTTGAAGTTGAGGGTACCAGGCTGCTCCAGGACCCCATAATACAAGGACATAATGTTGACCTTGGGCCTGTTCCACTGTTAACATAACTTTCCTTTGCTTCTGTCCTCTATAACTGTATAATGCCTCTGGAAAAGGAAAAGGAATATTTCAGTTGGCATTACTCTACTACATGTGATATCATACTTCAGTGTCTAAAGACAAATATCTAGTGATAACCAAATGGTACACTAAGATGGTCCTGTATCTTAATTTCTTTTATAACCTAAAATTAAGGAGGAGCCCCAAATGTTTACCTGTCAGTATAGTGATATCAACAACTCTCAGAACTGCATGGACTAGTGTGTCTGGCTGAAGCTGCTCCAGTTCTACAAATTCTATCTTGTTCATTTTCTGAGGCTTTCTCTGAGGAAGATCTCTGAGATAGGAATGTTTTGAAGACACATATGCCAGTAAGTCTTGAAGTAAAACATCACTAACCATACGGGAATCTAAGAAAGAAAATAAAAACATAGTACAAAAGATGGAAACATTATATTTTCTTGACAACATAACTTTCTCTTGGAACTGTATTGTATGTTGTAAAGTGTGATTAAATGTAAAACATGATTTCATTTCTATAAAACGTGTAGCTTATTCTTGAATCAGTTTTAGATGCAAAAATAAGCTTGGTATTTTCAACCAATGGAAATGGAATTATTTATATCTCCAAAAAACTTGCCCTGTTCCCTTACTTCTCTATTTTGTTAATAATATCATTTTTCACTAATTAATCAAGACCACTATTTCAATTATTTTTTGACTCCAATACCCTGTTGTATCCGATTGGTTCCCTAATCCCTGGAGTCTGATTTGATCATGTCTTCCCCAACTATCCCAACCACTGCCTAGTCTTCCTCAAGACTTAGAATTTCACATCTGAAGTACTCTATGAGTCGCCTAACTGGCTCTCCCTGAACATGCCTTATTCTTTTCCACTTCTAACCCTCTGTCCTCACCATTTTCACTGGATGCAACACCGTCAACCTCCTCTCTGCCTATCTAAATACTATATAGAATTAAAACCACTATAGACTCCCAGTGATTTCTCCTTGCCCTTAACTTAGCTTTTATCTCTAACTCTCATTTGGCATTTGAGCATGCGCCCGCTACCTCATAATATTTCTCTTGGCTGTTTAGATCGGTTATTTAATTCTTCAGTAGTTGTGTCATACTGACGTTTTTCTCTCCTGTCTCAATTTTTTCCCCATTTTTTATTAAAATACAATTTACATACAATAAAATACACACATTTTAAATGACGGACTGGTGAGTTTCACTGATTAAATTTTAATTTCCCTGAAGGAAAGGGAGGTATGTTTGAATAAATGATTGATCATTGACCAAAAATAAGATCTTAGCAAAAACACAAGGATTTTTCAGAAAGCAGACTTTACTAACCAATTTCAATAGAAAAAAATAAATGATTCTTCTTTTCTTCTCCCAGTATCAGTATTATCCTAATGTATTTCTTGTGCCACACTAAAGCCTCATGAGTCATTCACTCATCAGTAGACCAGCCACTGTGTGCCTGGCATTATACTACGTGCTAGGGATGCAAAGACATACCATGCCATCATCCCACGCTGAAGGAATGATCAACCTAGAGGTAGTCAACCCTAAGCCAACACTGGCTTAGGGTACAAGCGATATATGTAAGCATTCTTAAGAGCACACAAAAAGAACTGCCCAGGGAAGTTGGAAGAAGCTTTATTGAGGGAATATTTGAGCTGGGTTTTGGAAAAATGCCTAATAAAAGGTTTCTAGGTAGTAACTGGGAGGGGATAAGGGGTTTGTAATCCTTTACATACCACAGATGCTTTGGCAGGCTGATAAAGCATAGAGACCCATTATCAGATCAATATTTTTATAACAACTTTATTGGAATATAATCCACATGCATAAAATTCACCCTTTTATAGTGTATAATTCAGTGTTTTTTAAAGTATTTCACAAAGTTGTGCAACTATTTTCATTATCTACTTTTAGAACATTTTTATTACAGAATAATGTTTTTAAATGTATAAAATGAAACAGGATTAAAAAATCAATTATATGGAAATAAAGTAATCGAATATTTTTAAACTGGAGATAACTTATGTGCCTCATTAAAATATTAAATAATGGGATAAACAACAAGGTCCTACCGTATTGCACAGGGAACTATATTCAATGGCTTGTAATAGCCTATAATGAAAAAGAATATGAAAAATATATATACATGTATAACTGAATCGCTATGCTGTACACCAGAAACTAACACAACATTGTAAATCAGCTATACCTCAATTAAAAAAAAGAACTAAAAAAAAAACTAGTAATAGGATATAGCAGAGTATGCAGTAACTGCTGTAAATTCAAAGTATGTCAGAGTATCACAGGCACTAATGATATTCATGTTATCTTCAACAACTGTAATGTGATATGAATATATATGTGCTGTTCATTGGTGACCAAGTCACAAGTACTGATAATATTACTGTGGATTGTTGCCTTATTTGTCATGGAAGAAAAGGATAATATGCAGTGAGCAATTAGTGAAAATAAAGATGTAATATCTTATGGTGGGAGTGGGAGGAGGGAGAATTGAATAAAGGCAGTCAAAAGGTACAAACTTCCAGTTATAAGGTAAATAAGTACTAGGATGTCATGTCCAACATGATAAACATAATTAACAGTACTATATGTTATACATGAAAACTGTGAAGAGAAGAAATCCTAAGAGTTCTCATCAGAAAGAAAAAAATTTTTTTGTATTTCTTTAATTTCGTATCTAGTGAGATGACAGATGTTCACTAAACTGACTGTGATATTCATCTCATGATGTGCGTAAGTCAAGTCATTATACTGCACACCTTCAACTTACAGTGCTGTATGTCAATTATATCCCAATAAAACTGGAAGGAAAAAAAAAGATGTAGTATCTTCCCATCCAAGTTAATGGACCCTTTAATGCAGAGGAATCAATTTTCATAGATGAAAGAGTAGGAAGAACGTTTAGGAGGCTAGTGGCCACTCAGCAGATGACAAAGGTTGGAAACCAGGCAAGACTGCATGAAGGGGAGAAGGGTGTAGATCTGTGAAATAGTTAAGAGACAGAATCCAAGAAACAATTAGATGTGGAGGGTAAAGAATAGATTACAGAGGACGTCCAGATTTCTGGCAACAACTGAGTGGATGGATAAAAACAAATGTTTTAAGGTTTTTTAAACCTGATACATGAAATCTGTTCTAAATAAGGTTATTTGATTCCTAAATGGATTTTAAAAAACAAAGGTACTATCAAAAGATAATGAGTATAAGAGAAAAGAACAGACAGCATGAAAGATGAATGACAGAAAGAGGGGAAGAGGGGGGATAAACATCAACTGGGTTACAGCAAAATCCAACTCCAAACATCGTCCACAGCTCCACCTGATTCGCCAGACCTCCTGATTCCTCTTTCACAATATTTCTAGCACATCCGGAATCAGAAGAGCTGGGTTCAAACTCTGGCTTTGTCAATAATGACTCCTGTGAACTTGTACACAATTTGTCTGGGCTTTATTCTTTATCTACAATAAGAGCTTTTGGAGGGAAAAGAAGATCCCTAATAACAAATTATTTACTTAACCCTACTTTGTAAAAATTTGTACAGAAACATCTGATTACTTAGATTTCAAATAAAACAGTCTACTTCATGGAAACATTGTGTTAACCTTTGATTTATACACTTAATTTAATAATATTTAATTTGATAATATTTAAGATAAATTTACATCCTTTCACATTATCAGGACTAGGTTTGTAAAACTTGTAACACCTTACTATAACAAGGAAACAACATATACTGATCAGCAGTAAGAATGCTCTTGAGTTGTAACAACTTGCAAAACAAAAACAAAAAACCCCCAAAACCCTGAACTAACCAAATGGACTTATTCTTTCAGAAGAAAAATAAGTGCAAATATTTTCAAAGTACCAACTGAATCAAACAAAAAAAAAAGGCTTAGCATATACTTTATTTAGCTACTAAGTTGTGTAACCTGTGAAAAACAAGGCAATATAAATTCCTATGTAAGTATAAAAACAAATTTGAAGTCACTCTAAAGCTTAGTTAATTAGTTAAAGGTTTTTCACACTGTTCAACTAAACCTGAAGCTCCCCAGGTGTTCCATGGGATATTCTCCATCGAGAACTAGATCCTAAGATTTTTATGAAATTACTGAATGACATCAACCTTACGTCAATCTAGATCAGCCTGAAAACCAGAGCTTACTACATCTATCTCTCAAATCCCTTGCAAAATATTTGCATACTATGCTATTTTCATCATTTCAGCACACTCTTTACCCTTCCATTGTATTAACATCTATAAAACATGGTGAATTTTACTGAAAAGCCATTTAGCTCCTTGGAAATGTTTTCCAAGATGTAGCAACTTCAAATATCAACAATGAAAGATTAAACTTAAATCTTTTAAAGAAAATCCAAAAATTTAAATATTGGCTAACATCAGTTGGCCAAAACCATATTGTTTTTTTGGTTTGTTTGTTTGGTTTTCTGGTTTGTTTGTTTTTTCCTTTTATTTAAATTTACTTTTTAAATTTTAAAAAAATTTTTAAACATTTTTTATTGATTTATAGTCATTTTACAATGTTGTGTCAAATTCCAGTGTAGAGCACAATTTTTCAGTTATACATGAACACATATATATTCATTGTCACATTTTTCTCTCTGTGAGCTACCAAAAAATTCTTTTTGGTGGGGAGGTAATTAGTTTCATTTTTATTTATTTTTTAATGGAGGTACTGGGGATTGAACCCAGGACCTTGTGCATGCTAAGCAGCAGCTCTTCCACTGAGCACCCCACAATATTGTTTTTAATTACTACAAATTCATACCAAATCCTAACATCTAAGAGGGCAAATTATTCCTTCTTTTGCTTTTCTTTTTCAAAAATGGCCAGCCTGCTTTTGACCACTTACTCTTTCTTATCAAATTTCATGAAAATCTTTTTGGGATTTTAATTGGATTTGTACTGAATTTATAGATCAAGCAGTGGAGAACTGAAATCTTCACACTGTTAAATTGTTTAATCAATGAACAACGTATATGTTTATCTAGTTCTTCTTTAAAATCTCTTAATTTTTAAATGTTTCCTTTAACAATAAAATTATTCAATTTATTAGCAGATACTTAATACCACAAAGTATTATAAATGGTGCCTTCTTTTTATTTGTGTTACTAGCTGATTGTCACTCCACTCTAGAAATGCAACTGACTTTTGTATGTTAACTTTATACCTGGCCATCTTGCCAAACTCTCCCATTATTTCTAATAATTTGCTTATAGTTTTGAGAGGGGAAAGAGCCTGTGTAAATCTATATGTAATAATAATTCATCATATGGTCTATAAATAACAACAGCTTTATTTCTTCTTTTCCAATCTTTTTGGAAATTTCTTTTTCCATGTTTTCTCACACTGGTTAGTATCTCCAATAATATATTGAAAACAGTAGTAACGGCAGCATCCTAGTCTCATTTTTAATTTTTTCAAGGGATGTTTCTAATATTTTTCCAATTAGGATATCTGCTCTGCATTTTTTTAAGATACTTTTTTTTTAATTTTTAAAAATTGTTTTATTTTTTTTTTGACAGGGGGAGGTAATTAGGGTGGGTTTTGTTTGTTTGTTGTTTGTTTAATTTATTTTAGAGGAGGTAATGGAGATTGAACCTAGGACCTCATGCTTGCTAAGCATGCTCTCTACCGCTTGAGCTATACCCTACCCCCCTAAAGATACTCTTTATGAAGTTAAAATAAATCTCCTTCTATTTCCAATGAATAAGTGTTGGATCTTATTTTCAAAAGCTTTCTTTGTACCTATTGAGATGATCATACATGGCTTTTTTCTAACTTCTTTTTTTGAACTAACATTAGACTTACAAAAAAGTTGCAAAAATAGTAGTTCCCTTATACTCCTCACCCTACCTCCTCTAATGTGAACATCTTACATAATCACAGAATAATTATGAAGAAGAATTCATACTGGTAAAATATTATTAACAAAACTATAAATCTTACTCAAATCTTACCAATTTCCCAGTAATACCCTTCTACATAGGATCCTATCTAGGATTCTACATTATATATACTTGTTATTTCTCTTTATTCTCCTTCAGTCTGTAATAGTTCATCAGTCTTTCTTGTCATTCATAACCTTAACACTTCTGAAGAGTACTGACCAGTTTCTTTGTGGAATGTCCCTCCATTTGGGTTTCTCCAATGTTTTCTCATGAATGCAATGAGGTTATGCGTTTTTAGCAAGAATACCTCCCAAATTATGCTGTGTCCCTTTCATAGCAAGGAGTTCATGATATCCGTATATCTTAATTCTGATGACATTTACCTTAATCACCCAGTTACATGGTGTCTGCCAAGTTTCTTCAAGATACTTTGAGATTCTGCAATGCTGTCTTCCAAACTTCCACCTACTAATTTTAGCATCTATCAATGGATCCTTGTTTGCAGTATTTATTTTTCACATTTATTCATTGGAATTCCAGTTTATTCACTGGAATTATAAAGAAGAGCTCTCCCTTATTATGCATTTATTTAGTTAAGTCAGTTGGTCAGTCGGTTGAATATTTATTTATATCTGTATAGACCCATAAATATCTTATTCTAAGGGCTATAATTTCATACTATCTCTTTTTGTTCCCTTAAATTGTTGCAGTTTTAACCAGTAGTTGTTCCTTCTGGTTGTGTTCTTTCAAAACAAGCCTTTTCTGACACCACCAGATGTTCCAGGCTCTTGTATTTTCCCTGTCCCAGTCCTGTAATCAACCACTTCTAAGAGTGCTGGCCCCTTTGCAGAGCAAGATCTGGGCACCAGGCATGCTCATCGATACTGAGGCTTCACTGCTTCTGTGTTGTCTCAGCAGCCAGAGCTAGGAAATGTATATACTGTATGGATTAACCCACACATACACATATATCTGCATTTCTGTATCCCTTTATCTATCTATCTATCTATATATTTAAAACCATGAGTCTATTACCAATACCTCTAGCTCCAATCCAAAAGATTCACTTCAACCTCCTCTGTTTCCTCATATATAATTTCTTTCTACAACAGTGAGAAACTCAATTCTCATTATCTACAATTTGTTTACTTACTTGTTCAATTCTAGTACATACACAAAGTTGTTGCTAACTTTGAGAAACAGTTTTACTAATTAGATGACAGCATTTATATAGTTATTTTTTCCTTAGCCTTGCAGAATCCAGTCAATACATTGTTTTCCACAGTTATTTAGGTCTGTTATTTCTTGCCCCCACCTTTCTGTGTATTTCACTCATTTGTAATACTGTTAGGTTCCTTTGTTAGTGTTTGTATCCCGCTGTGGGCTCCCCCTCCACCACGTTATAGTTCGTTTTGTTTACTGGTGGGGGGCGGTGTATGAAACATTACTATGGTTTTGTGAGTCAGAACCACACAAAACACATACTCAGAGAAGTGGCACTCTCTCCTCAACAATCCTATTCCCATTCCCTCTTTCTTTCCACCCCTTTCCCACCCCCTCTCCACATTTACACATAGTTTATCCTTCCTGCATTTGTTTTTTTTACAAATGAAGAGTTATCTATATATTTTCTTATTCCTCCCTTCTTTCTTACATGAAGGATAACATACAACATATACTTTTTTTGGCTTTGTATTTTTCACACAACAATATGTCCTAGAAATCACTTTATCAGTTTGGAGCTCTTTTCCATTCTTTTCTACAGCTGTATAGTATTCCGCCATGTGACTGTACCATGATTTAATCAGCCATTCTGCCAATATGAGCATTTTCATTTTTCCAGTGTCTTGCAATTATAATCAACACTGCAATGAATAATCCAATTCATATGTATTTTTGTACTGTTGTAGTTGTATCTTCAGGACAGATTTCTAAAAGTAAGCCTGCTGGGTTGAAAGCTAAGAACATATGTAATTTTGTTAGGTACTGACAAATACCCCTCCGGAAGAACTGTAGCAATTGACATTCCCACCAGCAATGTGTAAGAGAGCCTGTTTCCCCACAGCCCCATCAAAAGAAAGTGCTGTCCTAGTTTTTAATTTTGGCCAATCTATGATAGGTGAAAAATGGTATCTGTGTAATTTAATTTGAATTTCTCATGTCTACGTCCCATTCCTATTCATAAGATATATACTATTCACTATATATTGCTTAGATCTTTTATCTCCTTGGTTATATTCTGTCTGTTAGATCTGTCTTGTGCCATTAAAGGTATGCAAATTAATATCACAATGAGATATAACTGCACACCGGTTAGAATGGCTAAAATAAAAAAAGAAACAGGACAATACCAACTGCTGGCAGGGATGTAGAGAAACTAAGACACATTGCTGGTAGGAAGTTTAGATGGCACGGCCACTCTAGAAAATGATTTGTCAGTTTCTTATAAAATTCAACATGTCTTTGCCATACAACCCCCTTTTTTCATTACCTCAAGGATTCCAGAGGCTCAGCAATTCAACAGAAGAACTTCAGAAGTCCATGGAACCACTTGGAATGATATGCAAAATTTTATATCTATCTACTTAAGTCCATTTTTCCGAAGAAATGGCTCACAGCTTCTCAAAGAGGTCTATGACTCCCTAAAAGGTTAAGAATCACCACTACACTGATTCTCTAAGAAAAATACGAAAATGAAACATGAACCCCAATATTTCTTAAAATAAATACGATTTACATGTACAAATTCATTTTTATAAGTTTTTTCATTCTTGCTAAAGAAAATAAACCAATATCTTTCAGCTAATCTGTTTAGAAAACATACTGCAAATTTACCATTTATGGGTATGTACTTTAAATACCAAGAAATTATTATATTTAAAATGTGTCTTACATTCTTCAGGCTGGACAGATGAATAACTCCCAAGATTTAATAACTGACTGGTGAATGTTGATTGTAGTACTGTCTCACCAACCCAATGATCTTCATGAATAGTAACATCTAGAAAAGGGGGAAAAATAAGTTCTGATCATGCCATAAATTCCTTCACACTGGGGTTAAGTTACCCATCATAGCAAAATACTATGCAGGCCTCTCACATGCCAGGCCACTAAAGCTCAAATAGGTTAAATGATCTGTCTAAAGGCAAAAAAAAAAAAAAAAAAAAAGATTAAAAAAAAAAGCAAATCTGAGTTCTGAATCTAGGTATGTCTGTATGTAGGCAAAATCAACAAAATTGCTTCTGTATATTCAAACAATATCAATATGGAAGCTCTGCTCTGGAGAGAAAAATTTAATGGCTTTTCCTTACTTAAGGCAAATGTAAAAATGTACATTTCTGATAAATTAAATATTTAGGGCCAGGAAGAAAAGTAGTAGTGCCTAGAAGAGTAAAAAATACTCAGTATACATTTACCCCTTCTGCTATAAGCATATATAAAGATAATGTAAGGCTTTCTTAAAGGACTTCGATGATTTTTCCCTAAATAATACGGGAATCATGTTCTTTAGGTGTTAGAAGTGAAGTACTTTGGAGGTAAGGAACATTTCCAGAAGGAGAAAGAGAGCTGTATGATCTAAGATGGATAAAGGAGAAATAGTTAGTGGGACTAAACACATCAGCTGGGAGAAACAATCCTAAGTAGAGTAAAACCTGTAAGTTAGAGACAGAGACAGATCCACCCCAGGAAGAATATAATCCGTATATAAAATGTTAGCTATATATGTATCTATGTATGACTGAAACATTATGCTGTATACCTGAAACTGACACAGCATTGTCAACTGACTGTACTTCAATAATAAAAAAACAAATGTTAGAGGTATAAAGATATACTAATAGCAGAAAACTAATAAGAAGATAATAAGAAAGAAAACAAGGATGCATAAATTCCAAGTAAGTGCTTCCAAATGTATGTCCCAGATCCTCTCTTCAGCTTCAGGCAAACTTATTTACCCATTTACCCACAAATGCCTAATGGACATTCCAGACTGGATAATCTGTTAGCTCCCCAAACTCAGCCTTGTTCAAACCTGCTTTTCGTCTCGTTCCCCATCTCGTTTCTGGGCCCTATGCTGCTAGCCAGGTCAATTAAGATGTGAAGTCACCATGAACTTCTACCTCTCCCTTCCCACTTTGTCTCCAACCCCCTAACCATTGACTCAGCCTATTGAATCTGCCCACAGCCCTGCCATTTCTCTCTCTCCTAGCAGGGCCCCTTCCCACCTCCAACCCATGTCCCACAATGCAAATGAGTGATTTATCGAGAACATTAATGTGATCTAGTGACTTGCTTAAAAACCCTCAGTGGCCCCCTCTGGCCTGGCCAGGAATAGCTAGCATAGCATTGAAGACTTTTCACGATCAGACGTTCGGGACGCCTGCTCTTCAGAAAGGAACAAATAAGAAATTTCACAGAGAGCCTTCAGAAAACTAGACTGTAAAAGCTATGTTCGGATTAATGAAATGGTAATTACCGGTGATGAGGTGGAGGGGTGTTGAGAGCCCAGCCTTTGCCTCCTGTTTCTTTGCCCACTCACTGATTTGGTTGTTCAAGAGTCAACCGTAAAACAACAAGTTTATACTGTACAGCACAGGGAACCATATTCAGTATCTTGTAGTAATCTCTGGCGAAGAAGAATATGAGAACAAATCTATGTATGTTCCTATGTGACTAAAGTACTGTGCTGTAAATCAGAAATTGACACAACATTGTAAACTGACTGTACTTCAATAAAAATATATTTTAAAAAAGTCAATTGTAGTTTTAATAATTTAAAAATGCAATAGAAATTCTCTATCTGTTCCTTCAATAAGAATGTAACGTGGACAGCGTTACAAGGGATTAAGTGAAGTAGTAGAAAGGCTGTCCTTTCATCATAAGACTGTTCATATAGCTAAAGAAAAGGGTTAAAAATAAGACACACATAGACAGAGCTACAAGAAAAGAGAGAAAGAGCCTGGTGATACGACCTGCATGCCAGCACAGTGAATGAATAAGACGAGCAACCAGAGAAGACTTCTTAAGGAGAAGATGAGTGGGAAGGAGGGACAGAACTAAGGCCAGAACAAACGCCCAGAAATGGCAACACACAGGACACTGGGCAGCCGTGAGGGGACCAACGCGGATACTCTAAGGCGCTCCATTGTGCTGGTGCCCTGAGAGGCAGACAGTAAACAAGAATCCTCAAACGCTTAAAGTGGGAGACGAAAAAAGCCCCCAGCTTTATAAAATAAACTCCCACTATCCCATGATGACCTTACCTATGAGTAAAATTATATCGCCAAGAAACACTGTAAGTGCCCAAAACGCCGCAGCCCTCCACAGGAAAACCTTCTTCTTAATTCCTGATTGGTCAATTACCACAATTGTTGCTAAAGGCACTTTAGAGCCAGAATTTGGTCCCGATTTTATATTTATTTCTTTCACATGACATGGAGACAACACCATGACTAAACAATTATACTTCCGACTTTTAGAAACACAGTGTTTTATTAATGATGTCTTCTTAATGCCCTTAAATTCAGACACATTCCTCGGGTCCGCTGCTACAGCATGATCTCGCACATTAGAAATCAACTTAATTCTCTTAGCTATGTGGGGGGTTTCAGATGGAGTTTTAGAACAGCCTGATTTATCTTCAGAGGTCCAACTTCTTCTAATAGAACTTTTGTCAAAGGTATTTAGTTGGGAACACAGGATTCCTGAGCCGCACGACTCAATACATATCTCATTTGGTGGCAGTTTATCTTCGGAACTGAAAAGCTCTTCAGAGTCTGTATTTTCTTCAAGACCTTTATCAGAGTCTATGTGAACGTGGCTACTTTTTGTTTCAGGACAAACAGGGCTAAAAAGTTCAAGGGAACTGGCTTGGTCTTGTCCACTTTCATATCCTTCTGCAGAATCATCATTAGGCTGATTTAAACTATCTTCAGTTACTCTTATTTCCCCATGTCTTGCCTCTGGTTTGATCGCCATGTTTACAGTCCCTTTAGTTACAGAATTCTGCCCTTTACGCTCCGTTTGAGCTAAAAAAGCAACCTGGCTGGAGGTCATTATACTGAGGAATTCAGTCTCAGTCGATATTTTAAGGACTGAGACCTTCCTAACCGCTCCCTCGGGCCTCGGCTTGTCTACTGAGTTAGAGGAAGAGAGCTCCAGGCGTGGGTTTTGCAGTTCATGATGTTCTGCTGGTGCACACTTTGTTTCCGTAGCTCCTGGCTCCACGTTAGTCTGTTCAGTCCTACCGACTGCATCCAACACAGCTGCACATTTATGATCTAATTGCAGGGAATTTGGGGGAAAGTTCTGACCACATACATTTGACTGATCTTCACACTGTTCATCTGTGATTTTCTTATGTTCACTGAAGAGCATTTGATACCTTCCTTCTTCAGCTAAATGCTGAACTCTGCCCTTAAATCCACATGTTTGCTCATAGGAGCTGGTTCCATCAATCATTCCTGAGGGGTGACTCTTCTGGGATTTTATAGCTCGTGTTTCAGAAATGCACTGTATGAAGTTGTCTTTCGTGTGAACAGATCTGCTCATAGAGCCTGCTGGAAAATGATGAGGAGGATCTGGAGGGCCCAGAGTCTCCAGGGCCTGACGGTCTTCAAGACTTTTGTGCCTGTATTTTCCATCCTTCAGATGTAAAGAATGTTGATTACAGAAAAGCTGAATTTCTTTCCAGGGGTCAACAGTAGACATTAAGGAAGTTGGCTCCTGTGATACTGTCATTTTCAAAGGACCAGCTGGAGCACCCCAAAAAATGTGGACTTGAGATCCTCCACTCATGGTCTCTGGAAAAAAAAAAAAGAAGAAGAATCTAAAATGAGCATTTGTCAGTAGATTTGTATATACTGATATTAATTTATAATATCCCCAAAGCAAATGTAATATGAACTATGGATCAAAAACATAATTAATAGAGGTGATTTATATTGGTACTACATTTAGTTACAAAAGTGATAAATATACAAGAAATCATAAGGAGAAATCAAAATATCTGCAAAACAAAATCCTCACAAAGAGACTCTCTTTAAGGAAAATTAAACTAAGCATATTAACACAAATGAGAAAATTCTTAACATGTTCATTTCTTCTAAAAACTTGCACCATTCAAATATCAAGTTAGTAAAGAAGGGGGGAAACGGGATTTGTTTAATTATACCTTTACATCTCCTGTTTTCTTTACTCCATAGATTATGTCAGTAAGTCTAGGGTCCCATTCCTTCAACTGTGAACTCAATTCCCAAGACCGAAATAGGCTCCAACCAGAAAGAAGAGAAAATAAAAAACCAAGGTTCTTTTCAAAATGTACATGTGACTTTATTATCTAGCTTCACTCCAATCTGTTAGCACAATCAATAATTGCTTCTGTATTTTTAATCTTCTCTGAAATACAAATAGAAAGATTAGGAATAGTCATTTTGTAATACACAGATAAAAGAAACTCACTATAATTTAAACTTTTTCTCATTAACTGTGGCACTTGATATAAGTAAATCTAAGTAAGCATCATATTTAGCGAGATAAAAATAAAGACTCATACCACTATTTACTTGATAATAATAGACTTTCAAAAAGTATTTATTAAATAGATCTGTTCCTAGAGTTTGCTGGTAACTTTTCTATAGTGCTACAGGGACAAAAAGATAGGTAAGGTTCTTGGCCTAAGGGAACTGTTAGCCTGGTTTTGAGAAAGGAAAAAGGAAAGAAAAATAGTGAATGTAAACTAATAGTTTCAAAATAATGTCATAAGTGCTATGAACTATAAACAGGAAATGGTAGTCTACTGGGGAAGAATGCTACTGTGGAAGGCAAGCACTGTGAGAGCATCTAAACAGAAGAAAGAGCATCCGTAAAAGGCAGTTATGAGCACCATGGCATGCCTAGAGTACAGGGTCCTTTGCCAACAGGTAAGAAGGTTTCAGATCACGAAAAGTCCAGGTGGAAGTGCAGGAGGTATGGCCGTACATAGAAATGACAGCTATAATCCCCAATCACTCTTACCATTCCTTGAAGATTTGCTCATGGTCACCTCTTTCAAATCTAATAACCTACTCGATTATAATTCCTGTGATTTCAACATCAACATGGATGTCCCTTCCAATATCCTGGCCTCTGCATTCCCTGACCTCTTCTCCTCCACTGATCTTATTTTCCACTTTATCTTAGTTATCCATTCTCATAATTATATACCCTACCGTTGTCAATAACAGCACACTTTTCCTTAATCTCAGCTTCAAGCTTTCAGCTATCTGACTACTTTGTTCAGTCTTAGACTTACTCCCTCTAAATGCACAACTCCAACAACTCTATGACCATGTGGGATCTATGTTGAACACACTGATCATACCGCATTTTTACAGTCTCATTCTTCACTTTTCTCCTCAAACAGCAGAATTCCATGGTACATTTTTTCCCCTTTATGTCAAGTGTATTTTTGTTTTATGGCAAAGCCAAAAAGAACTTTAAAATATTCACAATTTTGATCATCTATAGTTCTCTCTTCCATCCCCAAAATTATGCACATAATTGAAGGTGCAATGGACTCCAACTCTATCCTGTCTCCTCCTTTTGCTGTTACTCCTCAGTTTTTCTGCTTCTGTTTCTTTTTTACTTTATTTTACTGTTTTACTGAAGCATAGTCAGTCAGTTTACAATTCATGGTCCATTATTATAATCATTCCCTATCATACATCTCTAATTCTGCTGCTCTCCTCTCCACGGTATTTGCCCAGCTAAACGCAAACCCTGGTTGAAGCATCACCCACTCTACACCTGTAGCCAATGAAAACTAGTCTCATTTTAAGTTCATTACCACTAACCTCAAGGTGGTACCCAGTAACCTTATATTTCCATGTCCATTCATTCTGTAAGATAGCTCTTCTCTACTTTTTCACTCTTTAAATCCCCAGCATCTCCTCCCCAATCCTCAAGTGTCACTGGTGACCGTGCTGTTTCCATTTACAAGTTCTCAGCAACTTATCTACCCACCTCTATTGTACCCAAATACTTTTGCCCACCTTCCTATTACTATGGATGAACTTCACAGCAAGTCCAGGCTTCTAAGCAAGGCCATCTCTTCCTCACTTAGACGTCAGATCTTATACCCTCATCCCCAGCCCGGCTACAACAATTCTTCCCTTTCCTTCTACGTCGTTGATTTTTCTCTCTGAGCATCTCCATCAACATACAAACATGCAGTTATTTCCCTCATGCTGTTATTCCTCAGCTCCTACACTCCTCCTCTTATCGCACCATTTTTTCTGCTCCCTTTTGCAGCAAAATTCTTTGAAAGAACTGCCTATACTCCCTCTGCTCCCATCCTCTCCTAAACCCACTCCAGTCAAGCACTGGTCCAAACCAGTCCACTGAAACAGTATTACAGGGTCCCCAGTAACCTCTGCATTGGCACCAGTCAACTTACTCAGACTGTCAGCAGGATCGGATACCACCAATCACTCCCCTCTTCTTTTCATCTGGCTTTAGGGATACCACATTCTCCTGATTCTCATTCCACCTCACATGACCTCCCCGGGAGCTCCTTCTTAGTCTTCTTTGCAGCTCCTCATCTCCTGAACTTCTTGCTCAAGGGCCTGGTACTTGGATCGCTCTCTGTACTCACCCCCTAGGTGAATTTCATTCAGTCTCTGGATCTAAATACCTTCTCCACACTAATGACGACCAGGTGTATATCTCCATGACATCCTCTCCTCTGAACTCCTGACCCCTTATCCAACTTTCTTTCTACTTACTCCTCATCTCCACAAAATGTCTAATAAGCACCGGTGCAGAAAAGAGTTAACGTAGCAGGCCTGAGATTGTTGTTCTTAAAAGGCCAGCCTGTAAGGTGGGCCCTTGGCTGGCATTTGTGAATTCAGATTTCAGGAGGGTTCCCACCATTCCTCGATAAAAATGGCTTGCTGTGCCTAGACTGTCTATGTAAACAACATTATGATGAACATTTCCTTTCCTTATGAGAGACTGGAATTTTTGTATGTGTTAGGCAGAGGGTAGCTATGAGACCAGGACTCCTTAGAGAAATGGCTGATGCGAGGTTTCGGGCAGGAAATGTACAAAATGAAACTGAAACAGCTCATCATACCAGAAAACAAGAAAATTGTCAAAGACTAGTAGGACTGCATCAAAAGAACTTAGGAGCCAACTTACAGAGCCTCCCACTGGTCAGAGCTGGGCAATCTGAGCATCAATAGGGGCAATTACTGTAATGGTTTGGAACACACCAAACATGTTTAAGTCTTTATAAACTTATAAAGACAACTAAAATCAATTCAGTGACCACCTCAGGAGGATATTGGGTGACTAAAATAACTGTCTTAAAAGTCGGTGAATAAAAGGAAAGAAAATGCATCCTGTCTTTCTTTACTAACTGGATCTCAAGATGGCCAACTGTTAAATGAGAACAAATCTTTCTTTATAGACGTATTCTGCTAATAAATAACAAGAGCTACAAGAATGCTAGAAGAGTACCGTTTTGCAAGTCCTAATGAATTAGTAGATTTTCTAGGCAATGCTCATTAATGGCTACCAACAGCACAAGGTAGATATTTTAAGGGAGAGCAGAGAGAATCTGTATTTTTTTAATTCTTTTTTTCGGGAGAGGGGAGGCAATTAAGTGTATATATATATATATATATATATATATATATATATACACACACACACACACACATACACACACATATAATCTATAGATTGAGACCAATTACAATGTATGGACCATATTTAGATCTTGATTTGAAGACACAAATGTAAAAATACTGTAAGACAACTAGAAAAATTGCAACTTTGACTGATATTTTAGAGTATTAAGGGATTACCAGGGTTTTTTTTTTTAGTGGGAACATGTTAATGAGGCTATGTATGAAAGAGTTATGTGCTGGTGATGCAAAATGAGTGTTTGTATATAAAATGGCGTGACACCTCAGGTTTCTTTAGAACACTAGGAGGGGAGAGGGAGTGAGGTTACAGACGAAGCAAGATGGGCAGTATGTTGATGGTGGTCCAGGCAGGTTGATGGAACACATAGGTTTACTTCTCTAATCACTCTGCTTTTGTACATGTTTAAAATATCCCATAGCACAAGTCTTTTCTGTTGTGTTTAAGAAATTTTGTTTCATACTCACAGGACAGGGGAAAGATTGAAGCAGTCTAATAATACCCAAGATTGGGGAACTCACACACAGCTCTGAGGAACAATTTGGTAAAGGTGAGAATGCACATCCCACAGAACCCAATAATTCCACTTCCAAGTTTCTGCCCTAGAGAACTCTTGTACATATCTATACAAGAAAACATGTACAAGAATGATCATGGGAGACTTCATAAACAAAAAAAAGGAGAACCTAAAAGTCCATGAAAAGGAGATAAATCATGGTGGGGGAGGGTATAGCTCAGTGGTAGAGTGCATGCCTAGCATGCATGAGGTCCTGGGTTCAATCCCCAGTACCTCCATTAAAAATAAACAAATAAACCTAATTAACCACCATCCCCCCCCAAAAAAAACCCAAACCAAACAAACAAAAACAAAACCAAAGGAGATAAATCATGAAATATTCAGAGAAAGACTGCTACATGGCAGGAAAATAAATGACCAAGAGTCACATGTCAACATGGCTATATCTTACAAACATAATTTTAAATAAAAGAAGCAAATTGATGAGTATGTAACTTATGATATCATTATACTGAGCTTTAAAATATGCCTGAGAATAAGCCACCAAATTCGGGATTGTGGTCACCTTCGGGAGGGAGGAGTCGGGGTGTGATAGGTAAAGTGCATGTAAAGGGCTTCAACTGTACCAAACGTGTTTTACCGTTTTAACAAGATGTGGTTACAGAGGTGTTCCTTGTACTGTTCAGAAATATTTTATAACATTAAAAAAAATCCTAAAAAGCAAAACATTAAGAAGATTAAGGATAATTTTTTAAGATTTCTATATTTGAAGAGTTGCATTGTGATCAATAATGAATGTCTATTATTCTCATAATAATCAAATCTTTTTTTTGGTAATTCATGGTTTTCTTTCACAGTCTTCAAACTGAATATGATGTTCCAATCGAGACTGAACAGTAGACCTAAATCTAACACTGCAGAATAAGAGCTGAGAACAATGATGGTGGCTGTAACATATTAGCAGCTAAAACAAAGATACACTGCTATTTTCAAACAGTCCGTAACAGTGAACTATTACTGAGGAAACAAAATTATAGCAAGTTTAGGTGTCAAGTCTTGACCCATAACAAAACAAAGGGGTCTAAGCACCACTAAGTACTATAACCACTTTTTCCATCCTAATCCAATTCTTATAGAAAGAATAATCTGCATAGGGAATAACTGGTATATTAGATCTAACTGGTTTACTATTTATATGTTATTATTAAATTGGCCACTAGGAGACACCAAATAGCACAGCAAAAATGTTCAAGTTCAAAACCAAGTGGAAAAGGCAGAAATTATATTATCCCCACAGGTAGCTAGGAACACTTAGATATACTCAAATCAAATGCATAAAATTACTATGCTAAAAAACTCTCTCTCGGATCTTTGAGTTTCTCTACATTGGTTTCTTCACTTTAGCCTCAAATCTATAAAAACAAAACAGAACAAAACAAAACACTTCCATGTAGTTTTTGTTCTCACTTCCCATTTATTCTTCAGCCCATTTAAATATGGCTCTTAAGCCAATCATTTTGCTATAATGCTTTTTACTATGGAAACCAATGACCTCTCATAGCCAAATCCAAAGGTCAGTTTTCAACCCTTATCTTACGGCCATTTGAAACCGTTTACCAATTCCTCTTTCCTGAAATATTCTACTTTTTTGATTCTTTGAGACCATCAAACTAGAATTCTTTTGTGCTTAAAAAACCCCGGAAAGCTATTGATTTATTCATTCAATCGGTCACGTGACAAATACTCAACAGTATGTGCCAGGCGTTAGGCTGAGTCCTGGGAATTCACCAACAATATCAAAGAGCTTTAAGGAGCTTACAGTCTAATGGGAAAGCTACGATGGCAGCTGTGAAACAGTGATATTGAGCTACCACAGGAATAAATGCAGTGTCCCTAGAAGGGAGACGCCTGGGGCAACTCAACCTAAGTAGGACTGCCCATTACCTGCATTTTTCATAGGCTCTTTGGACTACAGTTTGTGACAAAATTTTGAATTGGAATATAAATAATATTCAGGGGAAAAAAGGAGTATAATATAGCCCCCAAGACATCTCCTCCCCTACCCCAACACAGGAGCCAGTAAAGCGGCTTTAGCTGCCTTACCCAAGGGGCAGAGCTGCTATATAGGTAATCTCCCAAACGTTTAAAGAGAGTGTAAGACACTCACTGCTTCTGTGTCCTCACTTAACATCTTCTCCTAACGTCCTGCAATCTGACTTCTATTTGCTATCTCTGTTAAGACAACAGTGAAGTCCAAATTGTCAAGTAAGTACCCACAGTAATTCACCACTTCAATTGTGAAACTCGTTCCTTAGTTTCTGTAACACTACTCTTTCCTAACTAGTTCTACCCTCTCCGATTCTTCTCATTCTCCTTGGGCCGTCTCCTCTTTTCATTCCATAAAATGCTGCAGAATTCTCTCTAATCATATTCATTTAACTACCAAATATCCAGTGATGCTTTACTGATCTATATTGAACCAACTATTCTCCCTAACATCAGACTTACACTTCTAATATCACTATATTTGACACAGACACAGTAGGTTAAAAAAAAGCAAAGTTCTTATGGAGGTTTCTCAAAAGTCTAAAAATTGAACTATGATATGACCCAGCAATCCCACTCCTAGATAGATGTACATTCAAAAAACTTAAAACACTAATTCGAAAAGATACGTGCACCCCAATGTTCATAGCAGCATTATTTACAATAGCCAAGATATGGAAGCAATCTATGTGTCCATCAGCAGATGAATGGCTAAAGAAGATGTGGTGTACACACACACACACACACACACACACAGGCACACACACAATGGAATACAGCCATAAAAAAGAATGAAATTTTGCCATATGCAACAACATAGATGAACTTGGGTATTATACGAAGTGAAATAAATCAGACAGAGAAGGACAAATATCATGTGATACCATTTATATATGGAACCTAAAAGATACAACAAACTAGTGACTATAACAAAAAAGAAACAGACTCAGAGATATAGAGAACAAACTAGTGGTTACCAGAGGAAAGAGAGAAAGGGGAAGGGCAAGATAAGGGTAGGGAATTAAGAGGTATAAATTACTTTATACAAAATAAATAAGCTACAAGGATACAACATAGGGAAGACAGCCAATATTTTATAATAACTATAAATGGAATATAACCTTTGAAATCACTACGTTGGACGCTTTAAACGTATACAATATTATACGTCAACTATACCTCAGTTAAAAAAAGCAATGTTCTATTCAGCCTGTTCTTTTTTTTTTTTTTTATTGACGTATAGTCAGTTACAATGTGTCGCTCTCTGATGCACAGCAAATGTCCCAGTCACACATATATTGGCTTTCACATCCTTCCCCATTAAAAGGCTACCACAAGATACAGAATGCAGCTCCCTATTGCTCTTGAAGTGAAAATCTGACTTAACGACCCTATATCCAGACTATATCACATAGTCCTTGGATTCGAATTTGGTATGGGTTAAGGTTATGAGGCCACCAGGCCTCACAGCCCCAAGATTCAGAGCTCTACTTTCCCACCAGGCAGGGGAAGTCGCTGAAGCGCAGAGGTGACGCAAAGCAGTCTTGCGAGTTCTGAGAAGATCTCCCAGGATGAGAGACATCTGAAACAAATCAAAGTTCTATAAAACACAAGGTAATTTGTAGATAACAATTAATTCAGTATACCTTCACTTATTTGTCTAAATGTAGACCCCTGTAAGTGTGTGACTCCCCTTCCACCCCCAAAACACTGACTAGAAAGTATGGTTCTGTTAATTCAAAAAAAGAATAATTTTTTTTAAAATGTCTTTATATCTAAGGCTGCTGCTACTAAATCCTCTGATTTATAGGAGTTGCGAGTCTGTGAGTAGGGGGATGGGATGTGGTGAGGGCAGAGGGTAACAAAATATTTATCGTAGTAAAAATACACAGACTGAAGAGTTAAGTCGTGAGCACTGATACATTCCAACGATTCTGGGATGTGTTTGGGGTGTACTCAGAGGGTTAAAGCTCATTAAGATACCAGATGAAACTTGCAAGTACATATCCATTACTGTAGTTAATAATTACACAATTTCTCAATCTGCAGAAGGCCACTTCAGTCAGAAAGCCCAATGTAACCACAGTCCTTTATCTTTAGAGTGGTCAGAGTCTGATGAATGGGTCAAAGATTTATTAAAAAACAGGATGACCTGTATCAGCAGGTTTTGTCTTTGCAGAACACGGCAACCAAAAGTGCTTGTTACAAAACACACATGGTTAAAAGAGAGTGCTTTCTCCATCTTACTACAAACCTAAGAACTCAGTGCTATAATGCCTTCCCATGTCTATTTTATCAAAAATATGAGCATCATGAAGTTATTCAACATCAGATGACAAAATGAAGAGAGAGCATAGGATTGTAATTAAATGCATGGGTTTTGGAGTAAGATAGATATGGGTTAAAACCCTACTCTGCAACTTACTAAAAATGTCAACTTGAAACTGTTGGCGCTAGGTGGTAGTTACATGGGGTTCATTTTACTATTCTTTGTATTTCTGTATATATCTAAAAACACCCATAAGAAAAAATAAATTTCTTTATATGTCCAGTGAGAATTATTTCCTTATCTGTTAATGAGAATGGCATCAGTCTCGATCTTAACAGTGTTGCTGTGAGATAAAGCCTCCGAAACTCTACACATACATACTTAGTGACACAAATGAAAACCAGCCCATTGTATTCCAAGGTTCTGTTTTTAACGGGTATATTTACACAGATGTAACCATAAAATTGAAATAATTTTGTATTCTGCTTCAATCCATATATGGCCACTCTTTTATGTTCATCTGTAACTTCCTAATCATCTTTAATGCTAGCTTAGTATTTTCATGATCAATCTGATTCAGTTCATCATTACTCTCTAATTCATTAATTTGTTTCTAACTTGTCACTATTATAGCCATTGCTGCAATAAATAATTTGAGAAATTTAACATTACTTTTCGATTCTTTTCTTGGGTTAAATTCCCAAGTATGGCATTACTGGGTCAAAGATATGTACATATTATGGCTCTTAATATTTATTATCATGGTGTTTGCAAAAGAACTGGATAGTTCATAATGGGTGAGAGTTCCAGTCTTACCATAACTTTGTTATTAGCATCTTAAAAAGTAATTTTATTTAGTGAGGGTACAGAGCTAATTCACTGATATCTTATTTGTATGTCCCTAGTTATTTCCAAATTGAAAAAATAGTGAATCTTAAATTACATTTGGATTAAAATCCATAATATCTGAGGAGTATGCAAGCATGTATGTGCACATACTGACATACAAAGTGATAGAAAAATGGGTTAAGAAGAGAACCAGGTTTTATCACAGAAAAAAAAACACATGGTTAAAAAAACAAAGAAAGCATTCATCCTCCTAATAAAATGAAAGAAAAATTTATAAGTTAATGAGAAAACATTTCCACCTATCAAACTAGCAAAGACGCATTAAAAAGGTACAAGGGTGCAGAGAAATAACTTACATTCACAAGAGTTTAAACAAGTAAAATCTTTCTGGAGGGCAATATGGCAATGTACGTCCGAAGTCTTAAAATTCTGTATCCCTTTGGCCCCATAATTATACTTCTAGTTTTAACCTAAAGGGGAAAACACTGTACACACACTCACAGACTTAGCTACAAGGATCTTCACAGCAGTATCATGTAAAATGTTAGGAAAGTGAGGAAACGTGCACTGACTGAGGTCTGTTAAATAAATTATGGCACATCCTTACAAAGGCAAGCTATTTGGCCACTTAAAGTCACAAAGATATGTACTATTACAAGACATTTTTCCTTAATATACTGATATGGAAAACAAGGAGACAATCGAAAATTATATATGGAAGGGTTTTATGTTTTAAAAAACCCAGTATTCCATTTACTCTTTATGTTGAAGTTAGAGACCATTTTCTACAGTTTCTATGCATTCTCCTTAGCGACTGATACAAATGGTGCTAAAAAAGAAATAAACGGTTCTTTCTATTCTTTTTAACTTCATTTAATCAGTCCAATTTATATTAGTTTGCTGTGCGAGGAAATAACACTGAGTATTAATAACCCACTTACTATGTATATTTATGCTAAACTCTTTCCTCTGAAGAATAACCAATAGTGACTAAATGCTAGTGTCTGAATTTCCTACTTGAAATGACAGAACTTGCCACACTTTATGTGGCTTATGAAAGGATATAAGATACATTATTTGTCCCTTAAAAACAAAAATATATATGAAGTTTAAAGCTACTACTCATTCTTGTATCTAAAACAATAGCTATGGGAGGGTATAGCTCTGTGGTAGAGTGCCTGCCTAGCATGCACAAGGTCCTGGGTTCAATCTCCAGTACCTCCACTTAGACAATAAGTAAATAAATAAACCTAATTACTTCCTTCCCTAAAAAATAAGATAAAATAATAGCTGCTAAAACAAACCTGTAAGCAGACAACTGGTTTCTTAAATTTCCTTGTATAAGCTCCGATTTCCTTTGCAATAGTCTCTGGTTTTCAAGTGAGAGATTTGTAATCATGTTCTCATCACCACCTGAGGTGCCCTAAGATTAGTCCTGCCTGCGCTACAGTAGGGGTTTCTCCCTCCCATCCCCTATTCCAGGCACTTGTGTTCTCCCAGTAAAGTATTTCACCAGGAAGTGAATCTTAATCTAGCTTCTGTTCTGCCTTTTTAAGAACAGGGTGACCAGACGTTCTTATCTGCCCAGTCCAGTCCTAGTTTAAGCATGCGATCTTGGCGTTCTGTTTTGTCAGTTTCCTTTTTTAGTCTTAAAAATGTCTTTGTTTAGAGACAAATTACATAGTGATCAAGTTAAGAACCAAATAAACACATGAATAAATGTCCTATTAGCGAAGCGTGCCTCTTAATGCATTGTCAGAAACATTATAAAAATAGGAACAACTTAAGAAGTAAAGGGAAACATTCTGTTCAGTTTTCCTGCAAAAAAAATTTTAAATAACAAAAAACTAATAGAAATAAGGTTAAATAGTACCTAAAAATTATAATATGCATTTAAGAATGTCATACATTTAAGAATTAAATGAGGGAGAAAAAGAGAATTAACCTGTTTGTCAACCAACGGGAGAAAAGAACCTGGCTTCAGGTTCTAGGTCCAGTATTCCTAGAAAATGTCTCAGACAGTAAGATGTCAACTTGTCCAAGACTCACCCTTTCTAAAGAAAGTTGAAGGAGAAATCCTAAAATATCACACTTCACTCCCTCCTCCCTCAGACCATGTACTATCAAAAGGACTGAACTTTATCACGAGTAATCATGATCTCATAAGCATAGCATGGGTCCCAGGGGTCTGCCTGCCAACCCCTGTGCTTGCTCTCATCTCTGCCCACCCTCCAAAAAAAGATGAAAAACAAAATGAAGAAAAAAAAAAAAAAGCTTTGCAACTTAAGCCCTGACATTCCTTTGTAAAAAGTCATACTCATCTCAGCAAACGGCAGCTCCCTTCTCCCAGTTCCTCAAGCCAAAATCCATGGTGTCCTCACTGCTCTTTTCTTCATACTTCCAATATGTCATCAAATCCTTTGAGCCCTACCTTTAAATTCATTCAGAATTTCATCACTTTTCTCCACCTTCACCTGCTACTGCCCTAGATGACAGCACCATCATCTTGATTATTTGCAATAACCTGATTTCCCTTTTTATCCTCTTGCCCCTCAGAAAACAGGTTTACAGGAGCTGGAGGGACTTGCCCCAGGTCACACAGCCTGCAGGCAGTGGAGCCAAGACTGGAATGCAGGAAAGCAAACTGCAGAGTCTAAGATCTTAACCAATATAACCTTACTGCCTCTCTGGGTTTTGGTCTGTGCACAACTGTGGAGCTAGAATTCAGGTAGGAACCCTGCAATTGAGTCATATGAAATATTACTCACAAAGCACTGGCTTATCTAGAGAGCTAAGAAAATAGAACTTCAAATGAGCTTCATTATCAAAGAATTCCACTTTAAGTGGAATTTAAGTTCACTGTAAACTTAATAATGAAGTGAATAATAAATGGCTTTCAAGAAGACATCTTTCTTTTAATCCTTTTCTTCATATCTGACAAATTCTCTCTCTCTCTCTAATCATCTGGCAATGGAATGATAAGCTTCCAAGAAATTAAATATTCAAATGTAAAAAGCTGTTGCTTAGCAAGTTAAAATAGAGAGTAAATGTAACAAATCACAGATGAGGGAGCTACCCACCTGACCTAAACCACTTTCTTCCTTCCACCTTTAATATCCCAAAGTCATACCTCAGCACCCAGGTCACTAGCTGTTCCCTCGGCATTCATCATTCTTCCCTAGACTCTTGTTTACTACTTTTAAAATCTGAAGTATAATTAAACATTCAACAATAGGCATAGATTTTGAGAGTGCTGTTTGATAACTATTGACAATGGTTTACACCCACATAACCATCACCCGAAACAAAACACAGAACATCTGCATGAACCTCAGGAAGTTCTTTCATGTCCTTTCCTAAATTGCTTCCTTCCCTCTCCAGCCAACAATTACTTTCTGAGTTCTATCACTACAGAACAGCGTGTCTTCTGTTGGGCTTCATATAAATCATATAGGATACGCTCATTTGTGTCTGGTTTCTTTCACTTCACACAATGGTCTTGCGATTCCCGGTGATTTTGGGTTGTATCAGTTGTCGGGTACTGTGAATGCACCGCAATTTGTTTATCCATTTTCCTGTACATGGGCATTTCGGTTGTTTCCAGTTTGGGGCTATGATGAATAAGACTGCTATGAACATTCTTGAATTCACGATTTTGTGGACATATGTTTTCACTTCCCTTCACTAAACATGTAGGAGTAGCACTGCCCAATCATAGGGTGGATATGTGTTTAACGTCATCAAGAAACACCAAACAGTTCTCCAAAGTAGCGGTACCATTTTGCACACCCACCGGCAATGGATGAGTTCCAACTGCATCAGGTCATGCCCAACTTTTAGTATCTTCAGCCTTTCTCTTGTCAGCCATTGTAGAGGGTGTGAAATGGTATCTCAGTGTGAGCTGACTCTGCATTATTTCCCTGTTGACTAAGGGGTGTTGAGTTCCTCTGCAAGTGCTTACGGGCCATCAGTATCCTCTTTGGGGAAGTCTGTTCTTTTCCTCATTTTGCTGCTAGGTTATTCTTCTTTTCCTCATTTTGCTATTGGGTTACTGCAGCTCTTTACATACCCTACGTATAAGTCTTCTGACAAATAAATAGGCTGGAAATATTTTTTCCCTACTCTAGATCTACCTATTCTTTTTCTTAGCACTACCTTTTAAAGGATAGCAGTGTTAATTTAAAAGAGCTCCAATGCATCCATTTTTTTCTTTTATGTATCTTTTTTCTTTTCAGATCTTATTCAAGAAATATTTGAATACTCCAAGGTCAAAAGGATAGTCTCCTTTTTTCCTTCTCTAGAAACTTAAACATTTTTAAAATATGTTCACAAATTCACTGACACTCCTCCTTCAAGAGATGAGGCTTGATTTCTCTACTCTTAAATGTGGGTTAGAGTAATGAGTAGAATATGGTGGAAGTGATGGTATGAGACTCCCAAAACTTTGTCATAAAAGGCAATGCCACTTCCTCCTTGTCATAACTCTTTGATCACTCACTCTGGGGGAAGCCAGCTGCCATGTTATGAGGGCATTCAAACAGTCCTATGGATAGGCTCATGTGGTGAAGAACTGAGCCTCTTGCCAACAGCCATGGGAAACAAGTCATCTTAGAAGAGGATTTTCCAGCCCCGGTCTAGCCTTCAGATTATTGCACTCTTGCTAACATCTTGACTACAACCTCATGAGAGGCTCTGTGTGAGAATTACCTAGCTAAATTCCTGCTGAGTTCCTGACACAGAGTGACTCTAATGTAATAAATACTTGTTGCTGTAAGCCATAAAATATTGGGGAATTTGTTATGAAGTGAGAGACAACACAGAAGTTACACACTTTTTGCTTTTGCATTTTAGATATGTGCTCCATTGCAAATCAGTTTCTGTGTATGGAGTGAGTTTCTATCTAGATATCAAGTTGGAGCAGTATTTGTCTTTCTCCCATTGGACTGACTTGGCACTTTGGTGGGAAAACATATGAGTCTATTTCTGAGATCTCTATTATGTATCATTGATATATATGCCTATCCTTATGCCAACACCACACTGTCTTGATTACTTGAGCCTTGTGGAAAACCCTGACATCAGGAAATGAAAGGCCTCCAACTCTGTCTTCTTCAAAATTATTTTGGCTATTCTTAGTCCTTTACATTTCGATAAGTTTATAGAATCTGCTTATCTATTTCTTCAAATAAAGCCTCCTAGGAAGTTAATGAAGACTGAATTGAATCTACAGGAGAATTTCATCTTAACTATGTTGAGTCTTCCAATCCATGAATATGGGATGCCACCACTTATCTAGTTTTTAATTTTTTTAACTTACATTAGCAATGTGTTCTACCTTTCAGTGTTGAGAACCTATGCTTAGTGAGATTTATTCATAGGCATCTGGTTTTATCATTCTATGAGAAATAATAGTTTTTATTTCAGTTTTCAAATTGTTCATTGCTAACACAGAGAACTACAAATGATTTTTATATACTGACTTTGCTAAATCCACTTATTAAAATTGTTTTCTGTAGATTCCACTGAGTTTTACATGTACATAATCATGTCATATGTAAATAATAGTTTTGATTCTTTTTTAATTTTTATGCTTAATTATTTTCTTTTTCTTGGCTTATCATACTTTCTAGGGCCACTATTTCAATGCTGAATAAAAATAGTGAAAGAGAAATATAGACCCATATTACTATTTTAAAATTTTTAGGATCCATAGCTGAGGTTGGTAAATGTTTTCTATAACAGGTCAGAAACTAAATATCTTAGGTTTTGCAGGCCATACAGTCTGTCATAAATACTGCAGATATAGCAGGAATGCAGCCACGGACAATATATAAACAAATGAGCATAGCTATGTTCCAATAAAACTTTATGGTCACCAAATTTGAATTTCCTATTATTTTCACATGTCACAAAATATGAGTCTCCTTTTGAGTCTTTTTCAGACATTTTATTACATAAAAACCACTCTCAGGTCACAAGCCACACAAGAACAAGTGATGGTCTGGATTTGGCCTACAAGCTGAAGTTTGCTGATGTCTGGTTTAGACCACTGATTTAAGGCCTTCCTTCCATCAAATATTAGAATTTAATCCAGTGTTTCCCTCCAAACACTGCTTCGACTGCATTACTATTTGCATCGTTTTGACTTTGTACTATTTTTTAGCCATTGCTGTAAGATTTTCAATTTACATCCTTAACATTACACAGTCTTCAAATCTGTGGGTTTCATATCTGCAGATTCAACCAACTGTGGGTCAAAAATATTCAAAAAAAAAATTCCAGAAAGTTCCAGAAAGCAAAACTTGAATTTGTCATGTACTAGCAACAATTTACATAGCATTTACATTGTCGTAGGTATATAAGTAATCTAGAGATGATTTAAAATGTACAGGAGGTTACATACAAATACTATGCTGTAGGTTACATACAAATACTATGCTGTTTTACATAAGGGATTTGGGCATCTGAGGACTTTAATGTCAATGGAAAGTCTTGGAACCACTCCCCATGGACACCAAGGGATGACTGTACCACTTATCCTAGCCTAAGAACCTTACAACAGCATTCTTCCATTTTCCTCCCCCATTCTTTGTCCTATTTTTTCATACATGTTTACTTATACGGTTGACCCTTGAACAACTCAAGGGTTAGGGGCCCCATCCTCCATGCAGTCAAAAATCCAAATATAACTTTATAGTTGAACCTCTGCATCCACAAATTCAACCAATCTTGGATTGTGTAGTATTGGAGGATATATTTATTGAAAAGGAATCTGTTTATAAGTAGACCCACACAGTTCAAACCTGTGTTGTTCAAGGGTCAACTTTATAAGTCCCAAAATATGGCTGCAACTATTTTTTATTTATACAATTAGTTACCCTTTAAAGAGATTAAAAATAAGGAAAATATTTTTACTATATACTCACATAGTTGCTATTTCTGGAACTCTATGTAACATTCAACTTTCCTTCTGGTATTATTTTCCTTTTGCCTGAAGAATTTCCTTCAACATTTTTTATAGCTCAGATCTGCTGACAATAAACTCTTTCATCTTTGTTAGTCTGAAAGAATGCTTTATTTTTTAAAGGAATTGTTACCGAGTATAGAACTCTAGGTTGGCAGCTTTTATTTTTCTTACAGTGCTTTGAAGAGACTGCTCCATTGTTTTCTGGCTTGCATAGCCTTTAATCTTAGGTTTGTTTTTCTTGAAGTAATGTGATTTTTCCCTCTGGCTGCTTTTAAGAATTTCTTTTTATCATGGAGTTTCAGCAATTTAATTACTATGTACCAGGTATGATTTTATTTATGGTTATTGTACACAGGGCTGACTGAGATTCTTGGCTCTGAGGGCTTGTGGTTTTCAACAGATTTGGAAATTTTTTAGCTATAATTTCTCCAAATAATTTTTCTGCCTATCTTGTCCCTCTTTCCTGGTACTCCAATTATATATATGTATTAGACAATTTGGTATTGTTCCACAGATTACTGATGTTCTGTTAATTTTGTTCCAGTCTTCTTTTCTCTTTGCATTTAATTTTAAGTAGGTTTTACTGATACATCTTTAAGTTCAATTATCTTTTCTCCTGCAATGTCTAATCTGCTAATAATCCCATTCAGAGGAATTTGTTTTTCATTTTGGTTATAGTAGTTTTCACCTCTAGATGTTTGAGTCTTTTTTCCCTATTGCTGATTTCTGTCCTTATCATACTGATGTTTTCTTAGACATTCTTCAACATACAGAGAACATTTATAATAGCTGTTTTAACATCTTTGTCTGATAATTCTGTCATCAGAAATATTTGATTTAGGTCTCTTTCAATTGACTGGGTTTTCTCCTGGTTATGTTTCATTTTCCTGTTTTATTTGTATACCTAATAATCCTATTTGATGGGGGACATTTTAATTGCTGGGTGTTGGTTTTTACTGTATTCTCTTAGAGAGTGTTTGACTTAGTTTTGGCACACAGATGAGTTACTTGCAATCAATCTAATAGTTTCAAAACGTGCTTAATTTTCAGCTTTGTTGGGGTGGATTTAGAGAGGTCTTTAGTTATGGCTAGTTTAACCCCACTCCAAGGTCTCTAGCCAAAGCCCCACGTATGAAACACTCTCTCCACTACGCCTAGTAGGAACACAATCTACTTCTATCACTCTGTGAGCTCCTGAAATTGTTTAACTTAATGATTTCCAGTGTGACTTTCCCAGCACTGTGGAGGCTTATAATTTGCATGTGCAGATGGGTATTCCACAAAAAATTCTAAAGGACCCTTCTATAGATCTCCAGAGATATCTTAATTCTACAGATTTCTGTGTAGCACCCTCTGCTCTGGTTTTCTACCCCACAAATTCTAGTTGCCTTAGCTTCTTTAATCATTCCTGAGCTCTATTTGGGTTTCTCTACCCCATGCTACAATTTTAACTGCCTAAATGCAGTGTGCTAGGGCACCTGTAGGGCTCATGTCATTTATTTTCCCTCTGTCAAGGATCACCATCCTGTGTTGTCCAATGTCTGAAAATAATTGTTTCATGTATTTTTATCCTGTTTTCTAGCTGTTTACAGTACGAGGGCAATTTTCATACTCATTAATCCTGCATGAGTAGATGTGCTCTTTGTATTGCATTCCTCTTTATGGTGTTTTTTTTAGAGGTTGCTCTCAAGGTTAAAATATGAATCTTGACGTTATTACAGCCTACCTTCAAACAAAAGTATACTAATTCACTGTATATGAAACTTAAGACAATCTAACTCCATTTCCCTCTTTTTGCAGTCTCATGGTTTTATACCATACTTCTATATATGCTGTAAGGCCCACAAATATTAGTATTTTTGCTTTAAATAATCAATAGTCTGTGTGAATATATTGTAGGTGAAGGTACCAAATTTTTTTTCTCTATATGTTCACAGTTATTTACCTTTCTGGTGGTTTTTATTCTTTTCTGCAGACCCAAGGTTTCATCTGGTCTCTTTTGTCTTTAGCTCATGGAACATATTTTGGTAACTATTCACAGTCCATATCTACTAGAGATACATTCTTTCACTTTTTAATCTGTCTAAAAACATCTGTTTTGTCTTATTTTCATAGGCTGATTTCTGCTGGATACAGAGTTCTAGGCTGACAAGATTTTGTTCCCTTTCAGCACCTTTATGGATGCCATTCCACTGTCTTCAAGTCTTCGGTTTAACTGGTGAGTATTTTAGGCATGACTCATATTGTTATTCCCATATAGTTAACGTGTCTTTTATTCTTCTGTTGTAAGATCTGCTCTTTAGTTTTCATCAGTTTGATTACAATGTGCTTAGGTCTGGGATTTCTTTATTTGTAGGTTTTTCTTTTGTTTTGTATTTAACCTACCTGGGGTTTGTTGAACCTCTTGAATTTGTGAGTTGATGGTTTCCATTAATTTTAGAAGTTCTTGACCGCTGTCTCTTCAAATATGTTTTCTGCCACATCTTCTCTCTTTCTGAAACCCCAGTTACATGTACGTTAGACTCATATTATCCCTCAGATCAAGGAGCTCTTTTCTACCTCTCCCTTACTCTTTATTCTCCGTTTACCAATTTGGATATGTTCCATCAACATGTATTCACATTCACTGATGCTTTCGTCTTATACGCTGGGATGCTGTAAAGCCCATCTGATGCATTCTTCAATTCTAATATTGCATTTTTCATTTCTAGAATTTCAACTTGGTTCTTTGGTATAGTTTCCATGGTTCTACTCAAAAATCCCCATATTTTCATGCATGTTGTCCAACTTTACCATTAGATCCTCTAGCATTTTTTTGTCATAGCTAACTTTAAATCCCTGTCTGATAGTTCCACCATCTGGATTTTATCTACGTCTCCCTCTACTGATTGTTTCTGCTTTTGAAATTTGGTCACATTTGCTTGCTTTTTCTTGTTTTTTTTATATCGTTTATTATAAGACACATATTTGGTAGAAAAATGCATTAGTAAATGAAATAAGTAATATTTTACTTCTAGAAAGAGATATAACCATGCTGTCAGGCCAGTAAAATGGGGTCTGAGTCAATCTCATCTGAAATGTAGCTGGGTCGGGGCTTTGATGCAGCTCTAGTTTGATTCAGTTCATCACTAGCTTAAAATATTTAGAGAGTGGGAATCAGGACTTTCACTTCAGCACAGTCTGGGATCTGAGCCCAAGGACGATTCCAGAGATCTGCCTTTGCTTCACAGCTAAGCCACCATAGTTTCAAAACTGTGGGAGTACTTTACATGTGTACTGGAACTGAACAATTAAATAAACAGATGGCACATAGCATGAGCCAGGTTTCCCACAATTGGAGTAAGAGTTTACAGATAAACAGGGGGCAAGGTTAGGATGATCTATGAGGTAATGGATTCAAGTTTTAATATACCAGTATGGTCCCATGTTTAGCTTAATATAGATATAGATGGGTACATATAGATATATTTATAGACTGTATATATATACAGATTAGTATATGCATATATATTTCCTAGCTCTGCCAGTTTAGAGGGTCTACAAGCAACAATACCCCAGAGGCAACAAGTACATCTAGCACCTATACCTTGGTTTTTCCATTCTGCAATAAAAAGAACTAGGGCTCCTTGGAGAAATGGCTGATTCTAGGGCTGCAGCAGGAAATATACAAAATGAACCTGAAGCACCATGCAGAGTCAAAAAGTAAGAAAGTATTCATACACACACATACACACACACACACGAACATGCAAGCGCATTGATGGCAGTATGTCATAGAGACACAGGAGTCAATTTGAAAGAGCTCCCAATGGCCAAAACTGGAACAATTTTACCAATAAAATAAAGTAGTAACTGAATTATAATGTCAAGTATAAAGTAAATATCCATGAGTTCATACCAATAAAAAAGGATTGAATAAATAAGAGGGAGAAGAGACAAACCTGCACAGAATTTCAAATAATTTACATAGATATTCCATCCTTGAGGAGGGAGAGTATAATTACCCACTCCTTAAGTGTGGGCTGCAAATAAAAGACTTCCTTCCAAAGAGCATAGAATGGAAAGGAAAAAAAAAAAAAAAGAATAACTTACAGTGGAGAAACCTGACAAACATTACCTTGACCAGATGACCAAGGTCAACAGCAATACTGATAAGTCATGATGACAGTATGTACCCTTAATACGATGTGATGAGTGGTACTTAACCTCTGTGGTCTTCCTCCCCAAACCCAAAATCTGGTCTAATCATGAGAAATAAATGAGACAAATACCAATCAAGGTACATTCTACAAAATACCTAAACAATACTCCTCAAAACTGTCAAAGTCCTCCAAAATAGGGGAATTCTGAGAAATTCAGTCAAGAGGAGCCTAAAGAGACATGATAACTAAAGGTAATGTGGTGCCTGGATGGGATCCTGGAACCAAAAAAAAGGAATATTCTGTAAAGACAAAAGATACAGAATAAAGTATGGAATTTAGTTTAAAAATAATGTCTCAACCTTAAAGAAATGAAGGAGCAAGCCATGCGCCCTGGGTAGAGGACACCAGGCAGAGGAAAAGGCGAATGTAAAGACCCTGGGGCAAGAACAAGTTCAAGGTTTCAGGAAGTTGAAGGAGGCTACTGAGGCTGAAGCTGACTGATCTAGGCAGAGGGGAAGGGAGGAGGTGAGGCCAGAGAGGATAATGTAATCTGGTCATAAAGGGCCTGGTAGCCCCTGAAAAACTGACTTTTACTCTGAGATGTGCAGTCACTGAGGGGTTTTGAAGGAGAGGAATGACATTATCTGACAAAAAAAAAAAAAGGGGTCTCAGTATTAGCTCATTAGTTATAACAAATATACGATACTACTGTATGTGTTAATAACAGGGGAAACTGGGTGAGGGGTGTATGGGAACTCTCTATACTATCTTCACAAGTTTTCTATAAATCTAAAACTATTCCAAAAAATAAAGTTTATCTTTGAAAAAAAAAACCAAAACCAAAACCAAAACCAAAACCAAAACCTGGGAGCTGTCTTTCTGCTTTAAGCATGACTGCCAGGTTCTTCATTTGCTAGATCGTCTTTGCTTTCCAGCTCCACACCTTGCTTTCCGCAGCTCAGCTGATCTGTCAGCTCTGTTCCTTCTCCTCAGCCATCCTTTTGGAGGGCAGCTTCCCTCTGTTCCATGAAGGCCTGAAATGAATCTGAGGAGTTTCCCTTACCTCTCCTGCCGTGTCCTGTCCTTGGTGATTGAAAGCAGAGAGTGTGTGTGGGGTGGGCGTCATCTCCAGCTCTCCCTGCGTCCCATAACTGAAAGCCCAGAGCAGATCTGGTGGGTTTCCCTCGCGCTTCTGCTCTGCTCCTTCACTCTCCCTCGACCCCCTGCCCTCTAAGGGTGGTTGTGGTGCACATGGGGACGATTCACATGCCTCAGGTAGAATCTGTCAGCTCTACATCCCTGGCCCAAGCATGGGGCTTGCTACCCCTGAGCACTGAGTGAAGGAAGACCTGAGGGTAAGAGCTGGGGGTGGGAGAAGACGTGCCCTTTGGTGCCAGAGGAACTTGGGCTCCTCAGGCTCCCAGCCCAACACACCAGCCCACGTGTGGCCACTAACAGTCTGTTGAAAGTCTGGCTGCTTTCTCCTTTCCCCCATTTATGGCAGATTCCTCTTCTCTGGGCTGTCCTACCCCTAGAGCAGCCATGGGTTTATTCTCTGCTATGAAGGTGTCACTACTTTCTAGAGTTTGGTTCATTTAAGGTTCCTCAGCTCTCTGATGCGTTTTCAAAAATTATGATTCTTATTTGGCTGCTGTTGGTTTTCAGAGAGAGAATGACAATATCCGAAGGCTTTGTACATCCGAAGAAGCAGAATTATTTCCTCAGATTTTGATGGCTCACTCCAACGGTAAAACTAAGGTCTCTCTTCAAATATTACCTCTCCAAAAAGGCATTCCCTGATCACCTCACCTGAAGTCTCACCAGACCCTAGTCTCCCGTCGTGCCTATCCTGCTGTTTTTTCTTTTTCTTTTTTTGTTTTTGTTTTCTGGGGATGGGGGCAGTTAGGTTTGTTTATTTGTTTGTTTATTTAATGGAGGCACTGGGAATTGAACCCAGGACCTCGTGCATGCTGGGCATGTGCTCTACCACTGAGCTATACCCTCCCCCTGCTTTATTTTTCTTGCACTGCCCACATCTGCCTGAAATGTGTACATCTTGTTTTTCAGCTTTTTCTCTACACTATAACTTAGGTTTCACTAGGACAAAAACATTATTCTTCTTATTTGTCACTATATCCTCAGTTCTAGAACAATGGTAGAGAGCAAATACGATTGCTTACAAATTATAAATTATTTTAAAATCAATTATCTAATATAAAATAATTGTTTCATTTTATAAAAGAAGAAAGTACTTTTACGGGAGAAAAGGAATCTTGAAGCTTAAAAAAAGAAGCATCCAATTGGTGCCACTCTGTCTTTAGGCAACATAATATGCTTTATTAGAATTCTTTTTTTCCCAGCTAAATCATTCTGTGTACATTTACTGCTTCCTCAGATCTTGCTATCAACCCAGGCTCTGAGCAAGAATTATGTATTCTTCATGAAAGGATAAGAGAATTGTTCCCAATGAAAAGAACATTATTCATTGCTTGCCAAATATCACTCATCTTTCTTCTTCTTTTTTTTTTTAATGATCCAAAAATGGTACCTGGACACCGGAAGCATAACACTAAAAATTAGATGGCAAAGAAAAATAAAACCAGTGTTTTGATGCTTAGCAATAATAGAAAGGACTGTAGAGGGGAGACATGAAATAAGTAAAATTTAGGATGAATTCAGATACTGAGGAAGTGATATGATACACCTTGGGATTTCAAAGACATATTTTTAAAACATCTTCCTCAGATTGAACAAGGGACATAAAGAACACATCCCGTGAACAAACTAGCCCTTAAAAGAAGCAAGAAACTGAGATACTAGAGTTAGATTCTTCTCTTGCTAGGAACTTCCTGTCTAGAGATCAGTAGCAGAACTCCACAGAAAGCAGTACAGTTAAGAAACACAACTCTGCAATCAGAGCTCAGCGCTAATCTGGGTTTCAGCCTTTACCAACTGTGTGACCCTGGGCAAGTGAACCTCTCCAAAACCAGCTTGTACTTCAAAGGGTTTGGGAAAGATTAACCATTCAACAAATATGTGAGTACTCATTTTTTAGGATACAGCAATGAACAAGAGTAATGAAGATAATTTATGAAAAAGACTTCAGAATACTGTCTGGTACCTATCAAGAGTACAATACAACAACAATTATTACCTGAAATATTAGAGGACAGGATTATATGCATATATTTAATGCAGAAATATAATTTTAAATCACAACTAGAATACATTATCATGGTCAAAAATAGCTTTCTGATTACAGTTACTAATGCAACTAAGTTCATTTTGCTAGGACCACATTTATACAGTTGGTCTACCTCACCATCTGTCATTAATCATTTCCTATCATTTCTTTCACAAAACCTTCTGTCATAATGCCATTTGGGGAAGGGAGGAGCAGAGGGAAAGGACCCAAAATACCATCCTTCTAAATAACCAGAGAAGTAAACACAAATGACACTATTTCTGTCAATACGTCACAACCATAGAATACATAGGCATTCAATGAAAAATAAAAACAGGTTCAGAGATGGAAAAAATTATTTGCAAACCATATATTGGAATAGGGTCTAATATCCAGAATATATAAAGAACTCTTACAGCTCAACAACAAAAAGACAGACAACCCAATTTTATAATGGGCAAAGGAGTTGAATAGCTATTTCTCCCAAGAAGATATTCAAATGGCCAACACGCACATGAAAATATGCTTAACGTTGAGGGGTGGGTATACCTCACTGCTTAGCATGCATGAGGTCCTGGGTTCAACCCCCAGTACCTCTGTTAAAATTTAAAAAAAAAAAAAGAAAAGAAAATATGTTCAACGTCATTAGTTATTAGGGAGATACCACTCCAAACTGCAATGAGATACCACTTCACACTCCCTAGAATGGCTATAAAAATTTTTTTAAGGAAAATGACAAGTGGTGGCAAGGCTGTGGGGAAACTGGAACTCTCGTACATTGTTGGTAGGAACATAAAATGGTGCAACTGCTGTGGAGAACAGCTTGGAAATTCCTCAGTAAGTTGAACGTATAAGTGAAAAGCTGAAATAATCAAAAATCCATATTCGTCAACTGGTGATGGGATAAACAAAATGTAGTACATCCATACAGTGGGAATTACTCAGCCACAGAAAAGAATGAAGCATTGGTCTGTGCTATACTACAGAGGAACCTCAAAAACAGGTTGAGTGAAAATATATGACTCAAAGACCACATATTGTATGATTTCATTTATATGAATACCCACAGTAGGCAAATCCACAGACACAGAAAGCAGGTTAGTGGTTGCCAGGGGCTGGGGGAGAGGAGGAAAAGGCAATGACTGCTTAATGGGTATCGGGTTTCTTTCTGGAGCGACGAAAAAGTTCTGGAATCACATAGTGCTGATGATGGCACAACACTGTGCGTGTGCTTAACACCACTCAACTGTACACTTTAAAATGGCTAATATTTTATGTGTATTTTACCACAATAAGAAAAAAACAGATAAATAAAAGCTTAAACAAACTAAAAACATCTGGAACAAGGCTCTGGGTAAAGATGGAAGATTGAATGCACATTTAATTTCATTCCTTCTCAAAACTGTGCTAAATTGCTAATAAAGCATTTTTTAAGGCATGAACGAAAATTTAAAGGCTGGAAAGCAGCAGATGGACCAGCGACAACTATCAGCAGACCCAAGAAAGATGAACCGTAAACCAGCAATGTGGAAAACAAAAAACCAACACGACTGAGTCCACAGAATTCTCAAAAGGCTCAGGAATTAGTAACAGATGTTACCTCTAGAAATAGGGGTAAAGGGAGCACTAAATAAGGAAGTTTAATTACAAGCTCTTAAAGAAATGGCTTCATTTCTCAATGTTTCCCTAAATTTAATGTGGCTGTGTTACTGTGCCTCTTTCACCAAGGCAAAATTTTAGAGGATTATTCTCTGAAGAGGATTTCCAAATAGACGGACACAAAGCACACTGTAGGGAGAAACATGCAGTGCAACCAGGGGCCTCACATAAATACATACATACACTGAATGCTGAAATCCTCTCCTTCCCTCATGCAGCCCCTAGAGAACCCACAAATAAGCTTTCACCCACCAGGCAGGAGATTTAGACATAACAACATAAGTTATGTCCTAAACTGAAAACATCACTTCAGCTATGTCACTTGAAAAGTAACAAGCAAATACCAGACGGCTAGGAGTTGAAAAAGTTGAGAGTGACTATCTCTGAGAAGGGGACAGAAAGGTAGGGACTGAAAACAAAAACAGAAAGAAACAGAGCGAGGGACTGAGAAGTACTGTTTGTCTGGACAATCCCAGACAAACCGCTTAACTCAATAAACTGTCCAACTCTGAAAAACAAATGAAGTTTTAAAAAAATATGGAAGACAAGGAAATAAAATAATTAAGGATTTCCCAAGGACATAAACCCACCTTGGCAACTAAATAAATGTGACCTCTGGAAACTAATAAGTCTAACCTAATTGTCCTGCAAAGTGAAACAACAAAAAAGAATGCATTTGATGGGGGAGGGGGGAGGAAGAGCAATAAAGAAGCAACATTGTTCTCATGCTGTCATAACCCTTGCCAAATGCATGACATCAACAGCAGAAACCCCTAGGTCTCCGTGTTCAGTTCCCCAGTCTGTAAAGTGGGGATAACAGTATCCCTCTCATAGAATTGTTGTGAGGCTTCAATACAATAGTGAACATTAAAGTGCAGACAGCAATGTTGGAAATAGATATTATTAACACAGTTAACATTTTACTCTTTTTTTAAATAACTGAAATTATTTTTTATTTCAAATCATTCAATTGTCACAGTAATATAGAAAGTTTACTTGAATGCTTACCTTGTATACTCAAACATCCAGGCCTCTAACTCTTTCACATGTATCTCCTAAAAGGGGGGGAAGGAGATAAAGTGATTATCCATGAGAAACAGAAAAAACAGTTAATGACGATTGTTATAAAGATGCTAATCATACTGAAGAACCGACTGCACTTGAAAAAATACTCAGGCCACCAGGCTTTATCTTACACTTTTTAGTTGGATTATGATCAATCATTCACTCATGAAGCAAGTCAGCAATGAGAAAAGTCTGTACTAACTATACATTAACTCAGTAATGCTGAGACAAGCTTTTTCCATTTCTAAATAGGTAAAGTCTCCAAATTATGCACAGGTGGTGCTCTCCAAGTTCAGTTCTACTTTGTTATAAAACCTGTGGAACACTTTTCCAAAGAAACAAAATTATGAAATAAAGTTGAGACCTTGGGCAATGAATAAGGCCAATTTAATCCATAATAACGGAAGAATCATGGAAAAAAGAAAAGAATAAATATAACCATGTTAGGTGACTTTCCAGCACTTCTTTTGTGCTCTCACAGCTAGCAAAAAAATAGCTACTTGGGATTAAGAACTGTGTCACACTTTGTTTTATTCACTCTTGTATCCTTGTAAACATAAACAGTATATAACAGAGTACCTCCCTTCTATCTATTAAATAAATAAAATATTTATTTAACAAAAGAATAATGAGAATTAAGAGTATTATTATATTGTATATATGTACACTACATTTTCTTTATCCATTCATCCATCAATGCACACCTCAGTTTTTCATGTCTTGGCTATTGTAAATAATGCTGCAATGAACATGGGGGTGCAGATATCTCTGCAAGATAGTGATTTCATTTCTTTAGAACATATTCCCAAAAGCTGAATTGCTGGATCATACAGTAAGTCCATTTTCAATTTTTTGAGGTAGATTTTTTATTTGCAGTTTTTCTACTATTTCTAGTTAGTACAGAAGGCTATCAACTGAAAAATCAATACAATGGCCCAAAACATGCAATAAAAAAACTTATTAGAAGACTCAATATTCAGACAAAAATCCTAATTGAAACCCAACATTTTTCTAGTTCAAATGCAACTACCTATACGTAGAGATTTCAGAAATGAAGTAGATAAAATTACCCAACGGTATAATATAAAGTATTTTAGGAACAAAAATAATTACAAAAACAACTGAAAATTATTTAAAATTACAGACTTTAGCAAACAATGTATTTGATGTCCACATTGCAAAGCTGAATTTCACAGTTTAAATCCTGAGACAATTTACCTAAAAAAGAAATCCTTTAATTTTTCATTACTCAAATAAAACAATTTCAATTCCTATGACATGTCCTTAAAGGAATAAAGATTAATTTATCCTAGAGAGATAGAGCTCACTTCAAGCTTTACAGAATATTTGATAATCACATTTCTTCTTCCCGACACAAAATTCAGGTGGATTGTCACCTTAAATGGAGTAAAGCATGAAAAACACTTAAGCTTCAATCTAGTATTAGAAATAATCCACAAATATTATTTCTCTTGAATGCCCTTTCTGCTTTGAAAGTCTATTTCCCCAGTGAAAAACCAATTTACTTTACTTTTTTATATTGATTTCATTTCATGTAAATTTATGAAGGCTGTATAAATATCTGTTAGAATGAATGTAGGAGTTTGAATCGTTGATAATGACTATTGAGCAAAAGAAGAGACAAGGGTTGTGTCATCAGCAAAGGGGACAAAAGCATCTCTAAATCACCTGCCGTATTAACACAACATCTTTTACATCAAGATTTTAAGAGAGGTTTTTTTGTTTGTTTGTTTCATCTACACTCCCCATTACAGTCTCTTTCCCTGGAGAATTTTTTTTTTAATTGAAGTATAGTTGATTTACAATGTTGTTTTACTTTCAGGTGTATAGCAAAGTGATTTAGTTACAGATGTGTAACTTTTTCAGAATCTTTTCCATCATAGGTTATCATATAAGTGAAGTCTTATTTTTTTTGTTTTATAAGTGAGGCCTTTATGTGATATTTTTGAATAATATGTTTATATCCAAAAGAATTTAATCATAATTAATTAAATCTATTTTGAATTTTGATTCAAGAATGTTTTCTGTAGCAAGAGCAATGTTCAACTTCTCTGCTTTAGTAAACTATATGATAAAATGTGGAACTTGCTAAGGGAAAGCAAAGCAGGAAACTTACTATGTCACTTTTAGACACCTGCCCTTATAGTAAATATCATCAATTCCAAGCATATTCCAAACTTTCAGGAGGTGTGGGTGAAGGAACAAAAGAGCATAAAAACTGACACACTTCCATGGTGTAGGTTTATATTTTAGTGTTTTCATTCTGAAAAGCAAACGAGGCAAATTGAGACTTCCAGCTGGCTGCCAGAAGGGCTGTCATGAGTACCAACATTCTTAGGTTAACATTTTCATAAACTCTTTTCTCATTTCTTCCAAGTATCTTAAATAACATTAAACACTGCATAACACGATGCAGCTGCTTTGGAATAACAGTTTGGCAGTTCCTCAAAAAGTTAAACATAGAGATACCATATAACTCAGTAATTCCATCCTAGGTAAGTAACAAGGAAAACTGAAAATATGTTCACACAAAAACTTGTACACAAATGTCCAAGTAACATCATTCCTAATAGTCAAAAAAATGAAAACAACCCAAATGTCCAACTACTGATGAAAGGATGAACCAAATGTGGTATATCCTAACAACAGAATATTATTCAGCCCTGAAGAGCAATGAAGTACTGATATGTCACACCACAGACAAACTTTGAAAACATGCTAAGCGAAAGGATGCAGACACGTAAGGCAATATATCCTATGATCCTATTTATATGAACTACTCTCTTTTTTAAAATTGGAATATAGTCAGTTACAATGGGTCAATTTTTGGTGTACAGTACCATGTCCCTATATGAACTACTGTTAATAGGCAAATCTATAGAAATATAAGCAGATTAGTGGCTGCCAGGGGCTGGGTGAAGTGGAAAAATTAAGAGGGGTTTCCTTTGAGGGTGATGAAAAAGTTCTGGAACTAGATAATGGTGATGGTTGCATAACACTGAATATATTTAACATCACTGAAACGTGTGTTATGTCAACTATATTTTAATTAATGAAAGAAACCCTACAAAACAAAAAACAAATGTTAACATCTTATCAACTTCCAAAACAAATGATGCTTATTTCAGTACACCTTTAAAAATCTAATTGTTAATTGTTAAGGGCATTAGAAACATTTTCAAAATTAAACGTTTTCCTATAATGCCCAATGCCATCCTTAACTTTCTATTTGCCGGGAATTTTCATAAAACTCTTAACCACCAGCTTTGCAATGCTTAATCTGCCGGGGTAGGGACCAATTTTATATAATACCTACACAATTCAAGTGAATTTTTAAATGGGCAGAATGTTCGATTAAATTTGGCTTACCAATATCACATGTTGAATTTTACTACAAGAGAGGAACATATTTATTTCTGATGAATAAGATCAGCAAAAGATCAGAAACTTTTTAGATAGCAAAATTTACCTGGTTTGCTTTAGCCCTCACAAACCTATCTCTGATATTCATTTTTTAAAACGTTGACATTCAATACAAAAAGGCAACATCCAAAAAAAGGCCATGCCAAATGCAATAATAGCTCATTAATCTATTTATCTCAAATACAATAGAAAATACCATTTCTGCTGAATGTGATTCTAGGCAAGGCCAAATTCACCTACATAACAATTTGCCCAGTGTTCATTCACAGTCTTCCTGCTCTTTCTTAACAAGATTTGAGTTGAATAGGCTCTCAACATATATGAATTAATTACATAAATTATCAGATTAAATAACAATCTCAACTTGAAATAATTACATCTAATTGGGACCTATGCAAACCAGGCAATGGAAGTAAAGGCATTATATATTTTACTCATTTCAGCCTCACAGCCTTACAGAGACATTAAGTAACTGAGCTAAGGTCACAAAACTAGTATATTGCAAAGCCAGGATTCAAACCAAGATCTGTCAAACACACAATCAGTCTTGCTAAAACATTCCAAGTGCAGGCTTTACAGGAATATATTTTCAGTTTAAGGCAAATACTCATTTTCTCTCGTCTATGGCTTCTAAATGCTTTGGGAATAAGAAGAAAAAGAGTGATTGAAAAGAACGCTGCTAACAATCAAGTGAGGTGTCTAGGGAAAATGCAATGCACTGTGTGCCTACTATGTGCCACGTGCTGTGCTGGCCATTTTAAATGCATGATCGCTTAACTGTGACAACAGCCCTGGGAGGTAAATATTGGTACTACCTCCTTTTTCATGTAAGATGGAACTGAAGTTTAGGAGGTGCAAGAAGGGCCAAGTTGGAACTGGAAACTAAACTCAGTTTCTCAATGAATATTTACTGAGTGTTTACTATGTACCAGGGCTATATGGGGCACTTAGAATAGAGTATTAGAGCTCCCCCACATACAGCTTAAACCAAACCCATTCTCTTTTTGCTTAAGCAGTAAATCACTGTAAAATTGAAAAATCCCCACAGATTTTTTTCTTTGAATAGCTTTGTTTTAAATGATTACTCATGCTTTGGTTATACATGTTAAGTACTACTCCGAAACCCAAAAAGTGGATCGTCAGAAAAACTGAACAAGCCTCCAGTAGTAAATGAGAAAACAGAAGCAATTCTGTCCTACAGGCATGATTTTGAACATATTGCTAGGTAAAGAAGACCACACTTTGGAAAATACACTTCCTTGTGTTCTGAAGGATGATTTAAACCATTAAGCATTTTGTGAAGCTTTCAAAGGTCTGTCAGATTTTAAATGACAGGAGTGAAATTTCAAAAAGAATAGGAGAAGTCAGCACCAAGGCTAGTTTAACATTAATAATAAGTGATCTAATAAATAGGTCTGTGTTTGCCCAGTCAGGTTTTGCTTATTATGTCAGTTGGAAAGCCAGAAGGAAACTGGTTTCAACTCCCTTACAACCTGTATCATGACATCACTTTATCAGAAATGTAGCGCTAATGTCAGCATAACACTGAGACAGTTCAAATTTAAAACTGATGTTTCTTTTCCAACCATTTTCATTATTCATTTCTGGTAGAGAACTGAGATGACTTAACTTTGGGGGGGAAAAAGGTAATTAACATGTACTAAGAGCCTTCTATGTGCCAGATACCACATGCATTTTCTTATTTAATTCTCATAGTCACCTGCAAGACATTAACTTTGTCTTTTAGAGGAAGAAATAGAAGTTTTGAGAAATGAAGTACCTTTTCTCAGGTCACATAGCTAATAAAGAGGCAGAGCGCCAAGGTTCAAACTGTGATGTCAATTATTACAGTGTTCCAAAGCACTAAATACCTATGTCTTCATTTATAAAGAAACTTCTGTTAAAAAAAAAATTATGGTAGTATAATATTGGAGCAGAGAGCAGCGTAAAATAATTGGATTGTAAACTGTTTTTATGCCTCAAAAGTACTAGAGAATGATGCTGACCTTTTTAAAAAAATTCCTAGGATGGTCATTGTGAAAGAGAATATAAAATGCCTTTAAGTCAAAATACTAGGCTTTCGAGTAGAAAAAATTAACAAATAAATATAACCGTTTAATATCATCAAAAGAGAACTAAGTTTTAAAAAAAAACTAGTTTTATTCTAAAGCAATGGTTTTTAAAAGACTGTAAGTCACTAGCATAGCCTGGCTCAAAGCAGCATTTTTCAGAGTTAACTCCACGGAAGACTAATCTCTACAAAAATACTGAAAGATAATGAGTTTCCACAGTCAAACAAGTTTACGAAATGCTGGACTTCACATTAAACCAGTTTCTTTGCTGGTTACAAATAATATAACACAGTGCCTGGAGTCCTCTGGAGCCAGACTATCTAGGTTTGAACCCCAGCTCTTCCACCTACTAGCTTGGACTAGACATGGGACTCTGGGCATGGAATTTCACCACTCTGGGCCTCAGTTTTCTAATCTGTTAAAAAAAAAAGAGAGAGATAACTGCAGAAGACAGACTTGTGAAGATTAGAAAGATTAATAAATGTGAGGTTGAGAGAATAGAGCCTTAAAGTAAGTGCTCGATAAACATTAAATTACTAGTAGTAATATCATTTCCCTGAGCCTTTATGAAGCTGATGAAAGTTGATGTTCACTGTGAATTGCCAAGGGGCAAAGAGATAACCTAATATGCAGTTTCCCAAACTTAGATGATAGAACCCACTTTTCCACAGACCATCCCTCAGGAAGACTGGCTAATGTCTTTTCAAAATAAAATAAAACAAAACAAAAAGTAGTCTGAGAAACAAACAGAATTCCATCATTAAAATTAAATCTGTTTTAAACAATACAAGGTAAGCACTTCACAGTTGGTGAACACACTGAGGTGCAGGGAGGGTGGCGTGTCCACAGAGGGCATGGAAGAGGTCCACGCCCCTTCCCCCATACCTTGGCCCCCTGCATCGCTTCCATCTGGCTGTTCCTGAGTTGTATCCTGTGGAGTAAACCAGTAATCTCTCCTTACAGATTCTTGCACATGGATTCAGTGCCTGAAATCTGTACATGGAGTGGAATGGAACATTGTTTTATTTTTCATTCTCATAGCCCCCAGGGGCTTCAAGTAATCATCTGCCTCATCAGAGTTGCCACTCAATTATCCAAGATACTGTATGGAACCATCCGGCCAGGGATCATTTGAATAAGGACCTGAATGGTTTCCATTATCAAGATATAGTCATCTATCTAAGTCTTATAGCCATCGTATAGACTTGAAGTCAATAACCAAATGATGGTGTTTTTATCCATTTGGTGTTTATTGTGCCCATGCGGCAAACTTACAGTCATTACCAGAAATGCCAATTATGCTACCTTTTCACTTTAAACTTTTTCTAAGCGGTATGTGTCAGGATCTTCAGAAATGCTTACACCCTTCGATCAAAGAATTAATTTCCAAGAATCAATATTATGGGAATAAATAAGAAGACAAAACTTCATGTAAATACACATATTGCAACACTGTTTAACATTCTGGAACACTAGAAATACCAAAAAAAAGTAATTTTAGGGGAAAGATTAAACAGAGTGGTACATTAGTTGTATTACACTGTCATTACAAATTACATTTTAGAGATTCTGAATAATGCTATGTGAAAAAGCAAGTGATACATTTTTAACAGTATAGGCATAATTTTCTAAAACAAGCCAATAAAACACTAAGTAATCAAAATTTAAGACAAAAGCTAAATCTAGAAATAAACCCAAATGCCAACCATGGTTGATTTGAGCCACAGGTGACCCTCTTTCTACGTCTCTACATTTTCCAAGTTTCCTTTATTGAGAATGTCTTACTATTAAAATATTTTTTCTAAATCTAAAAAAAAAGTTGAATTTTTGCCCCTAAATTTTTTTTGCACCCCCACCCCAAATCTTGCTTAATTCTTACTTGCTACCACTTGCCTCTGAGCTAAAGTTCTAATAGATGACAAAAGAAACAATGTGAAGCAAACTGGCCTAGTGGTTAAAAAGATGGGGAAACTGTGAAATGTGATTTCTTTCAAATGTTACTTATTAGTTTGTGAGAGGCGGAGATGGTTAAACACAACAATGAAATCATATTTCCTGCTAGCTAAATTGTTCTTAGTTTACATAAGTGAAATCATACACATCAATATTTCTCAGTGTTCTGCAAAAACACCATGCATCATGGTTCTATGACCTGGGGAAGTCTGAAAGCATATTTTATGCCAAAGATTAATGTAGTGTAACCTTTGGTTTTAAGGCATTTGGGGAGAAGTAAAACTCTTGGAGTATTATCTCACAAATTTATAATTTGATACATTTTCTAATTCCAAAAAATAAACACTTTGAATGTAGCATTGCAGGTTATATTTTAGAACTTAAATGTGACTTAATTATTGCTGCAGTATTACTAAATTTACATGCCTTGAAAGAGATCATGAACTATTCATAATGCTTTTCCCTCCTTTCATGACTCAGAAATTTTCAAGCTGCTCCCCAACCTGGTGTCAGCTGTGCAAAGGCCTGATGACCTAATGATTTCTCACCTCAATTTGGACTCAGGGTTATCTCTACCCACCTACCTATCCCTTAGAGACAAGCATGTCAAGGCCAAAAGATCAAGTGAGCACCAACAGCCTCTACCCCTGCCTTCCTCCTCCCCCAGGGCTAAGCCTTGCTGCAAAAGAAAACAGCCCCATGCTAAGGTTCTTCATGACATGCTGAGCAAAGGCCACAGGCTGCTAAACATTGCCAAATAGACCTGGAAACAGGAAGTCACCTAGCTTTGTGCATAACTCTGTACCTCAGTCTGTCAGCATAAACGCAATTTGCTGCAAAATTAATAAGAACATCTTTGCGCTCAGCTAAGACCACCATGCTCATCATCACCTTGATCCTCCAAAATGTAAGACCCTCCCATCGTTTCTTCTTTCCTGCTGATCTTGCTTCTGCTCTGTACTCTTTCCCCTCCTCAGCCATCACACATCCTCCAACAGCTATATCCCTGGTAACCCTTTTACTGTTCCACTGTAAATAAGTATCCTAGACCCCAACCAAATTATATAACATGCCAGTGGTCTTCTTCTTCTTCTCTATGCTAACCTGGCAGTGAGCTCTCTCCCACTCAGCAAATGTGAAGCATGGACATCATCCCCTGTTCACCATCACAGTTCTTTAGCCTCAAATAAAGGTACCTCTTTTGAGGTTTAGGTCTTCTGTTGCTACCTTCTCTCTCTTTGTCATCCACTGGCCTCCTGGTCAGACTCACTTAAGGCTTTGGAACCTGGTTCGGAATCTTTCCATCCCTTGCTCTGCCACCATTCTGAGCAACTCACTTTCTGTGTAGCTGACTTCTGACTCAAGCTTTACAGTTCCCTTACCTCCTCAGCACCAGGAACCTTCTCTTTCTCTCCACTGCAGAAACCCTTTCCATTGCCCGATCTTGGACCAAGTCATAACCAGCAACTGCCCCTCCTATTTAATGCTAAATTCCAGCATCCAGTCTCGAACACTTCATATCCCAGCAGCTACTTTCTGGCTTCATTTGTTCCCCATTCGGCCTAGACTCAATGGCCCATCATTCCAAGTGCTCCCACTACTAGAATTTCCTGCCTCCTTATCCTTTCTGCCACACTGGCCAGTAAAACTCGGACCAAGATCAGTCCGATTGTTCAACTTGTCTGCTCTGATACTCAGGCTGGTGAGGCCTGGGGGGCGGGGGAGGTAGGAGTCATCACACAACCATATACACCAGAGCCTTGAATAATGCATTATTACAATTCTTCTAAGTAATCCCATTCAGTTAGCCCTCTCATTTCTCTCAATGGTCCTCTCAAAATTCTCCCTTTCTCTTCAAACTCTCCTCTCCAATCACCATCACCTTCCCCTATAATCTCAGCTGATGAGGATATCCCCCTAGGTCATTAAAAAAATTCATCAAGTGTGTTGATGCCCCACATTCCTCACCTAACAGCCAAACACTTTTCTCCATCTGCACTGTCCCTTCTTCCTTTATTCCTGCTTCAGTGGAAACAAGACTCTTATTCCCACTCACACCAGCGTCTTCACTCTACTCCTAAAGACAATGTTCAATCAGTCTCACACACCTCCTTTTCCCAGTGGCTTCAAGTTCTCCCCTCCTCCTGCCTCCTCCTGACTTCTTCTGTTTAGCATATAAGCATGCTTAACTTTCCCTCATCATGATGGAACATGCTGTCTACATACTATCCTGTATCTCCACAAGCTTTTTGGAAAGAACATCTGCATTTACTGCTTCCCACCTCTTACAACATTCACTCGTCAGTCCTCAGCAACCTGGCATTTATCTTTACCATGGAAATGCACTGACACTGTTCTACAGAAGATGGTCAATCAGCCACTTGTTGATTTGTCCTTCTATTAGTTGATCCATTTGATACATCTGACACTGCTGCCCACTCTTTTCTTAAAAATTCTCAGTCTTCATTTAACAACATTTACTGAAAACCTACTTTATGATAAGGGGATAAGATGATGAACATGACAGTCCTAGACCTCAAGAAACTTAAAATCAAGTTGAGGAAGCTTCTATGATAATTCATACCCTTCTTTCCACCTCTCAGATTATCCCTTCTTTTCTCTACTAAGCCCTTAGGTGCTGATCATCCCCCAGGCCTCCCGTCTTTGCTTTTCTCACATCCATCCCAGGATTACTGTATTGACATTACCTACTCACTGATGATTACAAAATTTATATCTCTTGCTGAGAAATCTACCCCAGTTCTGGATCCATTTACTCCCTCTGAAAAGGTACTGGTACTTGGATATCTCACTATCTTGATAGTGTCCTTTGATACACAAAAGTTTTCAATGTTGATAAAGTCCAATTTAACTATTTTTTTCTTTGGCTATTTGTGCTTTGGGAGTCCTGTCTGAGAAACCGCTGCCTAATTTAAGATCATGAATATTTACACCTACATATTTTCTAAGAGTTTTATAGTTTCAGCTCTTATATTTAGGTCTTTAATCCACTGAAACCGTAATTCTTGAGAGCTAAGAATTTCAATGGCAATGTCTAAAGAGTAAAAAAAACTTTTTAAATTCTAAAGCCATGGCTTTAAATATCACACCCCAAGGCAAGAGAACTTTCCTGGCAGAGTTTATACTGTAAACTACAGCATAGAGGAAGTGGCAGGTGGTGACGTAAATGCAATTCTCCCACACAACTGAGAGACCATAAAAACCTAGGGGAGGAGCACAGAGAGAAAGAGGAATTAGAAGATAGTTTAGATAATAGTTCAAAATTCTCACCTCCTGTCCTATCTGGGACTGGAGTCTTGGGGTGAGGAAGGGTGAGAAAAATCTCCAGTATGTTTAGGGAAGGACTCAGAATAGAAAATAATTATGTTTCTCCTTCCCAGGTTATGGTCCAGAGAACTGCAAGCCTTTTAGCAAAACCTTGCAACTAGCACTGTATGGATGTGGCAAGGGAGTAATTGCCAATGACATGCCCAGACCACATTCCTGAAAAGTTACCTCAATCCCAATCATGCCAGCATGATGTAGAAACCATTAAGGAGTTTGCTTTGGGCCCATGGGTGCAAAAGAGCCTGGGATTAAGGAGGACCCAGAACACAAAGATCCGTGGTAGCAGCAGGGACCTCAGCCTCAGATGCAATAGAGCAGACAGTGCCATTCAAGACTAAGTCAGAACAAGTTCAGTGCAGCCATTATGGAAAACAGCATGGAAATTCCTCAAAAGACTAAAATTGGACTTACCATATGATCCAGCAATCACACTCCTGAGCATATACTGAGAGAGAACCTTAATTCAAAAAGATACCTGCACACCAATGTTCATAGCAGCACTATTTACAATAGCCAAGACACAGAAACAACTTAAATGTCCATCGACAGATGACTAGATAAAGAAGCTGCGGTATATTTATATAATGGAATACTACTCAACCATAAAAAAGAATAAACTAATGCCATTTGCAGCAACATAGATGGACCTGGAGATTGTCATTCTAAGTGAAGTAAGCCAGAAAGAGAAAGAAACATACCACATGATATCACTTATATGTGGAATCTAAAAAAAAAAAAAAAGACAAACGAAATTATTTACAAAACAGAAACAGACTCACAGACATAGAAAACAAACCTATGGTTATGGGGGGGGTGGGGGGAGGGATAAATTGGGAGTCTGAGATTTGCAGATACTAACTACCATATATAAAATAGATAAATAACAAGTTTATACTGTATAGCACAGGGAACTATATTCAATACCTTGTAGTAACTTATGGTGAAAAAGAATATGAAAATGAATCTATGTATGTTCATGTATGACTGAAGCATTGCGCTGTACACCAGAAATTGACACAACATTGTAATGTACTAAAGAAAAAAAAAAAAGACTAAGCCAGAACAAGGTACAACTCAGGAGTGGCACAAAGATGAGACGCCCTCTCTTCAATACCAGGAAATATTACAGGGCTTCTCTACTAATACCTTACAGACCAGAGGGAAAAAAGGGAAAGTTATGTGGAAAAACTGAGTATTTATCCACAGAACTAACTACTTACCCAAGGGTCTGATTTCATCTGGAATTAACTAGGTTAAACCAGAAGCTACTGACTTTATCTTAAATTGCAAAGATTATTTTCTACTACCCACTAGAGATAAGAAGCTCCAGAGACAAGGAAATTTTAGTTATAGAAAAACAATGAAAGTTACATGTTTACACATTCAAGTTTGTAGTTTATGAAATCTATGCCTGATATACTTCCAATTAGGTGTCTCACTGCACAAAAAGTAAAATGTCAAATCCTTGCCTGCGTGATCTACCACTGCAAAATCACAACATGCTGCTCTTTACTTGGAAACCAAAATTACATTGGTTTCTGTCCATTCCTAAAACATGCCAAGGTCTTTCCTCTCTCATGGCTTTGCCACTCGCTATTTCCTTTACTCACTCCCATAGCTCTTTATATAGGTTGCTCCAACTCAACCTTTAGTTTCAATGTAAATGTTCTTCCTTGAAGAGGCCTCTCTGACCACCTTGTAAAAAGCAGCACAGCACCCCATTACCTCCTATCCTGCACCCCTTGCAATCTAAACTCCCAAGCTCTATCCTCATCTGTCTTGTTCTCCCCAGGGTCTGGTCAACGATAGGCACTCAATAAATAGTTCTACGTGAATGAAAGAATCAAAGTTAAATGGGAGAGACAAAATAAATTTGAAAATCTTCTAATAAATCTAAGTATTAAAGAGTTAAAAAAAATTAAAAGTGGACAACCACCACATTTTAATTTGAATATCAAAGTCAAAAAAAGACCATAAGTAAGTTTCTCTTTCTGTTTTAAGAACAATGCAATTACAAAGTTTCAGAAAGGTGGTATGTAAAACCATAGGGCGCTTTCTCCAGGCTAAAGCCATTTGAAACAGAGACAAACATCCAGCAAAGAATCAGGGCAAGTTTTTTTTTAAATTAAAATAAATAAATAAAGCCCACAAGAATAAAATTTAGCGTATAAAAACACCAAAGACCCAAAGAGACTGAATATAATGGAAGGTGCTTCATAGTCTTTTATGGTTAAACAGTAATGTAAGACAGCAATTCTCCCCACATGACTCTATAAATCTAATGCAACTTCGCGTAAAACACAAAAGGATCGTGTATGTTTCAGTTAATCATGATCAATATCAGACATACTTAAATATATAAACAGAAACATAAGTTCCAGCTCTCCAAAATGATGAGCTAGATTCAAGCCAACTCGTCCTATGAAAACTGCTAAAAGCACTAGATGAAATATAAAAAACAAATTATTAAAAGTCACTAAGAGATAACAAGATAGTAAGGAATCACAGGGTATGAGAAACATAATTCAAAGCACAGAACCTACATAAAATGATGAGTTTAGTAAGATGGTAACCAGTAACCCTAAAGGGCAACACTCTTAGGGTAACAGTCATCTGAAAGTAAACCAGGCCCTGGAGTCCTGTAACCAAGGTTTGCATTGTCTGATGGTCCTGGGAATTGCAAACCTTGGATTAAGGTGGCACTTTGCCTGACCTCAGGCAACTATAGAACAAAGCTTAAAAAAATTTAAAAGTCAGAAAACACAAAAAGAGTAAGTAAGATACATAGAAGATAAAGTGAGAGAGGACAGAATTGAGTAGAGACAGTATTTGAAGAGGTAACAGTTGAAAATGTTCTCAAACCTATAAAAGATGCCCATCTCTAGATTCAAAAAATCACAAAGAACAAACAAACAACAGAGGATATCAGTAAGGCCAGTCATACACTGGTCTTATGAAGAGATACACCATCTGGTGAGCTGCCCCACCTGATCTCATGCCATTTCTTCTCCTGCCTCTCCTTCCTTCTCCTTGCCCCCACCCTCTGCCATACACACATACACACACACACACACACACACACACACATGTATACACACACTCCAGCCACAGTGAATTATGATGCAGCTACCTAATGCACATCATTTTGATCAGGCTTTTTTGGTTTAAAAAAGAAAACTCAGACCACATTTAAAAGAGGGGACAGGGATATTATATACATAGATGAGAAACAAAATTAAAACTGGAAAACCTCTTTCTGATCATGTCATATCACAGGCTTCTCGCCAGCATTTAGACTGGATGTGGCTGCCCAAAAGGCATCTGCTGCCCAAAGGGACCTTCCCAAAAGGCAATCGGTCATCTGTAGCCTGAGAAACAGTAGATTAAAGACACATGACCACCTTAAAGGACTGAGGACATAGCAGTGATGGTGATTAAGATCAACAGTATATGTACAGGTAATGTGGCAAAAAGCATGTTGGTCAATATGACAGATTGGCTGCAATGACAATCAAAAATAAATATACATACATACATACATACATACATAACATACACCTGTACTAATATTAATTTCTTAGTTTGATAAAAATATATCACATAAGATGTTGATATCAGGAAAAGACGGGTGAGGGAAACTCTTTGCAGTATCTTTGTACGTCTTCTGTAAATCTAAAGTTATTTCTAAAGGAAAATTATTACAAGAGAAATTATTATCAGTAAAATTATTCAAAATAAAAAATGGAAAAACTAAAAATACCTAGTCATTTTTTCCTTTGGTAGTTTCCCCCACTACCAAAATGCAGAACGTTCCAAAGGAACCTTTCATAAGCTGAAACAGCGTAAAGCGAAGAAGCAAGTTACCTTAGGAGAACTCTAGCTAATGGATGCACAAAACAGACTGAGACAAAGCACAGATATGCACAGGACCGCTTCAAAGCCATGGCCACCTGATGCTGAGATGTTGACTGTGGTTCCCAAGTAGGAGCTTGGCGGTGCCACTTTCGCTTCTCATGGTTGGCTCCCTTCAAAACAAACGCTGAATGCTATTTTTGCTTTTTGCCATTTTTCATTAAAGCGAAAATCCTCTTTAGATTTCTTTCAGTTACTGAAAACAGGTACTAACGTGGGTCTTTCATAAAAGTGAAGTGGCATAAAGCAAATTTTCCAAACGTGAAGGATTACCTGTATTCATACCTTAATTATATCACAGGGTGCTTTCATGTACCTAGATTTTTTTTAAGCATTACTCTCTCATATTTCAAAAATTTCAGGTTTTATCCTGCTTTTAAAAATTCTAATTCATGTTTACTAGTTATTACTGCTTTAACTGATAATTATAGAGAAAAACGAGAACAACTTAAATATTTCATACTGAGAAACAAAATGAAAAAATCGTGATTTAGATAAGAAATAATATGAATTGATAGAAATAAGTTGGTGGCAGAGGGTATAGCTCAAGTGGCAGAGCGCATGTGTAGCATATACAGGGTCCTAGGTTCAATCCCCAGTACCTCCTCCAAAAATAAATAAGTAAATAAACATAATTACATCCTCCCTAAAAAATAAAATAACAGAAGTAAAATTTAAAAAAAAAAGAAAAAAAGAGCTTAGGAGTAAAACCTAAGCTTTCTATTCCATTTAGCTTGTTTCTGAGTTCAGGCAGCAAGAGCTGGGTCAGTGAGGAACACCTATAGTTAAAAATGCACAGGTGTCATGGACTTAGGGGAAGAATTACTGTTATTCTCATTTGTACACTTTTTAATTTATCTCTAAGGAAGTGTTAAAATGAATGAAAACCGTAAGAGACAAGGAACTAGAATTTCTCAAAGCATGGTTTTTTGAGTTTTTCCACTCAAACTTTTTCTAATTAATTTAAAGCCAATTGTGGTTGCCTCTCTAATGTGGTTTGGTTCACTTTTTTAGTGTTTGTATTGTATTTTTTAAAAAGTCAGAAAAAAATGAAATTACAGAAGATAGTCAAAGTTTAAAATTCACCTGAATAGACTTACCAGATAATTTATTCAAAATAATTCCATTCTATATCTGATCTAGGAAAAAACACATGAAGGTAAGGATAAACACTTGCTTTAATTTGAATCTTTCATCAAAAACTTCTCTCATTCTTGAAGTCCTGATATTTCTTCTTTCTGTATTAGCACCTTTTCACTGACACTTCATTCTTTTTTTCTTTTTTAAATAACTGAGTGGAATTTTCATTGTGGATAGCTGGCAGATATCAGTTTCTAGAATCTAGGATGTAATCCCTTTGTGCTTCACTGGTTTTAGATGGCCTGCAAGGATGCAACCATAAAGACTCTCCAGTTGACGAGGACACTGTGGAGGACAAAACTAAGTAAAGGGCACCTTTACATATCTACCCAGGTATCTTCAAAACAGTCTTATCCCAAGCTGTGCTTCTGATAGTTACTATAACACAGAGACAACAATGAGGCTGTCATTTACGCCCTTAGGACAAAGATAAGAAAAACTTCTAATTTCAACATAAAGGCTAGATTAGTCATTTTGTTAATTTAAGCCACTTGCCTATGTGTTAACACCGATGGCAGTGAGTTGCTGATGGTAGTTTCATCTGAAAATTTGCTGAAGTCATTTGAACACCTGATATTTCATTACAATTCCCAGATTTCCCCCTGAAGTTGAGGATGGGTTTCTGCTCTGTCCTCTTGTCTGGCAATGGAGTAAACACCACAGCATGGAGTTATTGCCTTACAAGCTGTCCATGGTGGGGGAAAAAAAAAACTGTTCAAAAAAAGGAGGTATGATCTTAAAACTATCACTTTTATGTAAGATCTCAAAGGGAACTAGACTCTGCAGATTTGAAACCATACGTATCCCAATTCCCAGTGTCATATTTAAGAATCTTTCACCTCCCTTATACTGTATTTCTTAAAATTCTTTTTAATGGAGGTACTGGGGATTGAACCCAGGACCTCATGCATGCTAAGCATGTGCTCTACCACCGAGCTATTCTCACCCCCCAAACTGTACTTGTATTCTAAGAAAATATATTATCATGATAAGAGAACACAGAGCAGGTCAGTTATTTTCAAGGACAAATATGGCAAACACTGTTGGCTGTCAATTGAGCAATTATTTCTTCCATCATTTTCTTCCTTGCTGGCAGAGCCTGCCTATATTTCAAAACCTAAAAGTGCCAGAAAGTCCTCCTTCTAGCCTCCCTTACAGCAATCACATGGGCCTAGGAGAGCTAAAGCTGGCAGGCAGGCCTTTGGAAAAGGTTTTCTTTGCCAATAAAGAGATATGTACGGGAGGAAACTGCTTTTCTTTTTTAACACAATACTTGGTGGTATCTGCATGTGACCCCGGAACTGCTGTAGCAATCTTACAACCCTGAGGAAAAAGACACCAATTTGCTGAAAATAACACTGAGAAAATCCCCGTGTCCCTGAAGCACTGGATCACTAAGCCCCGTACCAATAACAAATAGCTTTGCCTCCAGACTTCTTGTTGGATAATAGTTCTTCATTTATGGCTTTAGTTTAAGCCATCTTTATCTGGGTATTGTTACTTGAGGGCCAAAGCATCCTAACTAATAGAGCTAGCAAATACCTGTTCACTCAGCGCTATCCAGATCAGGAAGTTAGACTACTTAGCTGACTCCAGCCATTACCAGTGTCTCTGCTTTGACCCCTACTGTTTCGTTCATGCTTTTCACTAAGGAGCAAACTCAATGTAATTTTCATCTCACATCTGTGCTTCACAATAAAGTTTGTTTCTTCTGCAACTCAACATGACGGTCAAGGGGAAGGTACTTTTTGCTTCTCAAGTATGTTTTTCGGTTATGTCTGCTTTTAACAGCATCACAGATGTGTTACAATCTTTAGCTTGCACTTTCTTTCTTACTATTCAAACCCTAATCCCATATTGAAGTCACAACTGATCTAAAATTTCCAGAGAGAAAAATGCTAAAGATAAAATAAGGATTTGCCTCTAGAGTGGGTGATCCACATACATCAGTAAGCAGAGCTGAGTGGTGAGCATCTTCAATGATGAATAACTGAATGTACTAGCCTTTCCATCTATAAGGAACACAAAAAACTTAACTTCAACTTACAAAAAAGGAAAAAGAGACATAATGAATTATATACAGATGAGTTCAAAATCCTAGCTTATTACAGTTTATTCTTGAGAGACCTCACTTGTTTCTTACATGCTATGCTTAAAGAGATAAAGATCCTACTAAGATTTTTCATGTAAACTCACAACAGGGGAAGAACCCTTAAGCAAGAGCTGATAAAACCTTTGTTGAATATTATACAGCAATGCTGCAAAATGAAAACTTAGCCAAACTAGTCAAGCAGGTAAAACTGACATGTGATTTATTAGGAAAAAACAGTTTTTTAAGAGGAAAAAGCCCACAAACCCTGAAAATTTCAGATCCTTCTCTTTGATGTAGTTTCCTTTATTGTGTTTCTGCTTATTACAAAAATATGCCCACTAAAGGGGAAAAAAATCAAAATTACAAATGTTGCTGAAAATCAATTAGAAACACAAAAGCAAATACTAGAAAAAATTTTTGTGAAAATATAGCACAAAGACTCAAAAAAAAAATCCACGATGCACTAAAATTACCAATACTTGGGAAACAAAAAAACAGAACTGGGGATACTCATTTTCAACCAAATGGCTATTTAAGCCAAACTGCTATGATGATCAAATTGCTTTCAACCAAAGTATATGCTACCCTATATTTTCAAACCATGGTCTCACTTATCTTTAGACCTTTGCATACAGTGTTCCCTTTGTACAGGGCACTCTTCTCTCCCCAACTCATCTGGCTGATTAATGAGGTACTGATAAGTACCTGAGAACTAAAACCTATTAAAATGATTAATATGGGAACCTGATTTAAAAAAAAAATCAAGATTTGTAGTTCCTTGTTTTAAAAGTCCTTGTTTAAACAAGTTAAATAACTGACTTGTTATATCATTTGGTTTTATTGCATCATTTTTAATATTTAGATAGGATAACAATTTATGTCAAATATTAATTAAATAGCTTTATAGGAAAATAAAATTCTGGTGACTATTAATTCTGTCTACATTCAAACTCACTACTCATAATTAAGAAGGTAAAGCAGTCCTAAAATGAAAGAGTTTTAAAACTGATATTCTATGTAATAAGTTATTCACTACAGCACTGCTGTAACTTCAAGATATTGGAAACAACTTACATGTCCATCAATGAGAGATGAGTAAAAATAATTATGGTACATACATACAACAAAGTACTATGCAACAGTAAAAAAGAACAAGGTACAATTAGGCAATAAAATAAAACATCCAGATTGGAAAGGAAGAAGTAAAACTATCTTTATTTGCAGATGATATGATCTTGTACATAGAAAATGCTAAGGGACCCACTAATAAGATTATCAAAACTAATAAATGAGTTCACTAATGTTGAAGCATAAAAGATCAATATATAATAATCAACAGTATTGCTGTACACTTGCAATGAATAATCTGAAAATGAAGTTAAGAAAATAATTCCAGTTATAACAGCATCAAAAAGAATAAAATACTTGTAATAAGTGTAACAAAAGTATAAAACTTATGTTCTGAAAAGATAAAACATGGCTGAAATTTTAAAAGACCCAACAAATGAAAAGACATCTCACATTCATGAATCAGAATGTGTAATATTGTTAAAATGGCCCTACTCCCAAGGTTGAGCTATTAAGTCAACATAAAATCAATCAAAATTCCAGCTGGTTTCTTTGCAGAAATTGACCGCCTGATCCTAAAATTCATATGAAAATTCAAGAGACTCAGACTCACAATAACCAAACAATCTTGAAAAAGAACAAAACTGGAGGACTCACACTTCTCGATTTCAAAACTTGCTACAAAGCTACAGTAACCAAGACTGTGTGGTACTAGCATGTGAACAGACACGACATGGGTGAGTGGAAAAGAATTAAAGAGTGCAGCAATAAACTCTCACATTTAGGTCAACTGATTTCAGTAGAATGTCAAGACAATTCGATGAGGAATAAACAGCTTTCTGAACAAACAGTGCTGGGACAACTTGTTATCCAAAGAAGGAAACTGGACTCCTTTCTCACTCCACATACAAAAATTAACTCAAAAGGTAAACACTAAAACTATAAAACTCTTAGAAGAAAACACAGGTGTAAATCTTCATGACCTTCAACTAGACAATGGTACATGACACCAAAGCACAAGCCACAAAATAAAACATTTGTAAAATGGACTTCATCAAAATTAAAAACTTAACGTGCTTCAAGGAAAATCATCAAAAAAGTGAAAAGACAATCCACAGAATGGAATTAAACACTTGCAAATAGTTGTATCTAAAATATATAAAGAACCCTTAACAATATAAAGACAATTCAATTTAAAAATGGAAAATATGCAAAAATACATTTATTTTTAAATATATAAACAAATGGTTAGTAAGTACATAAAAAGATGCTCAACATCATTAGCCGTCAAGGAAATCCAAATCAAAACCAAAATGAGTTACCACTTTATATAAGATAATAACAACTGTTGATGAGGATGCAAAGAAATTGGAACTCTCTCCTGGTAGGACTTAAAACGGTCCAGCTGCTATGGAAAACAGCTGGCCACCTCCTCAAAGCGTTAAACACAGCTACCATATGACCCAGAAATTCCACTCCTAGGTGTGTACCTTAGAGAACTGAAAACATCTATCCAAACAAAAACTTGCACAAGAACGTTTATAATAGCATTACTCACAATAGCCAACAAATGGAAATAACCAAATGTTCATCAAAGATAAATAGATTTTAAAAAGAGGGATATAGCCATACAATGAATACTGTTCAGACATTAAAAGAAATGGACTATTAATACATGCTACAACATGGATGAATCTTTAAAACATATGTTAAGTGAAAGAAGCCATTCACAAAGGATCACATATTGATTACACGATTCCATGTAAACGAAAAGTCCAAAATAGACAAATCTAAGGAGACATAAAGTAGAATATATCTATTACCTTATCAAATTAGATTATTTTTTTAAAACAACTATGTTGTTCCTATGTTTATATGTGCTATGTCTTCCTAAATCCTAAACTAATTCTTCTAAAATATTTTTTAAAGCACTTGAAAGCACAAAAGCATGTTATGAATCAAAGATGAAAGATATGAATCAAAGAGGAAAGACTTAGAATTTTTTTCTTCTTTTCTTTTTTTTGGGGGGTGGGGTGGTGGTGGCAATTAGGTTCATTTATTTAGTTTTAGAGGAGGTATAGGGGATTGAACCCAGGACCTCCTGCATGCTCAGCACGCACTCTACCATTTGAGCTATACCCTCCCCCATGGCCTGGAATTTTGAAACAGCCAAGGAAAACTCATAAACCTTAAAGGCAGAAAACCAATTTGTCTTCAAATGACCAAAATTCCCTGCAAGGTAAATTCCAGCCTCCTTTTGAAATGAAAATTATGGTCAAGAATTTAACTTTAATTCACAAAATATCTGTATATTTTATAAAGGCAATCATCAATGTAAAGCTGAAATGTGCTGGATTTTATATTACAGTGAATAATTTTAAACTAAATGCAACAAATACTTAAAATACTTCTTGGAATAACAGAAATAGCATAACTTGGAGTCAGACACACGGTTTGAATCTTAGTCTGCTATTTACCATCTAGGTGATCATGAACAATTTACCTGGTCTCTGTGAGCCTCAGTTCCCCTTCCAGTTAAATCAGGAAGTATAATACCTACTTTAGTATGAAAAGAAAGGTTTTAACTATTTAAGTAGTGGGAAGATGGGGGAATAGTGCTTGGATGATTTCACGAAATCTATCTAAACTGCTTGAATTATTTTTTTACAATCTGTAAATAATTTTAAAACACATTGAAGATTTAAAAATTTAAAAATCTACATTATGGGGTTCTTTTGGAGAAATTTTTGTAAGACATCTACACACGAGAGACTCTCGGTTAAAAATAAATTTTCTCACTCCTTCCAAAGCCTTTTTATCTTCTTGAATTCAGGTGAACAAACCGTGGAAGAAGCAAAGTTAAACATTTATTTTTCTGAAGGCTATAGTTATCAAGACAGAGATACCTAAGGGCAATAAAACTAATTTTTAAACCACTTTCCTCAAAACATACCAAAGAATTTAATCTAAAAAGAAAAAATTTCCACGTTTACTGATTCTAATCACCTTATTCTAACACTTTAAAGTTTTTGCTGTTGTTGTTCTTGCAATACAAAATAATACTAAGAAGTGAAAAGGAATTTTAGTACCTTTAATCATTTGACGAACAAGACAAATTCAGGATTCAGTCCAGAGAAATAGTTTTCACTGAAAAACACAATACAAATACAAATAATGACTATCATTCATCTAGCAAACAAAAGATAAGCTCCATCTTTTTTGCTTTGACAGTGCACTGAACAGACGAATGCAATTTAGTTGATGTAGTTTAATATGACTTCGCAGGATATTGTTGAGAATTAAAACATTCTCTTCCATATTCTAATAGGTGAATAAAGTGAATGTGAGGAAGAAAGTCGCTTTGCACGTGAAAAGGGTGCCATGTTAAAATCACCAAAATACACCAGGACCGCTAAAGGTAGTAATGTGGCCTTTGATAACCTGCCTTAAAAACTGAGTCATTAGACTTTTACAAGCATTTAACTTACAGGAGTGTATATAACTTTAGAATTTCTCATCAAGTGTCTCTAAGCACATAATTAAACTCTCATGTCCCTTAAAGTTTATAAATCCTATTCTGGACCATTAATACATATATTACTGAAAAAGAATTTCCTTCAGTTTATATTATTTCAAGAACATGTTTCTGAAATGGGGAAGCACAGTCAGGAAATTCTAGAAAGATACAATGATTTACGGAACTATTTCATCTCACCCTCACTGGTTGGATGGGACAAAATTAAAAACTTAAAAGTGGTAAAAGCCAATAGGTAAGGGGTTCCCCAGCTCCCAGGCTTTTTCCTTTCCAGTCTCTGCAAGCCACCTCAAAACTCCAACTCTGGATGACATGAGTTCTTAGCAGTCCCCGCGGATACAGCCCTTGGCCTAGCCTCCAACCACTGCTTCTCCTGGTGGCCCGAAGACAGCCAGGCGCAGGGGTGGCAGGACGGCCGCCCCGCCCGAGGGCGCGCGGGCGCAAAGGAGAGACACCCGTGACTCACTCGCTCCGGGCCCGCCGCCAAACCGCACCACCTTCACCCGCGCGCGGTCCCGGGACCGAGCTCTCAGCGCCCCCAAGAGGTGGCAATACCCCTCCCAAGGCAGGCCCCCTCCCCCGGCAAACCCCCTTCCCCGGCGAGGCGGGGGCCACTCGCAGACCTGAAGTATCCTCGGCTCACGGAAGATCCCAGCAGCAGCCATCGCCCCGCCCCCCGCCCCGCGAGCATGCGCACCAGGCCAGCCCGCGCCTGCGCGCCCCCGAGCGACCCCGCCGGCACGCGCCGCCGCCAGGGAGGCCGGGCGAGGCCGCGGCGGAGGCGGAGGCCCGGCTCCCTGGGCGGCGCGCGCCCCCCGCCCTGCCATTCACAGGCGACGTTGGCCCGCGGCCCCCAAAGTCCGCCCTCCCTGTTAGGCAGCGAGCGCCCGAGGGGAGGGGACGGCAGGAAGGCAGGAAGCCGCGGCTTAAAAGGGCAGCCCGCGCCGGGCCCTTCCTCCCTCCGTCTGTCCCCGAGCCTGCGAGAGCGCCTCTCCTCCGCGGCCTCCGCCCCGCCGCCATGTACCGCTGCCTGGGTGAAGCACTGCTGCTGTCCCGCGTCGGGCCCGCTGCCCTGGGCTCTGCGGCGGCCGACTCGGCCGCGCTGCTCGGCCGGGCCCGCGGGCAGCCCGCCACCGCCGCCGCCGCCGCTCCGCAGCCGGGGCTCGCGCCGCCCACCCGGCGACACTACAGCGACGCGGCGGCGGACCGCGAGGACGACCCCAACTTCTTCAAGATGGTGGAGGGCTTCTTCGATCGCGGCGCCAGCATCGTGGAGGACAAGCTGGTGGAGGATCTCAGGACCCGGGAGAGCGAGGAGCAGAAGCGGAACCGGGTGCGTGGCATCCTGCGGATCATCAAGCCCTGCAACCATGTGCTGAGCCTGTCCTTCCCCATCCGGCGCGACGACGGCTCCTGGGAGGTCATCGAGGGCTACCGGGCCCAGCACAGCCAGCACCGCACGCCCTGCAAGGGAGGTGAGCGCCCGCCCGAGCCCCCGCGGCCCTGCCCCGCCCAGGCCGGCCTCCTGCCTCCCGGGGCCACGGCTCAGCCCAGCCGGGCTGGCACTGTCTCCCGCCCACGCTTCCCACCCCTGGCCTCAGTCTCAGATGTGTCAGGCGCGGGTGAATCGTGATTTTTCCACCCCTGCCACCACCATGTAGTTGGTCGCATCTCCTTCCCCCGTGAGCCATCTCCCCGGCTTTTGCATGCTGATGCTGTATGCAGAAGAGGCACTGCACCGCTCTTTTGATCCTAGCGCATGTCACAAACAGGGTGGGTCCTGACGAAGAGCCTTTGTAGAAAAGGAAATGACCGGCCCATCTGATTGTGCCTCTGCAAGATTTTGTGGGCTTGTGTGACTCAGGAGAATGCAAACCATGAAATTTTTGTCACTCTTTCTACAGCAGTGGCAGATGATACAGTAACATACAAAGTGATCTGCCTTCTAGGTTTGAAATTTAGACAGTGTTACTAACCAAATGAATTTGTTCATTTATACGTTGATATTTAAATTATTTTTCTACCCTGACAGTTTCAGTTTTGCACACACGTGAAAAAGGTTAATACGTGAACAATGTAACCTCACAAACACCGGGCGTCCTGACATTAAATCTAAAGGGTGTAGACAGCAGGACCGCCCGCCAGCCAATGGAATGAAATAGCCCTGGGGGTGTGTACTGGTCCTGGCTAGGACCAGATTTGAACTTGAGGAAAAGTGCTTGAAGAAAGGAGTTAAGTAGGTTAAAATTCGATAGTCACCAAGTTATCCTGTAGTTTAAATTTTTGAATGTCTGTAGATTTGGCTTCTTCTGCAGTCATATGGCTTTCTTTGAGCAAATAAAAGCTTTTTTTCTTTGTTTTTTTTTAACCCAATAAACCGCACAATGCATCTTTAACGGTGTTTACAAGTGACAGAAAAGCTCCTTTTTTCCTATTAAAATTATGTAGAATAAAGGACCAGGGAAGGTAAAAGTCTTGCTGGAGGTTGCTTGGCTAATGAGCACTGAGAATGTTGGGCCAGACCCTTTGTCTCAATAAATATGGTCCAGTGTTCTATTATATTAGCTGACTTCTAAGAATGATTTTTAGAAATCTCTCTACAAGAAAAATTTGAGCTCTGCTGGTATTCCTAGCCCAGGAACAAAGGTTGCTTCAAACTGCTTAATAATTTACTTCTACTACTTGCTAAATTTGCATTGACCCCACCCACCACTAGGACTTAACCTTCAGAGCTTAATTATCCTTTAGCTCTCAGTTTCCTCTTTTAACACCGACTTTTGAACCACTTTGATCTCTACTTTCCCTTTCCAGCTGCAATATTACATAAAACATCACCTTCTCTCTTCCTACCCACTCCCTTGTTCTCTAAACCAAGAATACAAGTTCAGGCTCCCAAGAAAAGCAAACAAAGATGTTAGGAGAAGTGGCAAAGTTAGCAAATATTAAATTGCAATGCTTCTTTGAAATGGACATCAAGTTGGCAGTATTTTCCAGTTGCTTAAAATATATGCAACTAAACCAGTATATTTGTTTTTCTGCCAGATCTGATTTGCTTGAAGTCCTTTATATTCTTCTGTTTATATGCCAAGCCCTCTCCTATCTTTATGAGTCACAACTCCACAGACGCACAAAAGTTTGCCATAGTTTGTCAGTCCTCTTCCTCTTCCTCTTGTTGCCACAGCAGTTTTATACCAAAATATTAATAAACCTAGCAACAAATTGCATCAGCCAAAGCACTGTTATTGTAGCACTTGCTCTTACTAGAATGTAAGATACAATTCTGTGTTCTATTTATCCCATTTACAAGTAGGCATGCTGCTGAAAGCATTATTAATTCCCAGCATATAAACAGAAACTGAATTGCAACTAATAGTAGCAAGCATTGCAAGATAATTTAACATGAAAGAAAATCAGCCTCTGTAAAGTGGTAAATTTATTATCTTAAGGAATTTGAAAGACTATAGAGAGAACAGGATTGGGAAGGATTATATAGCTGTGAAAGCTTTCCAGGATATTTTAGAGTGCTTAAGGTAATAAACAGGATACTGATAGATAATGAACAAAGTTGGGGTACTCTAGACATCCATGCTTTGCTTTCATGACACTCTGGGATCTTCCTACCCATTTATCAACCCCTTTTCTGATTGCAGAATGTATACTCCATGAAGGACTTGTTTTCAGTGGGTTTTTTCTTCTAATTAAACTGTATAAGAAAGTTGTTGGTCTTGGTTTCACTCTGGTTTTAGTAATACTGCGTATATTAGGTGATTGAGATTTTTTAAATGCTTTGGATAATCCTCACTAACGTGAGTCCTTCCCTCCTGTGCATACTTTAGCACCCTTCCCTCCCTGTCCTGACCTGACTCAACTGCCTTCTCTACAAGCTGTTCCTTGGGGAAAAAAACAAAACACCTTATCTGCTCCCCTTCATCCTTTCCCCAACCCTCAGCTTTCTGGTCTTTCCTCAAGAGCGACCTTATACCTGAGTTTTCCAAAATAAAGTTCGCAGGTTGAAGTAAAACAGCAGTCTAACTTAAAATTTCTGTAAGGGGAACAGGTGGTTTTAAGACCTTAGGGTGGCCGATGTGTACTTTGTACCAAGTAAATATTTAATAATAAACAGTTTATCTGCTTCTCTTTTCCAACATACCATATTTAACTGAAGCCGTAGGCTTCCATCTATTAAGGATTTGCAAAAGAGTGTGCTCCAGCCTCTGAAGGGAAGTTTTAAGAGAGGCTTTAAAATTATTTTCAGCAAAGATGAACTTTGTGCTTTGAGAAGATTTTTTCAAACATTATAAGTGATTGTTCCTGTTAACTTTCCCAGAATAAAATCTCTGTGTTTTATTGGCCAGGGTTCTACCTGTGATTAATCTTTTTAGAAGGAAATTTATTATTTAAAAGTCAATTTGGGGGAAAAGTAGAGAGATTGATGGTTGCAATTCATTGATGTGGGAGTCAATTTACTTTCCCTTCCAGTCTGTCCTCCCTTCCCCCACCCCCACCTCCAGTCTTCAGGTTAAAACTTATTGAGTCCAAACTCAGTGACAAATTCTTCCTCTTATCTTAGAACTTTCTCAGATTATCATTTAAATAAAGTTGATGGACTCCTCAGATGCATTGACCTAAAGCTTTTATTTAACTACAGATATCAGGACCATTGTTAACCCATTGACTTGTTTTTTAAGAGCCAAAATGCAAAAAAGAAACTGTAGGAGGTAGATGGTCTTTGTTGTCATCTTTGGGTGGCAGGATGCCTGGGTGGGGGCAGGGGAGGCAGCTAAGGATTGGAGTCAGTGCAATACTGAAATCCTCCTGGGCCTCTGGGATCTGATTCTGTGATAAATGGTAGTGCCTTGGGGAAAACTGTAGAAAGTACTGATACAGTTGGGGCATCCTTTACTTTCACTGGAAAAAAAATACTTCTGACGTATTTGCCGAATTTGACAACCATCAAAACATAGGTGACTTTGAATAAATTCACACTTTCTATTTTTAAAGTGTGAGTTGTATCTGCATCTGCCACCACAAGGTAAATGTAGCCTTTGTATTTAAATTTAAGATTCATCTCCATCTGAAAGTTCAGTTAAAAGACAGATAATTTCTTCTACTCTAGCCTTTAGCCCTGAGGTGGTGGTGGTGGTGGTGGTGGTTTCGCACTTTTTAGTTTAATGTGAATTGTGTTGCCATTATAAAGGCCTTTTTGTTTTTAAGAAGCCAAATGCCTCTACCCCCCTTCCCTTCTCCAAATATACTAGGGAATGAAGAGCTAGGATAATGATGGAGACCTAGACACCAGATTATTGTTCAGTCTTCCCATCACTTTGTGTGAATCCATCTAGATAGTTTGCTTTGGCAGTAAAAACCCATACGCAGGAAGACTAAACACTTGCTGCTCACTCATTATGCAGAGTACACTTTGCAGGAACTGGGGCGTCAAAAATTGGAGGACAAGCACCAGTGTGTATCAAACTCTAGTAAAACTGACAGTGTTTAATAAGAAATGAACGTTGAACACAAACTTTTTGACTTACGGTGGGAAGAAATTGTATTTAGCACTGTTGGCAATAACTTAGGTTGCTTGGGAAAATTGTTTCTTTTTGTTTCAATTATGTTAAAGATATTCAGGGTTCTGCCAGGAACCAATAAAGACTGAAATATTAACTTTGGGATGTTGAAAAATTACTGGGCTCTGGATGTGACACTCCTTTGTTTTCTATTTTGCATAATAAGTAGGTTTTTTAATACAAATAATAAAGGAAAAGTCCTCTAATATCACTTTAATGAAGCACATTGATTCATAAATGGCCTGTAAATGCTCTACCCAACAAACCCTTGTTAAAATACATACATATGACTCGAGTATTCAAATAATAATGAAAGTTGTAAGTATGACTCGAATACTCAAATAGTAATGAAAGTTGTAAAGTGAAAAATGAAGCAGCTCTACCCCTAGTCCTTCCCTACAAGATAACCATGAACAGTGTTAGGTCCAAAGCTGTTACCTAAAACTGACCCAGCTATCCAGATGAATCAGTGTTCCCCTTTTCCAGAGGCAGAAATTAATGCAGATTGTTCTCTATCCAGACTGAAGTGTTAATGTATGAATTATGACTGGTAAAGGCAGGAAGGGTTTTATGAAGGGCAAGAAGACAACCTGGGAGAGGGCTGCTCATGGCACCTTTAGGTACGTTTCACAAAGGCAGTTGTACCTAGGAGAGTATGCCTTCGCAAAGGTCAACTGGCAAAGCAGGGGAGAGCAGTAACAGATAACATTTATTGAGCTCTATGTGTACACCAAACGCTTCCAAGAGCTTTTCCTGCATCACTCCTTTGATTTCCTTAGAACAACCTCATGAAATGCACTGTTGATCCAGATTTTCAAATGCAGATCCTAAGGCTGAAGAGTAAGCCCCCCCCCCCCGGCAGGATTACACAACAGTGTGTAGCAGGGTTGGGCTCAGGCTCCAGCCATCTGATCCAGCTCCCCATTTCTTAGTCATTATTGTCTGGATTCATTTGTGTAAAAAGTTACAAGTTGTATCTTGGGGTAAGAACTGATTGAGAACCATGTTACGCCCTCAACACAATGATTCCTAAACCTTTGGATCATTTGAGATTTGTTAAAAGCTATGAAAAGACCTACCTCCTTCCTAGAAAAGAAATGCATTCATCAGTGATGTCTTTACCAGTCCGTTTGTTCTAATTATTTAGGCAGCAAAAGAACATTTTAAAAGGGAGTTTTCCATTGAAAGAGATTTTTGAAGAGCTTTGGTGTTTAAGCAGTTTAGTGTGTCAGCCAGAACAACTCATTTCTCTGCCAGAGTGTTATTACGTATATCTTTGAGGGTCTTCAGTGCAACAATTTTTAACTGGCTTTCTTCTAGGTGCCTTTTCATAAGAACTAAAAAGTCTTTGTTTGTCATGAGTTGCTATTATTTCTCTTGATTGTTCTTGGAGAATTTCTGTCAGACCTTCTAATTTTTCTGAATTGCTCCTTGGCTAGAGGGAAACATGAAAGATGGCACAAATGAAAATTAAAAAGATTGATTTTCCTTTCCTGGAACCAGTCAATAAGTGACACAGTTGAAAGCACACTGGACAATGTGTTGCTGCAATAGGAGTTCAAAGAAGATGCCAGGGAAAGGCAGTGTTGATCTGAAAGTAGGGAAGCCTGGAGAGGGGTTAGAAAGGGGAAAGGTCATTTCAGATAAAGAGAAGTAGGGAGGGTGGCTTCAGCCCAGGCAGGAGGCAGGACTCTGTGGTAGGGTCATGGGGACAGCCTGTGTGTTTGTAAATAGTGGAAAGTAAGGCTTTATGGCATAATAAATATTTATTTGGTCTCTGTCCACAGTTCCTAGTACAGAGCTCCTAAAATCTGTGTAATTTCCTGAGTGATAGGGGTGCTGGGAGCAACCATTGTTCTACTATTAGGCCTTTGAATCCAGTTGCTGACACAGAGCTCCTGAAACTCTTGTCATTTACTGAGTTATGGGGGATGGTAGGAGCATCCTACACAGAGTTCCTAAATCCCTTGGAATTTCCTGGGTGGTAAGAGCACCTTTTGTTTTAATGAGGCATCTCTTGATGGGCTCCTGGATGGCTTCACGATCCTTCAACAGGTAGGATGTGTGGAATGAGGAAGAGTCAAAGATAACTCAGATTTTGAGCCTGAGACACTGGTAGAAAAACTGATGGTATAAGGGACAGAAAAGTGTTATTAGGAAAGACGATTAGAAAGGTAATCTGGGGTAAAATGATCCTTAGGAAAAATGAAAATACAGGCATTTATTTTTCTCAATCTTACCCTTGGAAAGTAGCCTGTGGTGCCTGTCCCTACCATGTCTCCAATAGCCCTGTGATTTTCCTCTCAAGATCCTTCTCACATGCCACCTAGACTTGTAAGTAATTTCTATGAAACTGGGTATCTAAAATTTTGCGTCTTTACCCCTTTGAAACGTTTATTGTTGTCTTTTACTGAATGTTATCTACTTTATATTCACCAGTTTTACTAGCATTATTTCCAAGACCTGTTAGGTTGAAGATCTGACTAAGCTTACTGTTAGTCATTATTAAAATAAGGAATCTATAAAAAAAATTAACAGAATCCCCCTTTCAATGCATATTCTTTCTTCTCTCCATTGGGCAGTAGGCTATATACTTAAACACAAAACAAAGCTATACGTTCTGTAGGTATGTATGTACATAAATGAAGGGAAATGACTTGAAAGGCTATATATATATAAAAGTTGCCAAGGATGGTCACCCCTAAGGACTGGGGTCACAAGTGGTAATCAGAAGACTTCAGTTTTTCCTATATTTGAATTTTGATGAAAACATATGCATGGGAGTTAACATAATTTTGAAATTTTAGTGGAAAGAAGAAAGGAAATACCTTCGATTTCATTTTTTCCCCAACATTAGCTAAATGTTTGCTTTCCAGAAAGCTTAAGTTTGTCTTCTCAAAATGCTTAAAATAAATATTTTGATAATGGGTGAAAACTATTTGCTCCTTGCCTTCTTACACAGAATGGTACATGGATACTATCAAAAGCTATTAAAGTGTATGATTTTCCTGAGCTCCTGTGCTAAATGCTTCTTCCCTGTGCTGAAGGCATTTTTAGAGTTCTGAGTCCATTTTGCCTTTCTGGAGGTTCTATTTTTGTGGTAGGACTCTTGGTTATTAAGTAATAGTTTCTGGAAAGAGATAATACAGTTGGAAATTGAATTTCTAGTGAATAAGTCAAATCTTAGTAAAAGATCCACGTTCAGGTAAGTTTTAAAACCATTTGAATTTTCACAAATGTGTTTAGTTAATGATTCATCATAAAAAACAATGGTGACTTAGTCACTAAGGAGCTTTTTTGTATGTTTTTGGTTTTGAGTCAGTTAGCAAAAGGAAGAAAAATTCAAGCTACTCAGTTGTGGTTTTCACTGCATCTTTTCAAAGTAATTAGCTGGTGTGTTTTCTTCATCACCATAGTAACTTAGCCAGTTTTTCTTTTTGATTTTTTTTTTCTCCTAGAAAAACTTTAGTGTACACCAATGTTAGGCTCTGAGGATAGCAAGGAAAGTTTTGGAGAATTAAGAGGGAATGCTTTGTGCTGTGTGTAGTTTGCAGATATCTGCATTTTATTAATGTTCTTTTGAAACATCTGGATACCAGTTAACTCAATGACTATAAACTTAATTCCTCTTGAGAATCAAAGGTATGATGTCAAAGTTCTATCACAACCCTTCCTCCAACTTTACCAAGTTTGATAAACAATAAACATTGTCATGGGTGGTGCTTTTTTAGTTTCCTCTGATGAACTGAAAGCACAGATTACTCTGAGATACGGTCCTTGATTTAAACCCCGTTTCTAATGACAGCAGTCCTGTGGTCCACATCTGTGGACCATCAGCCATTTCCCTTTTTAATGTAGCCAGCCATGGACTCCTGCTTTCCATTGAAAGCATCTACATCTGTGATTATGTGTCCTTCAAATACCCAATTGATCTCTTCCCAAACACTAGTAATGCTGGGGCCAACATAGGCTATGTATTTCTATAATTAATTTCCTATGATAGAACTTTCATTCCTTCCAGTTTCTATCCCTCTGCCCCTATCCAGTCGCCCTTAATCTTGCTTAGCCTTCTCTGCTGTGGAAAAGGTGGAAAGACGGTTTTATAAAAGTGAGAATATTCACACTGCAAATAAGACCCTTCTTGTCTTACTTTGATTTAAAATGTTTTAAGTTTTTCTGGTTTTCTTGTCTGTATGTATCTTTTTGGCTTTATTGGATGACTTTATCTTCAAATTCACTATTCTTGAAATAGAGTAGGCATTCAAAAATGCTAGGTTTTCCTATTCTTTCAGAACTGTGAAGTTATATGTCGCATCATTTTGCCCTTCATGTACACCAGTTGTGCTAATATCTCCTAATCCACTGAATTTACAAATTTGGTGGAGAGGATCATCTTTTTTGCAGTCATTCTTAGCGTTTGTTAAAACGGTTAAGAATTTTAAGGTAACAATGTGTTTTTATTATCTTTGGTTTTCAGTCTCAAAGGAGGAAGAGTAACTAGCTTTCCTTTGGGTGTGGGTAATTCCTGTATTACTGGAGTTTACTTGTTATCTCATATTTAGTGCAGAGTATTTTATTTACAGGTATATGTTTTATTTATTCCCCTGTGAACAGTTTAGTAACTATACCAGTATATCTGCCAATTTCTAGAAGTAAAATTATTTATGTATCGCTAATTTCTTAGGCAGTTGAAATGAGAGCGTATGTCTTCCTTAGCCCAAGCACCTCCTGGTTTCATTTCTGGGTCCCTCTCTGTCCCCACCCGTATCTACTCCAAGGTTTATTCCCCAACTGATCTGCTACTCTCCTTATAGTGCTCCCTGCCTCAGTTCATTAGAAGTCTTCTTTGATTCATAGCCTGCAGAAAATGCCTGTAGAGTGAGAGGTAATTTATGTAACTACTTCTTTTCAGTGTCCTGGACTCTCTAAATGGGTGTGGTTTGGAAAGAAAATTTCGCCTTACAAATAGGAATTCCTGAGTTCCATCCAGTGGAAACATGCTTTTTGTTACAGTCACAGTTTCTGACTCATCAGTTTAGGATGTCTGCAATAAAATAGTCTTGTTTACATCGTTTTGTGGGAGGGGCCTGGTTTTTAATTAGCATTTATATCTAGAATGGTAGGATTGCTGTCTGATTTCAAGCTGTTTTTCCTTTCCCACTGAATGCATTATTTATTAACACTGGCTAAGGGAAAGTAACTTTTCCCCTACTTAAGAAAGCAAGGAAAATTAGGATAACTTATTAACTACTTCCAGAGACTCTAAAAGAACAATAAAGAAAGCCCTTTTAAAGGTGATAGGAATATTGATTCTTGAGAGTGCACTATTTAACCACCCCTATGAATTTATCTTTGAGTAATAAAATCAAAGTTCAGTGAGCTGCTTGCTTAAAATCCTATCCATTTAGAATTTTTAAAAAATTTCTTCGTTTTTTGCCACTACTTTGTCATACTATAGTAGCAATGATAGTTAAGATTTGAAGAATTGTCCACATGCAGACACTGCGCCACCTGCCTCACACACATTGTCCCAAGCAATCTTGGCATGAAGCCTAAGAGCACTGTTAACACTTCCCCAGGTGAGCAAGTGCACACGTCCACAGCAGTTTCTGTTGGGCTGGATTCACTGGGTTAGGAAGTGCTGGACACTGCACCCCACCCAGATCCCTGGCCTAGCATATTTTTCACTAAATAGTATGCTTAAATAATTCCTATTCATTCAGTAATAAGTAATAACTTGTTTAAACACATTTTAGTATCTAAACAATTTTTTAACTTAACCAAGGAGATGAAAGACCTGTACTCTGAAAACTTAAGACATTGTTGAAAGAATGTGAAGATGCAAAGATACCCTGTGTTCATGAGTTGGAAGAATTCATAATATTAAATGTCCATACTACCCAAAGCAATCAGTAAATTTAAAACAATCCCTACCAAAATACCCATGACAGTTTTTAACGGAACTAGAACAAATAATCCTAAAATTTATCTGGAACCACAAAAGACCCTGAATAGCCAAAGCAATCTTGAGAAAAAAAAACAAAGCTGCAGGTATCGTGCCCCCGGACTTCAGACTGTACTGCAAAGCTACAGTAATCAAAACACGCAGTCCCTGCACAAAAACAGACATAGATCAGTGGACCAGAATAGAGAGCCCAGAAGTAAACCCATGCACTTACGGTCAGTTAATCGGTGACAAAGGAGGCAAGACTATACCATTGGAAAAAGTCAGTAAGTGGTTCATGGGAAAACTAGACAGCTATATGTAAAAGAATGAAATGAGAACATTTTCTCATGCTATGCAATTGCAGGCACTATGGAAAACAGTATGGAGATTCCTCAAAAAAGTAAAAATAGAACTTACCTTATAATCTAGGAATTCTACTCCTGAGTATCTATCTGAAGAAAACAAAAATACTAGTTCAAAAAGATACATTCACCCTAGTGTTTAGAGCAGCATTATTTACAGTAGCCAAGATCGTGGAAGCACTTGTAAGTGTGTATCAACAGATCAATGGATAAAGATATGATATATGTATATATATATATTACATACAATGGAATGCTACTCAGCCATAAAATAGAATGAAATTTTGCCATTTGCAACAACATGGATGGACCTGGAGAGCATTAGTGCTTAGTGAAATAAATCAGACAACGACAAATACTGTATGTTATCATTTATATGTGGAATCTGAAAAATAAGCAACTGAATATAACCAAACAGAAACATACAGATCTAGAGAACACCGCTAATGGTTACTGGGAGGGGGGGAGGAAAGGCAAGATAGGAGTAGGGGATTAAGAAGTACAAACTACTATGTGTAAAATAAATAAGTTACAAGGATATATTGTACAGTACAGAAAATATAACCAGTATTTTGTAATAACTATAAATGGAGTATAATCTGAAAATATTGAATCACTATGTTGTATACCTAAAACTAACATGATATTGTAAATCAACTATACTTCAATTAAAAAATGTTTTAATGAAAAAGCAATTTTTGTTTTAAAGAAACAAATATTTGTTCTTAATATTACTCACAAATTTGAGGGATTTTTTCCTGGATAATTTCCAGGACCTGATACTTCTGCTTTTTACTACTTTTTAGTTCTTTCACAATATGCACAGACACTTGCTTAGAACTTGAGTGTATGTCAGTTTTAAGTGGCCATGGCTTTTGTCTTTCTACCTTACGTTTTAGGAGTCAAGAAACAGTCATATATTCATTCAACGTGTATTTGAGTATTGAACCATTTTCTGTGTTAGGCACCAGGAATTACAGCAGTAAACAAAAAATCTGTCCTCGTGGTGCTAACTTGCCAGGTGCGGATGCAAGACAGTGAACAAGTATGATACAAAGTCAATGTCAACACATTAAATAAGGTGGAAGGGGCTGGAGAGTGGGGATGAGGAAGAGGTGCTATTTTAAATGGGATAGTCAGGAGGGGCCTCTCAGAATGAAGAAAGTTTTTAATAAAGACCTGAACAAAATGGGGAAGCAAGCTGTATAGCAACAGAGCTACTAGATCTGCTATATGCAAAAAAAAGTCAATTCTCATTCTAAAATTTTAGCAACAAGTAAATTTATTCCACAGATAATCTGAGAACCCACTATATGCAAGATACAGATTGTTCTAATAGCTCACTTTTCTAAAATACAATTATTTTATTTTTCCAGTAGGTCAAAGAAAAATGTTCAGTTTCAGAATTTGTTCTTTATGATCATACATAGAGAAAATGTTCTTAAAACATGTCATTTATCTTTAGACAGGTGTTTTCTGAAGCACAAGAAACCAGTTTTAAAATGGATAGGGATGTTTTCTCAAACTGCCAGTTCATGAAATTACTGTAGATTTCTACCTGAAAAACTTGTATTCCCAGAATTCTTCTTTAAGAGATGTCCCTAGGCCCCCATCACTTGTGACTCTCCGTGGAATTGTATGCAGCTTCATCCAGGTGTCCTTCATCACACAAACTCACAGTGTCAGAGGGCCCCATGCAGCATGGAATCATCAACCTCAAAAGACCTTCTTCTCTGGGGTTGAGAAGCAATGAACTAAGGATGCAAGGTGGTTTAACCCTATAAAACTTGGAAGGGTGATTGACCAAGATCCCCAAAACCAAAATGGTGGATGTACTCACTTTCTGTGTCCCCTTTGCCGAACATCTACTTACCTGTAAGTACGGGGGTGGGCATTAAGACTCAGAGTTGTCTGTCTGCTTGGCCCCCTCCCATTCTTGTAGAAAGAGTGAAGGGAATTACCTCATTTCCAGGAAGGAGAGATGACTTTGTCAGCTTCTCAGCTCTTGGTTAAAGGAGGCCGGCAGGGGGGTGAAGGGAGTTACAGGGTAAGGATCTCTTTGTGTGCATCTGTGAGAAGCCAAAACCTCTGTTTAGACATCTGATACTCAAGTTGAAGCTGTCGAATTTGCTAATGAGCCATTTGCCTTTATTTGTATGCTATCAGAAAGCAAAGTTTAACTCCCCGCTACCAAATCACCTCAACCAAAAAGTAAAAACATAAAACTTTCAGTGAGTTAGTTGCCTTCTTGAAAGTGTAAACATTCATTTGAAGGTAATCTTTGTCTTGTGAAATCATGGTTACTGTTGTTTCCCTCTGGGTTGTAAGTCCCTGAAGGACAGGGCTATCCCATCCCTAAATTCCCAGAAATCGTGCCTGATGCTACTCATACCAGAAAGCAAAAACTGAACTTCCACACCAATCATTTTCTCTTAAATATCAAAATATTTCAAATCAAGTGCAGTGCTCATTCTGTCACTCTTTCTGGGTGGCTAATTAGCAGCTTTTTCTATTGATTTTTTAATCATAAACTACTTCAAGTGTTCTTGAAAATAACCAGTAAAAAGTCTGGACATCTAGGATGAGCTAAATACATTCCCCTCCCCCCTCTTTCTTTTTTAAACCCTCAGGTATCCGTTACAGTACTGATGTGAGCGTAGATGAAGTAAAAGCTTTGGCTTCTCTGATGACATATAAATGTGCAGTGGTTGGTAAGTGATCTCCTTTGTTGTTACCTAATAAAAACTCCTTGGGGAAATAATGTTTGCATACAAGGTTACTTTTAAGATGTTAGAGATATATACCTTATTAGAACTGGGTTTTTTTTTTTTCACATTGCACAATTTAAGGCTTACGTCACTTTTCAATTCATCCTAATTAAGATTTAGTCTTTTTTTAAAATGGGGAATTTTTTATAGGAACTAATTGGATTTTCCTTAATTCTTTTATCCTTTATATGGAGTAACAACTTTCAGCCTTCTCTTTCAGATGTGCCGTTTGGGGGTGCCAAAGCTGGTGTTAAGATCAACCCTAAGAACTATACCGTAAGTATCAAAGTGACATCTGTACATGTGGTACAGGTAGCAGTCACTGGGCTTCTGTGTATCCCCTATACCAGGGAGATTAATGGTTATTATTGCTTTTAAAAGGAATAGAAAAATAAGTAAATAATTGTTGAATGTTTTGCTGTATAAAAGATCAGCTGCTTACATCAATGTACTTTCTCATTTTCTTCATTTTCTTGATTAAAAGGTAATTAGTATACCTTTATATTCTTAGGTATTTATAGTCATGTTTATTATATATAACTATAATATAAGTATATTCTATACATAAATGAATATTATGTACTATATGTAAATATGTATATCTGTGATCTGAGTTTTTGGGGTTTTTTTGTTTGTTTTTGGCAGAGGGGGTAGGTAATTGGGTTTATTTATTTATTTTTAGAGGTGGTACTGGAAATTGAACCCAGGACCTTGTGTATACTAAGCATGCACTCTACCACTTGAGCTATACCCTCCCACCTTGTGATCTGAGATTTTTATGTTGGGATCTCAAGGTTGTAGTGACATATCTTAACTAATTTGGTAGAAATTTTATTGTTTTATCCTATCTGTTCCAAGTTAATCTAAGCTGGTGTTACTCTTCTAATTAACATCTATATTAAGTTAGTTATGTAAATTAATATCTATGTAAACATAATCTGCCATTTAAATGAAAATATATCATGGTGATTACTATAGGGTCCTATATTAATACAGGGAGAACAGTTTTGGTCCACAGTTCTGTCTGTTGTTTATATAGCCTAATTTTTGATCTCAGAAATTTAAAATTTCGTCTCATTTAAAATGGAAATGCCCACTTAATGAGTTGTTCTGGAGATATGTGGAAGTGTCCCATAAACAGGAAATAGGACGCAACTGTTAGTTATCGCCACAAGTGGTTTTTCTATCAAATTTTTTCATTGTCTTTGATTTCATTTATTCCCTTTGCAGGATAATGAATTGGAAAAAATCACTAGAAGGTTCACCATGGAGCTGGCAAAGAAGGGCTTTATTGGTATGTATTGCCATGTAGGTTTCTGCATAGAGTGGGAACATCTAAAAAGTAATTGTCTTAAACTCCTGCTTCTGTCTATACATGCGTGGATAGACTTGCCCTATTACTTAGAGCAACGGGGTTCTATGTTAGGTGTGGTGGGCACACCTAGGCCTGTATATGATGTATATAATCTCCAATAGAAAAGTTAGGTTCTCAGTATGCAGTGTGGACCCCAGGAGAGATCACTTCCACCTCTTCTCCTTGTACAGACATAGTGAAAGGTTTTTGATCAGGGTAACAACATTGAACAATCCCTATTGTGCCATCCAAAAACATTTTAGGGAGTAAATAATACCCGCATTATAAGTAATTTTTAATATGCAAAAAGCAGTTTTCTAGTAGTAATCTTGTTGTTCTGAAAGCAGTGAGAAACGTGATGCCTTTTGGAATTGGAGGCCTAAGTAAGCAGGCCTCTTCCTTCAAAGCAGTGGGCACAGGCGGGAGGCTCACTCTGCCTGCCGTCCCTGGCTGGTTTTGAGGATTCCTGGGGCTCCTAATGTTTGTTTCTAGGGGCTTTTGCCAATCAGACTAAATGATGAGGTTGCTGGTCTTCATTTGCTGGATGTTTATGTATCATACTATTATCTGTGTCACATTCTTTTGTGAATAATGTGAATATTTTCTGTGATATAAGTATTATTTAATCTTTAATTTTTAAGCAAATTAAGTCTATTTCTTCTTCTAGGATTCTGATTTAATAAAATAAACAAAATTATTTATAGCATTTTCCATTTTAACATAGTTTAACTAAAGAAGATTAAATTAAATAGCAAAGAAAATTTACTTTTTCTGTTTTCCTGCCCCTGTGGTTTTCTTCCCACTGTTGACAAGTTCTTGTGAACTTAAAATATCCTTGTTTTGAAATGTGTCCCTTTTAAGTAACACTAGAACTTTGCTAGAGTTGTCCTGTCTTTCATAATTTAAAAGGCGTTTGGATTCTTGGCATGTGTCTTCCTTGGCACTACTGTGAGCTTTACTTACAGTCATTTTACAGGGGAAGCACTAGGACGTAATGAGTTAACTCCCTCCTTCAGAGAAATATCGACTAATTCTGAAAGCCTTCATAGTGTATTATATCATAGCTTAGCTTAAACTTTTAGCTTGAATGTCAAACTTACAAGTCTTGAGTGGTTTCAGACTTTATTTAGTTGTATTTATCACCCATATCTGGAGTACATCTAGCTTTATTTTCACTATATTGACAAGTACCTTATAATTCCAAAGGTTAAAAAGTGATTCATTGAAACACTGAGAGCTTAAATACTAGCGTTTGACTTTGCTTATGTGCAAAAACTTTACTAAGCCATCGTGCAACTAAACTGACATCTGGGCTCAGAAAGCTTTGTCACATAAGAGGGAGGCAGTCAGCATTCTTTCTCTCTCTAGGGCACAGAACTAATCCTGAGCAAACCCCTGAAATTGATGTCATTTCTCTGTTATTTTCTGACTTGTCTTTCCACAGGGAGTTTCAGATTGTGAGTTAGACCAGAGTCTGAGTCCTGGCCCTGTCACATTGTGTGAGTTTAGGATCAGCGTTTTGATTTCTACAGAAGTCAGCTGGGATTTCGGAAGGGATTGCTTTGAATCTAGACCAATCTGTGGAGTATCGCCACCTTAACCATACTGTCTTCCAGTCCATGAACAGTGAAAAATCTTTCCATTGTTGAGGTCTTCTTTAATTTGTTTAATGATGTTTACAAGTCTCACACTACTTTTGTTAAGTTTATTCATAAGTATTTTATTCTTTTTGATGCTTTTCTAAGAGATACTGGTCTGCAGTATTTTTCACTTGTGAGGTCTTTGATAACAGGATAATACTGGCCTCCGAATGAATTGAAGTAGGAAGTGGTCTTTCCTTTTCTTCCCCCACCCCGGAAAAGTTTGTGAAAGGGTATTAATTCTGGTCTGTGAGTTTAGATGTCACCTCTGTAAAGTTCCCTTGCAATAACCTGATATCTTCATCCTTTTCATCCCTCTATACTTCTGTGCACCAAAATTAACCTTTCACTCCTACCCCTGTGCTCATGTTCTGTTAAAGCAGTTGCTTTTTTTAGCCAATTTTTCATCTTTTATGGGATTGAGTGATGGCATTTTAACTTTCCTAAGGGTAGTTACCTGTTTTCAAAAGGATGGACTTTCAGACCTGTGCTCCGTAGGGTATTTGAGGATTTATCTGTAATTCAGGAATTACTTGTAGTCATTATACATTTTTGGTTTATAGACTATGTCCCTCAAACTTGCCATTTACCAACATACCTTCTGCAAATGGAACTGTTGTTATTTGAGGCCATAAGATTATTTAACACTTGGTATTGCTGAAAACCAGCATAATCCTTTTGTAGATACCTCTAAAAGGATTCGGGAGTAATTTGTCATTTACACTTTAGGAGAGAAACACTGATTAAACAGATTTATACTGACTGCCTATTGAGGTATGTCTCTGTAAAGGAATGGAAGTTGTGAGCAAGTGGGAACAGTAGAGTAGAGCCCTATGTCGGAGAACAAGGCTAGAATATGGCATTGACTGTTCCATGCAGGGGACTTGTATGGGGCCAGGGTAGGTTGGGGGAACTTGAGATTTGTAAGATGCCTAAGGAAAAGATTGCCCAGACATAGAAGAGTGACAGATTGGGTGGGGAATTGTGGGTGGCAGGAATGTAAAAAGCAAATCTTGACCATTTCAGAGTTGTCTTAACACCAGTCCTATTTCCATTACATCACAGTTAGGGGCTAGGCCCCTTAACTGTAGGAGAATATTAAAATGGAACTTAGTCTGTTGATTGAAGAGTAATAATTATAGAAAATACAGTTCTTAGACCTTTATTTGGGAGACAATGGTTTAAACATTTTAAAGTTGTGTTTTTCTTTTTACAAAGGTAATGAGTTTATTTTACATTGGAAATGATATAAAGTTATAAACAAGGCTGAAATCCCAACATAGCTGAAAAAGTTGGTGCATCTCTTTGTAAACCTGCATACATATATACACTAGAAATACATGTATAGATGTTATGCATAGATATATAAATAGAGGGAAAGAATTTTATGAGAATGGGAGCATATTATACATGCTATAAGAAACCTCCTTTGTTTCCACATGTATGTGTTGGTGATGATTCCAAGCCATTCGCATGGATGTACATCATCCTTTTTAATGGCTGCATAGTATTTCTTTGTGTAGATATACCATATTTTATTTAACTGACCTGCTAGATAATTGGGTTGTTTCTTATTCTTACTATTTTGATGAATGTATTTCTATGTATTCCAGCCTTTACAGATTTGAGCGGGCACCATTTAACACATTTACATCTGAACCTCACTGTGTACCTCAGTATTAGTGCTGCCATTGGTACTTATTGCTGCCTGTGGGCTAACTTCTTGTAATCCTCAAACTTTTCAATTTGCTAGTTCTGAGGAACTGAGGTCAAGAGGGGCTAAAGTGATTGCCTTTGCTAGCACATTTAGATATTGAGTGGCTTCTCTGTTGTGCATGGCTAACTTCCTAACATAGCAAGTAAACACCAGTGGGAAAAATGACCATATAACACTGTGTGTGTATACATTTTGTAGTGAAGCACTTAATGAGTATTTCTATGACTTCAATTAGTTACCTAGTTGAAATCCAAAGTTTTCTAGCCATGAAAGCTTTGTTATATTATAGAGACTTGCAAGGATCTATGTATTTGAGATGTGTTTATCTTAAAAACTGGTGTGTTGCCCTTTCCCTGTGCCCCCAGGTCCTGGCATTGATGTGCCTGCCCCAGACATGAGCACAGGTGAACGAGAGATGTCCTGGATTGCTGACACCTATGCCAGCACCATAGGGCACTATGTGAGTACCCACCAGAAGCCCTGAAGGCTTATTTTGCTATCTACTGGAAGTAACAGTTAAATTGATTCTGTATATAAAAAGAGAATTCACTGGGTTTTTCTTCTCTCCTTTAATCATATTTTGATTTATATATTATTTTACTGCTATCTGTTTGTTCTTAAATGGTAAATGTAGTGAAATTTAACTTACATGCGACCCCATCCTGAACGCCGGGATGTGACCCTCAAAGACAGATCACCTACCAGGGCAGGACACATTGCAAGACAGTAGAAGGGAAATGAAGAAGCATTCCATTCTGACTTTTCCCTCAAAGAGCTTTCACTTAAAGAGGAAGCTACTTAAGCAGATAAGGTATGGAGGTAGTGTGATACCTGAGTGGAGTTTCTGAAGGAAGGCTTCCCACAAGAGGTATTTGGATCAGAGCCGGACCTTGAAAATGGGTAGAATTTTAACATGGAGATTTGGGGGATGGGAGGAGAAACTGTAGGGCTCAGATTGTCTGAACATAAGGTGCATTTAGAAAGGTACCAGAAGTGGGAAGGCGTGAACTAGTAGAGGAATATTCAAGTCCTAGAGTTTCTGTTTTACTTGCTAGTCCGAGGGGAGCCTTTGATGCTGACCCTTCCTTAGGCTGCAGTGTTAGGCTGGACCACAGAGATGGCCTCCACGCCTGTCTTCACATCCCGGGAGCCGTAGTGCTGGGGAGAAGCACTGGCGCATGACAGAGCAGGACTCAGCAGGACTGGATTGCATGCGTGGGACCAAGGGAAAGGACAAGGTTGAATGGCAGAGAACCAGGAGGACTTGAGTCTGGGGGACTGAGCAGAAGTAGTGCCACTAATACAGAACACTGGAACAAACATTTAAGGACTGGGAAGAGAAAGGGAGTTGAAAAAGCATTTTAAAAATATATATGGAGTACTTACTATATGCAAGGCTAAGTGCAAGCAAGAGTTAATACAATTGAGATAAATGTTCCCCAGAACTGGGTTCATCTCCTGGTGGGTGTCCAAAAGGCAAAAAAACACAACCAGCCCAAAGATCAGGAGAAGAAAGGATGTATTATCACTTGCAAGAAAGGAAAACACCTTGAATCTTTCCCAAAGCAGTGTCTCCCCAGAGAGCAAAACTGGGAAAGTTTAAGCTAAGGGTACATGCATATTCATGAAGGGGCTTGGGCAGTCCACAGAGTCCAAGCTTTAGTTGATTGAAGTCATGAGGGTCAGAAAAGGTCAAGATCATCGTGTTAGGCTCCATTTGATCTGGTGGTTGGACACTTCAGGCTTATCTTTACCATTGAACTAGAACTTTAGTCTTTACAACTGATAGTCCTTACAACTGATTTATTATCTTTGCTGTTGTTAATCCTCTTAGCTGATAACAGTCATTTGTTTCTGCACTCTTTTGTTCCCTTAAGATCATTTATCACTGAGACCTGTTCAAGGGCAAGCATTCTGGCCAGGTTTAGATCACAAAATGAATTAGGCCAAAAATGGCTTCTCTTATGTCTAGAAAGCCATGCCTGGTTCTCTTTCTCCAGAGACCCTCTCTACCCTATCTGCTTATATAAAGCCTTGAAGGAAGAGTTTGGAAGGTATGAAAAAGAATAGCAAGGGCCTGACCACATATGTAGGGTAGGATCAGAAAAGCCTCCTTGAGATGTAACCTTCTGGTCTGTGTTCAGAAAGATGAGCAGACAAGGACTAGGGGGAGCGCTGCTGGGCAAGAGGCCAAAGGAGACACTTGAGTGTAAAGGTCCTGACATGCAATAAATAGAGTATCGACCGGAAACACACACAATCTAAACACTGAGAATTATGTGTCATTTGGTGGACTTTCTGAGCCCGAGAGAGAGCCTCTCAGAAAAATCTGAGGGACTGCTCTGAAGAGGTAGGGGGGGTGCCAAGATTTATAGGGGTTTTCGTAACAAAGACCAAGTAGTCAGAACATTATAAGATTACTGTTAATTAAAGACCAGATATCTCAAGTTAATGAATTTAGCACTTTGCTATGTATGGGAAGATGCAAGAGTCTGGGCTTACTGAAATCCTGCCTTTGATACGCACTTTAGCTGTCTAGGGCCTGCACCCTGTTCTTTCCCATCCTAAGTCCCCTCAGGGCCACCACTGTGGGTGGCTACAGTGGCTGAGGGCTTGGCATCCTGGACTCACCGTGGGGGAGTGGCCGTAGCGGCTTGATGGCAGCGACATCCTTTGTTTACTAATGTGGCAAGCATTCACAGGTGAACCGGAGGTGCTGAGGGAAGACTCTGGTGGCCAGAGTAGAGAGCAAAAGGATGGGGTGTGTGAGAGGCCAGCAGAGAAGGGTGGGACCAGATTATCGCCCTGTGACAGCAAGGACTTTGGTCTTTGTAGTGAAAACAGAAGGAAGGCAGTGAGATGCTAATGAAAGCAGGTGTGTGTCAGGGCCAAGTGTGCATTTTAAGCTTCACTGTGTGTGTGGCGGAGGATGGGATTGAGCCCGAAAGAGAGGTGGGTAGTACCGGCCTGCCATAGAGCTGGAGAGGAGTGGACAGACTGGAGAGAGATTCAAGGGGCAGAAGCAGTCAGTTACAAAAGAACAAGAAGCACCGAGAGCTCCAGGTTGTGAGTGCTGGTGGGGACTCTGAGAAGAGGCCAATTCAACAAGTAGATTTTCTGTGGAAGAGTGAGGTTGGAGCCAGACCGCAAGGGAGTGTTGAGAGGTAAGTGGAGCATGAGGAATAGCCTTCACTTAAGACAAATGCCCCTGGAGAGAAGGCAGCTTGAAAGGTGCCTGTTGTCCAAAGAGAAAGGTTTTTGTTGTTGTTTGGCATGTCGATTGGCTGTGGGCCACAGATCTCTCTTTTAAGGGCCCTAGTGGAAAGACTGGCCTTAGAAGAGGAGGAATATTATTTCCTCTGAGAGGAAGAAAGGGGGTGACAGCATTCAGTGGAGGAATTTAGACTTGCCTCATTTCCTGAGGTAGTGTATCTGTGGTTGGGAGCCTGGGCACACAGCCTAGATTCGAGCACTGACTCCCTCACACACCAGCTCTGTGACCTGTGGCAAGTGCCTTAAGTTCTCTGTGCCTCGGTTTCCTCAGATGTAAAGGCACAATAATAGTACGTGGTTCATGAGACAGTTGAGAACTAAATGAATAATAGTATAACGCAGCCCTTAGTAAGCACGCACAAAAATATTTATAAATACTACATCAGGTAAATTCCACAAACCCCCTGAAATAAAACAGGAACAGTACAAAAAATTTTGGTTTTGACTGCCATTCCCAAAAAAGGTTGCTCTTCAAGTCACCTTTTTACGTTAAAAGAGCTCTGGTTGTGTGGTCTGTTTTGGAGCAAGACACTGGATTGACTGGTGCAAAACAGAAGGCGGGATGCTGTTACACGTAGTAAGTAGCTCATTCCCAAGAAAGTTTTGTGAGGCGCTGCCAGCTCAGCCTTGGACTATACTGGTAAAAGACTTCCCTTCTTAAGATGGGAAACCCAAAGTCAAGGCCTAAGATAAGAAGCCACAGTTTGTGTTAAATATGTTCGGGCGAGAACCTGAACACTCAGGTTCTTTCGTCTGTCCTGGCCCAGAAGTATGGGCGCAGGGTCCTCCGCCGGCTTCCAGGACAGTTAGGATGCGGGGGAGCTCGCACCAGCCGGCGCCGCGCCGGACCTCAGCCAGATCGCTGTCAGCTCCAGCGTTTGCGTTCTCACTGTTCCAAAGCATTTGGCACGAGGTCTGCAGTTCTGTATTCATAAGTGTTAACTATTCATGAAGGAAAACTGTGGGAAAACCCCTAACTCCATAAATCACTTTACTAGACTGTCTTGTTTTGTTTTGCTTTTATTATTTTTGTTGGTCATTGTACAACTAATTCAATTCTAAGTCCTCTCCATAAAAATGTTCAAACAGCACAGATACAAACCAGGTCACTTTTTAACTTTTCCAGCTAGAATACACATGGGGGTGGCATGTGGAGGGAATGGCATGAAGTAAGGCACTTTATCTTGTTTCATGTGGGTAGCAAATTGCCCGAGCAAATGTATTAAATCACCCCTACTTCGGCCACTAACTTTAAACGTATTATTCACCACTTACACGTAGCACGGGCCTCTGTGTCCCACCTACGTATACCCGCCCGCTTTTTTTTTTTTTTTTTTGACTCAAATGATACCACGCTATCTAGAAAAAATCGAATTCCTGGGTTAATGGGTATTTTTATTTTGCTAGGTATTCCAAATTGCCCTGCAAACCTTAGTTATTTTCTTGTCTTTTTTTTTTTTAAATTAATGTCTTGAATACTTTTGTTAATCCACTCTTTTAGGTGAACTGGAGTATGAGCTTATAAAGTTCTTTTTAAAGAGTAGCATTGTATTGAATTTCTAGATTCGTTTGGTGGGGAAATATTTTTACAATGTTGAGTCCACCCATCCAAGAACACCTGACTGCCTCTTCCTGTCTTTGTGTTTTGGTGACATGCTCAAGTCTTGTGGAAAATTTTAAGACACTTACAGGTGGCACGTATACTATGACTTTATAGGGCTTAAACATTTATTGATGGAATAATAGTTTTAAGCTGAACTATCTCTACTTTTGCAATAATACTGTTTGTACATACGTATACATAAATTCCTAAAAACCCTGTTTCTCCCATCAGAAATTACAGTCTACTTTATTACGTATTTTCTGGGGACAGAAATCTGAGGAACGTGAGGCTTATCCCTGTTAATGAAAGTGTACCTTAAATACACAGTCCTGATGAGCCTATTAGTTAAATCGGAATGTGTTTCGACTTATTATGTTGGTTCATCATAGAAACTGACCTTGACATTTCATCTTTTAAGTTTTGACTTCTTTCTTACAGGATATTAATGCCCATGCCTGTGTTACCGGTAAGCCCATCAGTCAGGGTGGAATCCACGGACGGATCTCTGCTACAGGTCGGGGAGTTTTCCACGGGATAGAAAACTTCATCAATGAAGCTTCTTACATGAGTATTTTAGGAATGACACCAGGGTTTGGAGATAAGTCATTTGTTGTTCAGGTAAAAATGTTTGCTTTCTGAAAGAATAACTGATATACACATAGAAAGTTTTTCAGTGTTTTTAGATTTGCGGTTTTTAAAATTTGATTCCTTTGAATCTCCTAAGTTTTAGAATGGATGTTTGAAAAGTATTAATACATCCTTTGTCTTTTGTACCTTGGTGTGATTCATGTGACTAAACCAAGTATCAGTCAGATAGACGTGAAACTCACCAGCTTCTTTTATTCAGTATTTAAATTGAAATTATATCCAGAAGAGGACAGGTCTTATTAATGTGTATATAGAAGGGTTTGCACAATGACCCAAATTTCAACTTTCAGGAAGAATTTACTTGGTATTTAATTAATTTACTTAGGGGAATCTTAAATTAAGGTGAATGCTACTTTAAAATAAAACTCACTCCTCCCCATTAGTGACTTACCTTTTCATGACCATGGGACATCTGTTGGGTCATCAGGGACTGAGGTAATGTGGTTGACACCACTGCCATTTCTATGTAAGTCAGCAAGGCTGCATCTAACTGAACTTCTTCAGGACTCGTTATTACAGATTACAAAGGATTGGTTTCCACATTCTTAAACATAGAAATTTATTGCTGAAGAGAGACCATTGTTTCTTTTGCCAAAAGGATTTTGAGAATTACTTCTAAACTAAAAGAATGTGTATTGGCCAGAATATGACTGTTAACCGTCTGCTGGGACTTCGGTTTTTGTTTCACACATAATTGTTCTTCACAGGGATTTGGTAACGTGGGCTTGCACTCTATGAGATATTTACATCGTTTCGGTGCTAAATGCGTTGGTGTTGGTGAATCTGATGGGAGCATATATAATCCAGATGGTATTGACCCAAAAGAACTAGAAGACTTCAAATTGGTATGTTCATCTAATATCTGAATGGTTTGACCACCTGAATATTGTAAAGTTGAAATAAGTCTTAGTTGAAGTCTATTTCCTTTGCTTATTTTTTTAAATGTAACTCAAAGAGCTCTTAATAAATGAGTCTTCATATCATAGGTACTAAACGTAAACATTTAAACTCTGGTGCAGTCACTAATTCTGATTTTCAATCAATTATAGCAACATGGAACAATCCTGGGCTTCCCCAAGGCAAAGATCTATGAAGGGAGCATCTTGGAGGCCGACTGTGACATATTGATCCCTGCTGCCAGCGAGAAGCAGCTGACCAAGTCCAATGCACCCAAAGTCAAAGCCAAGGTGAGAGCCTGATGGGTTCAGCCTTACCAATGTGGAATGTCGTTGAGGGTCATAGGAAAGCTCTAATTGAGTTTCTTCTTTCTTTCTTTTTTTTAACAGCTTTATTGGGATGTAATTCACATACCATGTAATTCCCCAAGGGTACAATTTACAGCGGGATGATTGTTCTTTCCCACAGCCCCCTTGCCATATACTCACATCTCTTGAGCTCAGTTTGAGGGGATTTGATGGTGTTACTGGCATTTCTCTATGTTCCTGACTCTTGCAGATCATTGCTGAAGGTGCCAATGGACCGACAACTCCAGAAGCTGATAAAATTTTCCTGGAGAGGAACATTATGGTTATTCCAGTAAGTCATCTGTGTTTGCCAAGTTTTGTATGTGCTTGGAATCATAATTATCTTTTGCAAAGAACTGAGGGGAGAGAAGGATTGTTAGTTTTCCAAGCCTTAGTTAAGTTTTTAATTTTGCTTTTAAGAAAATATAAGTAGAAGCGGGGCTATATATAATAAGCCTGTCAATTCACTTGGACCTGGCCGTTTTCTTCCAGTTTCAGGCTCTTGGGTATATATTTACCCTTCTTAAAACCCCAATCATATAAATGTATAATGTGCTAGAAATACTACTCAAACTCTTGTTTTCTGTGATTCCTAAACTTATGCATTTGGAATGTCTTTTTCTGCTTTACTCAGAAAGCTAACATGAGTAGCGTGTGCTTAGGCTCAGTGGATAAGCATGGGGTCTATACCAAAAGGTCACTGGAAATTGGAAGTTAGTGTGGAATTGGGATGCATTGTGAAGAAGCCCTTTTGCCGAAAACACTTAAGAAATTCAATTTAACTGAAATAGGCTGACTGCCCTTACTTAGTGGGAAAGGGAATGCTAATCTTCCGGTGAGATACCCTTGGACAATCCAATCCAGTGGGTAGTGGGCAAGCAATTTTTTCTGAGAACCCTTTTGGTGGAGAAAAGGCTGTAACCAAAGTTGATCGAGTACTTGCTGATTAATAAAACAAAAAACCCCCTTTTTTTTTCTAATTGAGAAAACCTCAGATGGATTGGAAAGGTGACTTGTTAAATTTCAATGTAAAATTTCCGATTCTAAGATATATTTCAGAAGCTTAAAGCTTGGTCTTCTATGATATTAAAACTGAACTCTTATGTTCATTGTAAGCTTTTATTAAAACTATCATCTCCTCATTTCTTTGGTGTCTTCCTGTCACATGTTTGTGGATAGGATCTCTACTTAAATGCTGGAGGAGTGACAGTGTCGTACTTTGAGTGGCTGAAGAATCTGAATCATGTCAGCTATGGCCGTTTGACCTTCAAATATGAAAGGGATTCTAACTACCACTTGCTCAGTAAGTTCTGATTATCTTGTTCTCTAGAAATCTTTTGGGTCATCTAAAAGGTTGGGGAAAGCTTACATTTACTAAGAGGACAAATTTTCTTTTTGTAATCAGGTAACTTAATCTCAGAACAGAAAAGTGTATTGCTCTGTCTCATGAGCCTTAGACCAAAATTACACAATTTGTTTGTTAGATATTAAGTATATTAAGTCTCGAACATATTTCCGTTCAGATGTTTATTCTGTGATGTAATGTTCCCGGAACACAGAATAAATTAGTACTATAAAGAGGATCGTTTTAAACCAGGACTTCCTGTTGATACTCATCCGTTTCTATCTCAAGTTGCTCCTAGTCAAGGCCTATTTAGTGTCAAGAATTTTTTTGAGTCCTTGATGAGAATACCTTTTTTCATTGACTAGATTAGGTTCTCCCAAGTTAACATCAGAATTTTCATCAAGCTGAAATAAGACCAAGCCCTCCAGCTGGGCTTTGCTGAGCCCACTGAGAATCTGGGTGAAGCGTTCCCACTACTTCCGTTCCTTTTTCCCTTGGCATTTTCTTTTTAAAAGAGCCAAGGCAAAACCTTGGTGATGGGTGTTATGGAAACAGAGCAGTGACCTAAATTCACATTTATATAGGAATTTGGCAAAGTGCTTTATTCCTTTTTAACTGAGTTTTAAATGGTTAACCCTTTTATGTCATTCATGTTAAAACTGATAGTCTTTGGTTGTGGAGATAGTTTGGGACGACTTTGGGTTCTACTTTTTTTTTCGACTAGCAATATTTTCTCTTCATCTCTTGGCTTTTTATAGTGTCTGTTCAAGAGAGTTTGGAAAGAAAATTCGGAAAGCACGGTGGAACTATTCCCATTGTACCCACAGCAGAGTTCCAAGACAGGATATCGGTGAGTGTGCAGACAGACACCACCTGCCCTCTTTAGATTCAGGCTGAGTGGGTTCATTGGAATCAAGGGATGCTGATCCACACGACAGTCATTATATGACTCGTGTGTGCTTTTGTACCTTCCTCTTTCGTTCTAAAAATGGAGTAAGATTCTTAGTTTACTAAGTGAATGGCTAATGATTCTGCTTTTGATACATTCGCCATACAGATGACTCAACAAATGATTCTAACACATTTGTGAAGATTTATTATGTATTTTAACTCTCTTAAGCTTTAGAGAAATAGAAAGAATTGAAAAGTAAACATTTGATTGAACTATATAAAAATTGAAATTGCTATGTGGACACGAATAAAAGTTAAAGAAAAATTAGAAAAGGGCGGGGTGGGGATATGGCTCAGTGGTAGAGTGTGTGCTTGGCATGCAAGAGGTCCTGGGTTCAATCCCCAGTACCTCCAAAGAAAATTAAAATAAATAGAAAAGATAATTTATGTGAATTAGGTTGACAGGTATATTAATAGTGCATACACATCACAAAGAGAATGTCTTTACCAGTAAATGGCAGAAGATATGAAAAAGAAAAGTCACAGGAAATAGGCCTTAAAAAATGTTTAACCTCGCTGTTAAAGAAATACAAATTAAAATATCTTTGTGTTAAACCAGCGGAAACAATTAATGGATCTTACGCTCACCGTGTCTGTGAAGCAGTTGTACCATTATTCTGATGACATGCAGACTGGTGCAGCTCTTTGGAAAATATGAAGAGTTATTAACTTGTTCCTGCCCTTTGACATCATAATAGCGTCCCCTCTGGGAATTTGTCCTGAGAAAACAATTCTAAAGGAGAGGACTGACTCCATGCATGATGATGTCATTGGAGCTGTCTGCAGGCTACTTTTTTAAATTGGGTTTAACAGTCCAATATGTGTGTGGTGGGTGTTGAGGAGGGGAAATGGCTGTTACATATATACGAAATATTATGAAATATTCAGTCATGGAAAGTGACTTAAAAGTATATTGCAACATGGAAAAAGGTTAAGGGTTTTGTTTTGAAGGAGAAAAGATGCTTTTGCCACTCTGGGTACTGACTGTTCCCCTAAAAGAACCTTGTTCTTTTCCCAGATCCATGTGTCTCTTAGTTCTGTCCCTCTGTCTGGAATGCCCTGATCCACTCCCTGCTTAAGTATCACCGCATCTCTGTGACTTTCCCTGAAAGTCCTCTCTGCGTGCCAGCATTCCATGTACCCTTCCATGGCAAATAACTCAGAGCGCTTTGAAAGGACCTGCTACTGCTGCAGCTCTAAGATGGGCTTCTTGCTCCTCCCTGTGGCCTCCTCATGTCCCACACGTGCCTGCCACATAGCAGTCACTCAGCGGGAGTGAGGAGGACAGTCAGTCAGTTAGAAAGACAGAGCCATGATGACTTTCCTTTTAAAAAAAAAATCTTTGCCCAGGGTATTCATCTCCCAATTTTCAGATACTTTCTGTGCTTCTAAAATTACACTTTAGTGCTAATTTTACACTTTCTCACTCTTTCTGACTTATTGCAAGAGTTTTGTGTTCGTGTCAGCTGAAAAACCGGGTTTGGGGGGGGGGTGTTTGTTTGTTTGTTTTCCTGGCTCCTTCCCTCTAGTTACCCCTCTGTAACCATGCTCTGGCCCTGCCAGGACCTACATCATTGTCCCTCATCACCCCTGTCTTCACTTGAATTCCACATACCATCATTACAGCCAGTCCCTGGTCTTGTTTTGCTTCACCACACCCCCATGTCAGCACTTGAACCCTGGTGAGCTCTGGCTCTCTGGCCGCTCCGTGACTGTCCCCCGATAGCAGAAGGCCCGGCAAATTCTAACCACTAACCTCAAGTAGGCTCTCTGCTGCCCAGCAGTTACTGCTCTCCCCATTCCATTCATTTTCTCATCCTCCTGATTTATTATATCATACTGTCTTCCTTCCCCTGCACTCCCATTCATGGCCTGGTATCTATTCATGAGAAAGCTGAAGTAGTCAGGGAACTTCCACGTCCGCCCGGCTCCTGGTCTCTGTACCCTGTCTTGTGTCTTCTCTCTTGTCATAGAGCAGCTCTTTGTGCTTCCATCTAAGCCCACGTCTTGTTCTGGGCAGCGGATGGCCGGTTTTCAGTATCTAAAATGCACTGCTTAAGCAAATCTTTCTCTCTCTGCTATATCAGTCAATTTTCCCTCTATTCAGTCATTCCTATCAATGTACCCAATGCTGTCTTAGAAATTTATTTTTTTTTAAGTAAAAATATATATATAAATCTTAATCCTACTTTCCCTTCCAGGTCCTGCCATTTTTGTTTCCCTTACAGCAAACCTCTTTAAAAGTTGTATATACTCTGTCTCCAATTCTTCTTCCATGTTCAAACCTACTATTCTGCCCACCACTCCACCAGTACTCTTCTTATCAAGGTGACCAATGACATGAGCATCACCAAACCCAGTGGTCACCTTTCAGCCCTCATCTTACTTCACCCGTCAGCAGCTGTTGTCACCAGTGATTTCTCCTCCTTGAAATATTTCTTTTCTTAGCTTCCAGGGCACTACATCCTCCTGGTTTCCTTCCTGCTTCGCTAGCCATTCCTTCCTGGGAAGTCCTCAGTCTCTGAAGTGCTTCTCTGTCTGAATTCAAAATTGTATCTCACTCAGCCTCATGGTTTTTAAGTGCATGTGCTATCTCCTCTTACTAGAATATAAATTCCCTGAGAACAGAATTTTCATTATTTTGTTTTCTACTGTGTCCCCAGTGCCTAGAAGAGTGCCAGGTACTCAGTAAATGGTGAATGAATGAGTGAGTGAAAAGAAACAGCAGTTTTCCACCTGTAAAGCAGGGGTTGTTTTCTTCTTCCCAACTTGGTAGAACAAAACAAAGTTTAACTCAAATGTTTCTTAATTGATACAAATATTACAGAAATTTACCTTCTTAAGTGAATAAAGCATTAGTTGGATAAAGTTCAGGATGGATAACTTTGGTTGGTGAGCTACATTAAGTTTTTATCTGGCATATCAAGATGTGTTTGAATAGCTATATATGTCATATTGGTAGTGGTGGTGATAGTTAATTGTCTTAATTTTAGAAAGCATTCCTAAAACCAAATTAGAGGAATCCACTGAAACAAAGTGATTCATAGAAATAGTTGGCATAGGAAAGAGAGGAGCTGATTTGATGGTCAGAGGCCTTGGGTTATAGCTCGGCTCTAAAGACAGCTACCTATGACCTTGGCCAACTTCTCTGATCATCAGTTTCCTCATCAGTAGAATTAGGGGGTGATTGAAGAAAAGCTAAGGTCCGTCCCGCTTTCAGAGTTGCTGAATAGACTGGCAGGATTCTACCCACAGCTGCTGTGGGAGGTGGCTGGGTTCCGTTCTGTACATTCATCTGGGGGAGAGGGGGTGGCTGTACCATGACCCGGGCAGGGTGACGTGTGCTGTGATGCATTTCCATACCAGAGGCGTGACCAGTGCCTCATGTTTCTTAGTCCATACTTTGCTGTTTTTCCATGATCATAATTTCATGGGTATTCGTCTGCTGTCAGCTAGAACGAAAACCAAATTGTGGTTTAAACACAGCTACTTAATCTCTCACTCCCTCGTCTTCAGAGACAGCCCACATTCTGTCTATGGAGCACGTATCTACTTTTACTTTAACCAGCACCCAACCGTCATACCTTGTGGCCTTTCTCTCGCCTTCTGAAACAGCCTACACTCTATGTTGTATGTATCTCTCTAAATAAATCTATCTTTACTCAAAAAAAAAAAACAAAACAAAACATAAAACCACAACTACTTAAATAGATCTCAAGGCACTATATACAAAAATCAAGTATCTCTTTACTGAAAGACAAAGCAATTCTATCTGACTGTGTACTGACTCAAAATGTTTTGTGCTCTTATGGGTGAAGCATATCTTCATGTGGTTTATGTTAAATTCATGTTCTTTTTCCTAACAGGGCGCCTCTGAGAAAGACATCGTGCACTCTGGCTTAGCTTACACTATGGAGCGATCTGCCAGGGTGGGTATACAGGTGCTGTTTGCCCTTCTTCCTGCCAGTTACACAAAGTACAGCTCAGCTGTCATGTCAGCTGCCAGATCGTGTGTGCAGTGACAGAAAATAGCAGCCTGTTTATGTGCTCCTCGTTTATGTCTAGCAGAATGTGTGCTTTTCCAGTCTTGGGATGATGGGCATTGTTTTTAGGGTCTGGAAGATGTTTTCCAGACTTTGGGTGATAAATATTAATGCCAAGTTAGGAGCGAGTGGTGCCTGGCAGTTAGCTTAGTCAGCCAAACTGGATTTCTGCTCAGGGCACCTGTCTGTTACCTTTACTATAGAATTTGGTGTAAGTGAAAGAGGTTTTGACCAC